>NC_138230.1:10911368-11408868 GCF_964197995.2 Scardinius erythrophthalmus | reverse complement strand
ACTTGGTTTAATTCCCTCCCAGAAGTGTCACATGATTGCATTCCCAAACACCAGGCGTCCGAACGCAAGATAACAAGACAGCTTTTATTGCGTTTCATCTGCACAATGATCATTTATGTCATTTATGATGTAGGAAGAAAGATAATGGCAGCAACTTCCATTTTTATTACAGATATTTTGAGCCAATTTCCCATTCTGTTCTCTTGAACACATTGGATGGAAATGGTGCTTTATTTGCAAATAAACAAATATTTTATGCAATATTCCAATTCTGCACATAAGTTAAATAACATTTACAGCATAAACTACAAAACTGTGAAACGCCAGAAAAACATGTAAATAAGGCAAATTAACTCCTTAAGATCACCTTCTCTGTTCATTCGAATTTTTTCTGCTGTTTATTGAGCAAAGAATTTTAAACTCCACTGAGAGTTTAATGCGGCATAACTGGCAGATTTATTCTCACACGGACTGACACTAATGTCATTACCTCAAATTATTCTCATTTTCATCATAGTTGGAGAGGAAAATTCAATAAAACCATTAAAGCAATCTTCCATTAGAGCAGTGGTTTCCAAACTTTCCAAACCTCCTGAGGCGTTTAACATCCTTCTGCGCACCTCCTCTTTTCCTCTTACACTGCACTCACACCTTTTTCATTAAGGGACTATATTTGCCCCTTTATATTGATTTTCAGGTGCGTATTTTTTAACTCTTTCCCCTCCAGCGTATTTTTAAGAAGTTGCCAGCCAATACCAGCATTTTTGATCATTTTCACAAAAGTTTCATGGCCCGCACAATATTTTGTTACATGTGAACATGCAATATATCTAAAGAAAGAACAGAGCCACTGCTTTTAAACAAAAAAAACTGTTTTATTCTAGCTTCATGCGCTCTTTTTTTTATTAACACTTGAATGTGGGCACGTTTCAGAAAAAAGCAACATTTTGAGCAAAACACTTTTTTTTTTTCAAAGACTAAATCTGGATCAGATTCAGAACGATGATCAAAACACAGATGGAGTCGATCGAGTTCATCAACACCCTCAAAGCTTCACAGTCCTATACCTCGTCCTGGGTCGACATTTCATTCGGTAACATTGGGCAGTTTTGATTGATAAGCTGTTTAATGTTGATGTTCAAGTTATTTTACATAAGCATCTGCTTACATATGCTATCACTTGTTTCTGCTTCTTCTTTCGCCTGTGTTTTGATCTGGAGATTCTGTACTCTTTCAGAAGATGCCTAATAGCGCCCCCTACTGTATAACAGTGAGAACACAGAAAGCCGGAAATTTCCGTCAATGGCGAGGAAAGAGTTAAAGGTGCTCTAAGTGATGTTGGGTGACGTCACTTCTTGTTGATGTTCGAAGTATTGTCAAACAAAACGGAGGCTAGCTCGACCCTCCCTCCTCCTCATCCCGTCTCCTCCCCCTCCCTTCCGTGCTTCCTGAAAAAGTCATGAACGCCAGACTGGATTTACCCACCTGTCCAGCAAAAACAGAGCCACCTGAATGTAGGATTGGAAGCCCTTCTGCCAGCGGAGTTCTCACCACCTTTCAAAGGCTTTTCTGATGTAAATTCAGACTTTGTGCGTTCCTTCTCCTTTTCCCTTTTCTTTGCTATTTGTTCATCGGAACGTCGTCTCTTTGGTCGTGTGTCGGCCATATATTAAAATTCAAGAGAATATAATTCTAATGCTAGTCGTTGTCGTTGTCAAGGACATCTCTCCTCTAGCTAACTTCCCTCTTCATGCTTCTCTCTCCTCCACTCCCCACACCCCCCTTCATGTGCACGTGCACTAACCCCCCAACCCCCACCCCCAAATCATTCTTGTTGGTTATTGGCTGGAACACTGTTTGTTATGTTTTGTGGTCCAGGTTGGGCCAGTTTGTTTTTGTTGCCGTTTGTGGAGCCTGGGCTGTCTACAGAGACTGCGTTTTTTTACAGTGTGTTCAGGGGACAGGCAGCTTGCGGATAGTGAGGAGATGTTTGCTGTATGTGACAAAAAATGTTTCAGCCTAAAAAACGCGTGACATCGCTTAGAGCATCTTAATAACTGTTTAATGCTGCTCAGAGGTGGTGTGAATGCAATTACAATGGCATCAACAATGTTATAAGATAATGTTTTTAATAAAAAAAAATATTGAATAGAGATATGAAATGATCAGAAAAATTAAAGGGGAACTATGCAGTTTTTTTTTAGCTTAATTTACCCTAACTGAACTGCTTCGGAGTCATTGGAATGGTTATATGACTTTTTTCGGGTTGAATGGTGGCCATCTCACTTCCCCCTAGTGCCTGTGAGCGAAAAAAACACCCTTGCAACTTTGGGCAGGCGGGCGTCAGGAAGTATCGCGTGATATCAGGTCTCACGATGTAACGAATTGCTTTACGCCACTGCACACATACACGTTTATATGCTAGCCTTCTGTGTATCATCCATACCTCAGTGGACATGGCTCGGTGCGTTTGCCGGCTTCTTTGAAAACAAATGCACATGACCAGAGGGAGAAGATGGGAGGGGGGAGAGTCGCCAACGAGTTTTTCACGACAGTGTTGTCAAATATTTTCTCCGAAGCTGTAGCGGGAGCTTTATAGAGAAACCTGCGAGCAAAAAGTGAGAAAACAGTGAAGAAATTGCCAAAACTGCATTGCGCCGCTTTAAGTGATACTTATAAACAATAAACTAAAACCGCATGTAATTGGTGAAAAGTCACTGTCTCAATGAGTGAGTCATTGATTCAGTAACGAAGCAAGTGGCTGTATTCACGAATGGATCGTTGAATCATTAACTCCCGATTCGTTCAATTTCGCATATTCATTCATTAACGAAACACCGCTATGTGTTGCTTGGAGACGCACAACAGTTCAGCTGTGGCTTTCGTTGGAATTATTACTTCATTGCAAAATAGAGCAAACAATACTGACAATACTGTGTTTAAAATGCACACCATTTTTTTGCTTGTTGAACTGTTGTATTAAATTAGTGTCAAATTTGGAATTGTGAGGAAATTTGCAATTTATAATATATTATCAACATTAAAAACAGTTTTTGTACTGAAGAGAGGAGAGTCTTAAATCGATCTCAATGCTCAGTCTGTGTCTATATTTGTTCTTCATGCTTGTAAGTGATAAATCCCCACTTTTACAAATGTACATTGTCGAGAACGGCGGTAATGTACTGTATCACGATTTGCTAAGGCAGCAAACTCTGCACACAACCTATGCATGCTGTTTGTGTGGATGCAGTCAGTTTTGACTGCAAAAGATGAGGTAATTTGATTGGATGTCATGTATTTTACTTTTTACAGTGCTACAATTTTCCTGTTTTTACAAAATATTTTCCTGTTAGAAATACATGCTTAGTTTTAATGTTATTTTAAGGTGGGACAGGCAAAACTCTCACTCTCACCTCACGTACCCCAGTTTGGGGGTTATTTTGTAGATGATAGCCAGAAACTAGACTAGATCTGTGTCTGTCTGTCAGCTGAAAGATTCATAGAAAATCCTATGATTGTAAAGTGGAATTTTTTATATACTCTACCAAAAAAAATATTTTAAAATTCTATATACTCTATATTTACTGTCACTTTTAATCAAATGAACAACTCCTTGTTGAATAAAAGTATTAATTCCTTTTTAAAAAAATCAACAAAATAAAGTCCCCAAACCATTGAACGGTAGTGTGCACTATAGTCAAAAAATTTAGACAGTCATCAAAACTGTGGAATTATGGGAATTACATAGGGACAAGCAAAATGTTAAATATATTATGACTTATACTTTAGCTTGTCTATAAAACTAATTCAAACATTTAAGCACATATTGTATTGTAGTATATAACGTTTTTTAAAACCACTAATTCAGTCCATTTATGTAAAAGAAATGTCAAATGTATATGAAATATTTTTGCCTTTTTTATGATTTTTTTTTTACACTATTTTGTTCATTATTGTTCCTGTTGTAATGTTTCACAAAGGCCTATGATTCTTTCAAAAAATGTAATTGATTGACATATGAAATTTCATTGATGTATATTGAGCTGAGGTGTTTGTCCTGCAGGAGTAGAGGGGGTGTTCCTCCGCCTCAGGCTGCAGTTCCCCGGGGGGTGGCGCCCAGAGGAGCTCCGCCCAGCAGGGTCCCGTCCAGCAGAGGGAGGGGGGTTCCCTCACAGAGAGCACGAGGAGCTCCGCCCCCACCTGGGTACAGACCTCCTCCTCCAACCGTGCAGGATGCCTATGGTGAATACGTAAGTAACTGTAACATCCATTACTACAGTACAGACGTCACTCTCCTCAGGGACTCTAACAAAGGGTATATAGTATGCAAGGTCAGAATGGTGGCCAGATGAGGTACTATTTCTGCTGGACTTTTGAAATATGCATTGAAATATGCACATTTTTTCATTACACTGTAAAAACGTTGCTGCCTTAAATTTTTAAGTTCAGTCGACTTGGTTGTTTAAGTCATTTCAACTTAATTTACATTAAACTGACTTAAAAAATGAGTTAAATCTTGTATAACTTATAAAAAAAAGTTGAAAATTGCCTAACTTATTTTGATGAGTTTTGATAAGCAATGTAAAAACATGTTGTCATAGCTTATTGATCATATATTTTCTTACAGTGTAATTCATACGTAATTGTGTACTTTACCATCAACTGTGCAGATCTACGCACTTTAAGACTCTACCATAGTCTTTTGCCAGTGTTATTTTATTATCATTTATATATATATATATATATATATATATATATATATATATATTATTTCTGATTTATTTTAAATGAACAGAAGTGATCTGTAATAGTTTTAGTTTTTATGAACAATAACTGCAATGGTATATGCAATTGTTTTTGTGAAAACAATTCTTACTCTATATGTGCCGTTACAGTCATTTTAGTCCTCTGTAGACAGAAGGTGTTATCTGTGATATATGCCTATAATTGCTTGTTTTTTATTGTTGACATTTCTCATATTGATAAATTATATAAAACAAACTCAATAGCTCGCCAAAGCTCTCACAGAAATGAATGTTTTCCGACACTGATCTCATTTGTCAGTCGTAATAGAACAGTTCATGATGCGGCCATCTACCGGAGACGTCCTAAATCATTTCATCTTTTTTATTTACTTGTTTTTGTTTTCGATTATGTGGAAAAAAATTGTCTTATTTGCTCACCTGCTTCTGACACCATTGTAGATTTCCTCTGCTTTGAGTTTTAATTTATCAGAGAGAGTTGCAAAATAATCAGTTCAAATACATTGGAGCTTTCGCCAGCCCCTCTTGATGTTGCACGTCTCAGAGGTCTCCGGGCTCGCGTGTGGCATATTTAACAGATGGTGGGCCCGGAGAGGTGGGTAGAGTTGGCACACCGCCCCGCAGTGCCCGTATCTAACCGCATCTGACAGGTTTATTTAGGGGGCGCCGTTCGAATGCGCTGGGGTCAGAGGAAACGACTCAGTCGCCAGCTGTTCTCTATCGTTTCAACGGCCTCAAAACACACGTCTGTGCAGGAGCCTGAAACACTGGGAACGATTCAAACATCTGTGGGATGATAAATCTGAAGCTGTCACTCTGAATCAGTGTTTAGATGTTCCTCGTCAGGAGCGAACTGGAAAACGATCTTTTGACTGTCCTGAGAGTTTTGACAAGTCATGAGAAATTAACAAGACATCTTTGTAGAGGAATAGTGATGGATAAATGAAAAGGCTGTCATTGTTCTCTCACCTTCATGCCATTCCAAACAATTATGGTCCTATTTTTTTGTGGAATACAAAAGGAGAAGTTGAAGGGTTTTGGGGCAAGTATATTTGTACAATGACAGAAATCAGATTTAACAAGAATCTGTAGTTGTATGGACTATTTTTATAGTGCGTGTTTGTCCTTTTTGTTGCTTGATGGACGTGTTTAGGATGAACTGTCATTATATGTAAAATAAATGCAAAATGTGTTCCATGGGAATGGGGTTTGGAACAAAATAACTATCCCTTTAAGAAGATTTCTTAATCTGTTGATCTTGTATTGAGAAGCCTCCATGTTTTTATGTAGGCCTAAGCTTTGGCTCTGTTGATCACATTGTGCTCATGGTGTTGTCATTGGTTTTCATGCATCTATTGCGACAGCTTTAGACTCAAGAGTGTCTTTTTGCACCCAGATTGTTGGAAATTACATCACTGTTTCGGGGTTGAACAGAAGAGTGTGTCTTGAAGATTTACAATATGATCAAATTTTTGTTGGCTTTCAAAATGCCACTTTATACTATTTATTCTTCAACATTCATTCTTCATCTCTTGCATTTCCAAATTCAGGCCTATTTATGCCACTTAATAATAATTTGAGAAGTAAATATATTAAGTTTATTCAATATATAATAAAAGATACAGGCCTACACTGCCTGGCCAAAAAAAGCCACTGTTTTGCTTAATAGTCTATGATTGGATGATTATTGCAGTGATTATTATGTTTCTAACAAGTAATATGTTTGGCAACAGTTATTCTAACCCTAATTGATGGAGTCTGTAGCCTTTCATTTCTTAAACAACCATTTAGGAAGACATCATGACCATATTCCAGTATTCATCAGGCTCAAACTGTGAAAGAATGGTTGGGAGGGAGCATGAAGAATCATTTTAACACATGAATTGGCACACATGAGTCCAGACCTTCATTGAAAGTCTGGGATGTGCTGGAGGAGACTTTACAGAGTGCTGGACTCTTGCATTGTCAATACAAGATCTTGACCAAACATGTTTGCACATCTTGATGGAAATAACATCACAACATTTATTTCAATCAAAGTGCATATATTTTTGGTCAAGATCTTGTATTGACAATGCAAAATCTCACAAATCTTTCTGAACCCCAAACTTTTGAAAGACTATTCAGGGCCCGAGCACCGATGGTTTGAGGACCCTCTTGGAATTGCTCCGTTTATTCAAAACTATTTTTGTTCTTTATTTTAATACTATAAATTTAAATAACTTTTACTGTTTTACTTCTTACCTTGCAGTTTGTGTTTTCATCTCCACCCCATGTGGCATCCCATCAGCCAATCACATCTAATCTTACCATTCATATTTACAGGGATTAACAAGTCACATCCGCTCTCAGCATCTGGGTTTACACGAATCAACTAATCACATTCGCTTTCCCAAGTCTGAAAAAGAAAAGATGCATCATATCAAACGCCTGCATGAGTAATACATCTGACCCAAACGTGGTCATATATCTTTATCTTTATCAAGCTCTGAGAATGAACTGAGGTCAGCATGAACACGTCTCTTAAGCGATTTGAAAACATTTTGATCAGATTACTGCAAAGGTGGACCTGCTCCCCCCTGTGTGAGTCATTAATATGAAGTAATTTCATCAGCTGTTTGTTCCCTCTCAAGGGCCGCTCTGATACCTGAGTCACTCTCTGCGGAGGGTTGCAATAATACCATTATGGCATGTATTATCCCAGTCTGTATCTCAGAACCTCTGTTTCCACAATCAAAACCGCTTGTCACTTTGGTTTAGTCTCATAATTACTGAGCCGGTTGCGATACCATCTCTCCTTTGGTCGAGTGCTGAAATTTCTTCCTTTGTCACCAGTGTTGTGTAATGAATGCCTGTGTCCAGCATGATATTTTTCGAACCAACACAAATCACAGGTTTTTTTCCCAATAACATTGCGAGACATATGGGTTCGCCTCTGGGCTCCTCGGATTCCTCTGTTGAGCCGTTTCATTCGGTCCACGCCGGTTTTTATCACGCTGAAGTGCACTAGTGACATGCAGACCAGTGTAGGTGTTGTTATTGAGTAAGTGACAACACTTCAAAACATATTCCTGAGCCTCGGGTCTTCAACTTTAAAAGTCTCTGTATTTAGTAGGTGTTTGACACTTTTTGTTGAAAGTATGGTAGTGTGAAGGGAAAGTCAAAGGAAGTCAAGATCCGATTAGGTTTTGAATCAGAGTGACAATCTGATTCTTGATGCATCTAAATTTTTTAAGATGCAGTGTAGAAACACAAATCTTCTTTGACAAGGTAATACGAGAAAAGGGTTAGAATTGTTGCGTTATTCCAAATAAATAGCTTGAGATTCACAAATAAATGTTGAGATTCACAACATTTTTTTCAAATTCACAAATGCATAGATTAAGATCCACAAATAAATGTAAAGAATTTCACAAAAAATAATAAATTCACAAATAAATAAAATGAGATTTGCAAATAAAAAAGATACACAAATGTGTTTTATGTCACAAACACAACTCTGCCTGGCATTCATTTGTGAATCGCTGCACACATTGATGAATCACTTCTTGTGCATTTGTAGATCCCCGCAGGCCGCACACAAGCATTTGTGGATTTTGAAACATTCTGAAACAGTCAAGACGTGCAGACAAATCCACAAATAAGTGGACTCCACCCACCGTTTACTCAAGCCAATCAAATAAGAGCCACATTGCTACCAATCGTAGCACGTTCTCGCTACAATCAATCACGTTTTTCTTTACACTTGGGGTGGGAACAGATTTGTTTTGCACCCCTTAAGGAACTATAATATTCTATGGGTGCTTTGTTAAACTGAGCTGAAGGGCTGTTTGTGTGGTTAAAACACCCCTTTTCCAAAAGATTATTGTAGTTTAAGGCTTCTTTATATGATATTTCCATCAGAAACAGTGAATCAGGATAATTGTGTATCACACAGGTCATTTTGTATCTTTTAATTGAGTGTGCAAAGAAATTATGTGTGTGTACTGTATAAATTAAGTGCCATGTTGCATGTCGATACTTATGAGACGTGTAAAAGGCTCACATTTATTTGTGCATTTGCGCTGAACTATTGTGCAGTGTGGTGTGATTGGCACTTTTGCAATACATTTTTAGAATGTTCATAGTGAGTACTATATCTAATGAGAGCAACATTTCTTATCATATAACAAGCGAGAGACAGAGCATGAAATTCCATTAAACGGATAATGTCATGCATACTTCCGCCTCATAGTTTCAGTCTGACTACCCGAATACCCATAAATCAGTTCTATTTATGCTAATATGGCCAGAGCCCCGTGATAGCTCAGCGTTTATGACTTCCATTCTCCCTCAGTTTGATCACCATGGCAGAAGCCTTGTGGTAATTGCAGTTGACAGTAGTGTAGTTTAGTTCTGTGTGACCAACGCAAGTTTATTAGTCCAGCAGAGGATGTTCTTGAGTTCTTCAGAATATGTCTACTTCATGAGCCGCTTTAAACCACTTGAATAGTTTGGGTTTTATGAATGGTTTTAAAAGTGAGACGGATAGAGTGAAGAGCGCTCATCAATCTTTGAGTTCATTAGTGCTGTTGTTGCTACAAAAAAAGCTCTTTTTTCAGTCTAAAGGATATGTTTCACCATACATATAGCGAAAGAATAAAGTTTTTGTTTGATATTTTAGTTCCAGTTTTGGTTTGGACTAAATTTTCAGATGGGAATGTTGTTCCAGGATCAGCAAAATATGTTGACCTACGAACATGTCTTAGTTTCTCATGTAGACTGTAAGTTCAAATTTGGCTCATGTCACTTCCCTAATCCATTCTCTTTTTTCCTCTCCCAGTGATTTACTTCTCTCTGTCAATACTATGGATAAAAATGGCAACAATGCAAAAAAATATCCCTTCATGATGTTGTTGCGCTGTAAATTGCATGCTCATATTTGTTAGGTGTTCAGTATTCAGAGAGAGTGAAGCCGTTCAGGACATCTTGGCAGACGCGAAGCTCTTGTTCTGATCTGTGAAACCATGAAATATTCCAGAAAACCCAGCAGACTGGAGCAGAGATGAGCAAGTGTGATTGAGTTAGTCAGACAAGCCATGCGTGAGTGTCGGTTTGTGTGTGTTTTTAGATCTTTCTCAGGTAATGTGTGTTGTGGTATGTTTGTGTGTGGTACAGAAACACTCAAAGCGTTTCATTTTGTCACTTTTTTTGTTAGTTTAGCTGTATTTTAAGCAGTAAAGGTCTGTAGTCTGTCCTCATGTAGTCAACTTGTTAAAGTGTGTGCTGAGGTTTTGTGGCCTCTACGGGCAGGTCTTGTCTTCTAACAACCTGTCTTTCAGCCGATTGTGTCTGTTCTACCAGAACACTCACCTAGGGAGCTGCCTGTCTCTCATTCAGGCTGTATGGCATGTGTGTGTCTCTAAGCGTGTCGATGTTCTCATTATGTCTGATGTAACGTGTGTGTTCTCGTGACCCTCAAACACTGTTGCAAATCTCCGACAATAGTGAAAGATCAAAGATCTCAGACACAGAAGATGGTGAGTTATCACAGCAATGTCTATTCCAGAACAAATGTCTATTCCAGAACTAATTTGTGTGATAGTAGAGGCAAGTAACGTCATGTTTTTGGTGGTTGCTAGGGTGTTCTGTGTGGTTGCTAGGTCATTACTAGGTGGTTTCTAGCTGGTCGCAGGCTGTTCTGTATGTTTGCTTACTGGACCATCCTCAAGTCTGTACTATATTCTGGCCTTTAGATGTTTATTTTGTGTATATTTGCTCACCGGCCACTGTGGCTACTGGTTTTCCAAAGTTACTAACCACTCAGAATTTTCACTGGCCACAATTTTGACATTGATACCATGGGGAAAACTGCCATATAGATATTTTTAATATTATCTCATTTGGCAGCAGATATATTAGGCTGCTGTCACTTTAAGACCTGAAGCACGGATCCATTACTGCTACACATCTGTTTCTCAACTGTTTACGTTCACCTAAAACATAACTGTTACGTGAATTCTCACTAAGAGCGGCATTTTGACATTGTTTTGTGTGTGTTTGACTGTTTAAGTGCAATAAGCAGCGAAAAAGACCTCAATTTAGTACTGAGAGGTGGCTTTATGTACGCACACTTTGGATGTGAGCACAAAATCTGAGGGAATGAGTAAAAATATATGCAATACGCTCAATACCATGCTGAAATTCAAGCCCTGTAACACAATCAATATTCATCCGGAGCAAATGAAACGAGTGAGTGAGGGGAGGCGGGTTTGTGCGTCAACTCGCTGTCGGAAAGATGAAAGAGAGAGAAAGCACAGCTATTTTGTGGGAAATGAGTATTGTAAATGTATCAGATATTTTAGTATATATGTTTCGAAACATCATTGCACTTTCATTGTTTATTATTTCAGATGCCTTTTTAAAAGACTACAATTGAAAAATGGATATATTATCCATTTAATGGTCGCGCACCATTAACAATGTGTTTTTTTTATTGTGAAAAAATGCATTATTTTGGGTTAGTCTATAGTTATAATAATTATCTTTAATATCTAAAAAAAAAATAGAAGTCTGTACCCTCATTGAGATAAGTAAAAACATGTCTGTGTGTGCGCAAGAGAGAGGCTAAACATGATTGAGTTTGTCTGGGTCTCTCCGTGTCTCTAATGTGGCTTTGCGTTTCTGGCACCGGGCTGAAGGAGGCAAATGTAATGTGATTACATGGCTTTACTCCACTCTAATAGAGCTCTCTCCAGAACACCGCTTACCTGAGTTCCGGCCAACAGCGCTCTGATAGACTCACCACTGAGACCCCAGCTGGCAGCTTGAATAAAGATCCATACTCTCACAGGCCACAGATCGCAGCTGCAATGTCAATCGCAACTCAAAATTAGAGCATGCGCAGGTGAGATTGAAAACAGGTCATCCGCTGCTGTTACAGAAACCTTTGAAACCTCTTCTGCTGATGTAACAACGGGGTAAACATATATTAACCAACTCAAGAGCTTCCCTTTGTTTAAAAAAGTTGTGGGGAAACTTTTCTGGGGTGGACAGATATGGAGACTTGTGATGCCACAAAATAGCTTGTGAATGTTAACTTGAAAAATGTGAATATTAATATGAAATAATGCATTAATAATATAGCATGTGTTGATAATTAGTCTATGTGATGTATTGACCTGGAGATCAGTTCTACAGGAGAGCATTTGTTTATTTCCAAGTCAAAAATAAAATCTAAACAATAGTATTAGATACAATTGATAAACTGTATTCTGTATTGGTTTAACTAGAAATGCTGTTCTTTGGTTTAATGCTTATCTTCATAACAGTTGTCAGTTTGTTGTTTTCCAGGGTTTTCAGTCTGATTATGTAATTGTTGATAAAGGTGTAATGTTCTACTCTGGGACCGTTACTTTTTTCTGTCTTTATTAATGATTCAATTATGCTCAAATCTGTATGCAGATGACACTGTTATTGATTTGTTACAAATCTGATTTTAAATTTGTTCAAAAATGGTTTCATAATATGCTTATTTTGAATAAGAGGTCTTCTTGTTGAATTGTGTTTGGTATGCGCCGTTGTCATTGCTATCCTTTTGATTTGATTATTATGTTTGATGATGGTTTATCTCTTGATAATGTTGATTCATTTAAATACCTTAATCTTTGGATTGACTATGAACTTACTTTTAAGCCCCATATTGATTATATTATTAATAGAACATGTTGTTTGGGTTTACTTTATCGCTTAATTAATTGTCTTACATTTCACAAGTCATGAAAATAATTGTTTTTCAGTTAATATAGCCTCGTGTTGATTATGCCAGTATTGTTTATCAAAATACCCTTGACGTTAATCTTAAGCCTCTTAATGTTGTTTATATTTATTTGTGCGGATTTGTGTCAAGGTGTCCATATCGTACTCATCATTGTTATATGTATGAATTGCTTAACTGGTTGTATCCTAAATCTAGAAGACAATTTGATTAGCTTCTGTTTATTTTTAAATGTGTTTATTTTGATAATTCAAACAGTTTTTGATTTCATATAGATGTTCTTATTTACTTAGACATATACAATATACTTTTTTTCATTTGTTCATTTGCTTATAATTGCTGAATAAATATTTCACTTGGAAATATGCCACATTACTTAAGTTAAAGGCATTGCAAATAGTGTTTCGTGTTGCTTTTATGCTTGTTGAATTGGTAACAAAGGAGAAATCAGCCATTCTTCACTGTCAATGACATTGTTGGAAGATTTTATTTTCTAATGAACCACAAACCTGAAAGAGTCTGATCCATCGTGAAAGAGATGCTGTGGACGTCATCAAATGCTCGCTGCTCGCTAACGACAGCTTCATCTTAGCGAGAAGTTTACAAAAGTTTACCAAACAATCTGCGATCAGTCTCTCATCTCAGAGCGCTCATCGCGACTGCAACAGCAGAGATCTGCTCTCCTCTTTCAGACAAAGCTGAGACATTGTACATTGTCACGAGTACAACCAAATTTGAAAAAATTTGACATGCCGTGCGAACAGAGATTTCAGTTTCTCCTTGCTTGGCGTGTGATGTGTACATGTCTAATTTCAGCGGCTTGTGCAACGTTGACAGACTTGATCAAACGTGAGCCGATCAAAACGGCACAGTGACTGTCAGCAGCTTTCAACTTCTTTATAGCAACTTGGAAATGAGATTTTTCCATTCTTCAAGGGAAGTCTAATTTTTTGTCCCTCTTTCTCTCTCACACATGACCTGGTTTTGTTTTCACATTCAACCAGACTAATTTATTTGATCAGTGCGCAAAGCCGTGCATAACTAATCTGCCAAGGTAACGGAGTTTCGCTCTTCAGAATCCGAGAGGTTTTTTTACCTTATGATATATTCATAGTGCTGCAGATAGAGATCACTGTCAGCCGAGACGGCACAATGGAAATATCTTCAGTTATAAATAGCTGAGTGAGTCTAGTCTTGTTTCAGCTTGGAAGGAAGATGAGTTGCTCACTGTTGAGCTTTTTTATTTAAAGGTTCTAATGCTGAATACCTCCATTTTGCATTGATTTGGACCCTTTTCCCTTTGGATAAAGAAGGGAATTAAAGTGTTTGGCTTCTCATCAAATATCTGAGCTGCTGTTATTTGCCAGTAACCAGCGCAGAGTAGTAGCTCTCTACACTCCAGCCTGGCAGAGGTGACCTACTGGAGAGGCACTGAAATCCCTGTGAAACATTGTGGAGCTCCAGGTTTTCCAGGGGGATCAGTTCTCATATGCTTTCTTCAAATTAATTTCACAGTATCCATTTTGACCTCATTTGATGTATGGGGTTGAGGCTGTTTTTATTGATAGACAACAAGAAATGATTAGTGGAAGGAGAAGGGTGTGTCTGGGTTGTGTTTAGTGGCATTGTGTTCTATTCTGTTCCCGTTAGCCTGTGTTTCCTTTGCTAGTTAGTCTCCATGGTTGTTAATGTTACACCTGTTCCCTGTCTACTCTTAGCTTTACCTTATCACTGTTGCATGTCTATACGAATATAATTCTGAAGTTTTAATGCACCCAGACAGTGTTCAATTAGGCTAATTCAAGTGTTTTCATGCAAATAATAAAATTGTCATTACACTGATTGTTGTTAGATTTTTAATTATATTATTATATATATTATATTATTAATTTAATTAAAGAAGCTTTTAAAGGCCAGTGAAAGCATAGGCTACTGTCAGTTAAGTTCTATTGTTTGACGCTAATTGTTTCTCATGGGCTCGTACTTTAAACATTTATAGGGGTAAGTCGGTGATTTTAGTGCCGTCCGAATCCATAATGTCAGTGTTTTTTCTCAGCCAACCCACGTAAAAATCCCTGGCCAAATTAGTACCTACTGTTTTTTGACAAACAGGTCGTGTGGTAATTTAATTGCCGTCTGAATCCACATCTCTGAGTTTACAAGAAGAGATTAAAAATCTCTGCCAAGCACCGTACATAAGGTATACACTTTTATTACTGAAATGCTGGAAAGTATTTACGAGAACAATATTTCATCGCAGCTCCACCTCAGCGAACAAAAATGGGAAAGAGAAGAAAGCACGTACAAATTTGAAATGGTTATCATGGCAGCAATATATGATACCATTTTAAAATATGTAGGCTAGGCTATTATAGTTTGGATTATTTTTATAATATCCCATGTCCTAATAAATGCAATTTCAACTATTTCTGAAGTGCTTCTTTTATAAAGAACACCACTTTCTCGCATAACGCAGTGAAACAGCCCCTGCACGAGAGAATAATTGATTCTCGAGCCATCGATATCAACCAATTTAGCAGCATCGCCACAGACAGCGTCGGGTAACGTCGCATGTAAGAAGATATATCTTAAGCAGCTTCCTAAGGGATGGTTCGGGGAAAACGCCTAGCAATGATACACCTTTAGTTAAGTTATACCTTAAGAGTCTTCGTAGCGCGCTAAGAGACAACGTTATCGGGAAACCCAGCCCTGTTAATGATGTCCCTTGTGTATTTAAGCCCTTAGTTTGCCTCTTTTCTTGGTCCTACGATAACATTATGTTGTAAGCAGGGGTCACCACATTTGAATAGGAAACGGTATTTAGTCTATAAAACACGTCAAAACTCCACGAAGTACAACAACCGTATCGGTGAGAACACTTGTTTAAAAAGCATACAAATATGACTATTTTTGACTATTGATACAGCCTGCAATCGTAATGCAAGGATTCAGTATCTGCGGTCAGATGAGATTTTGTCAAGCTATATGTCAGAGTAATTTTTCTAACGTTATTTTTCGCTGTATATCACTTATATACTCATATAATACTCATTATAAATATTGCACAAAAGAAATTATGGGCATCAAATGACTAAGGTGGCTCATACCAACTTACCAACTTTATTGATAAACAAAAACTATTTTGGAACTCAGTAACATTACCTTATACTGTTTATTCATCAATGTCACCCTGTGTCAAGCATCTTTGTGAAATAAATTTGCTTGGTTTTTAAAAGCAAATGTATTATAATTTTATGGGCAATTTTTCATATATACTGTATATACACACACACACATATTTCAATTCCTTAAAATAAATTGTGTCGCAGCTTAATGACCATGGAAAATGTGGGTCCCATGGTCAAACCAGTTGAGAACCTAAATAATAAATCTAAATTATTATGATAATGCAGTCTGTTTGCCAATGCTAATGCCATGAGCAGCAAAACTTCTCTCTTTATTTTTTGCGAGTAAACTTCATTATAAAACTCAGTTTAAATGTCACTTTGCTTGTGGATTAAAGATGAAACTGAATAGTGTGTGTTTGGCAGCGGCGGGCCTCTGATCGGACAGTAATGCCTCTCTAAGACTGCGGGGTGTGTGATGAGAGCGGTTTTGTCTTTGTTTTCGTAGTTGAGGAGGATTTTCCGAATGTGAATTGAGGGCGGATGGATTTGGAACTGAGCTGGCCCCGGATATGTTGGAGCAGTCACAAGGGCTCGGAGCCTTTTTGTGGAGGAAGTTTATCCTAAATTAGCAGGACTAGGCTTTGATGTTTAACTTCTGTGAGAATATTTTAGAGAATCTGACAATGTAGGTGCGTTGAGTTTTGCTTGAAATCAACGTTTGTAATCTGCTATGTGGCATATTTCTGAATGAAGCATAAAACTCAGAAGAAATTTAAAGCGGACTTGATTTTCGGCATCAGGAATTGATTGGATGGTGAAAACTTGGTGGTTAGAGGGGAGGGGCTTGATGACATCATCTGCAAAGCTAACTTGTTTCAGATGCGGAAGTTTTTAAAGAAAAATCACGAAAACATGCTAAATATTGTTTACAATTAGACCAGTTACATGTACACTACCATTCAGAAGTTTTTAAAGAAATTAATACATTGAAATGTTTCCTGAGCAGCAAATCAGCAAATCAGAATGATTTCTGAAGGATAATGTGACCCTGAAGACTGAAGTAAATTCAGCTTTACCATCACAGGAATAAAATACATTTTAAAATATATTTAAACAGAAAACAGTTATTTTAAATTGTAAAAATATTTCACATTATAAAGTTTTTTTTTTTTTAATCAAATAAATACATCCTAGGCAAGCATAAGAGACAAATCTTATTTCATGTTGATTTATCAGATAATGTTTGCATGCATTTACACTTTAAGCTTAATTGTGTTTTATCGTCTAGGTAAACATTTCATAATGGGGTCAACTTTTACACAATGGGCTCTCTTTAACACATTTTACAATAGTTAAATCTATTTAGCAAGTGAGGGAAAAAGGTGCAAATTGTGTGTTATAACTCAGTTCCAGCTTGTTCTTATGACCTCTCCTGACACTTCACACGCTTCATTAGTCTTCATAAACATATCAAACAGGGCTTTGCGACATCTGACAACAGGCCACAGTCACAAAGCAATCTGCCATATGTCACAATAATAGCTATATTAGATATTAACCCCCATGAAGTTTCATTACCCACTCTTAAATGGTTATTATGCGATGTTAATTACAGTGTCAAAATCATATCAGCCCCTCGACTTAATGAAGCACTTTCACAACCTTTCATTTAAGTGAAGAGCTGCTTTTCAGTTTTCAGGCTCTCTGCTATTTCCGCTCTAGATATATGGAGTATTAATGTCGACTGAGGTTCAGCAGAGTAGATTAACCTCTAAGCAGAGTTTGGGAGTGTGTGAGTGAGAGTGTGTGTGGATCCAGGACGGCTCGAAATGCTTCATCACTGGAGCAGATCTCTTGACCCTCATGAAATGCAGTATGTCCTGTGGAGACTGTTCGCCGCTCCAGACTCCGGCCTGCAGTGCTGCATTATACATGCATTTATCTCTTCAAGGGGTTCATATCAAGGAAAACAGGATTTTTCTTGCTCTTTTAAAAAAAGAGTTTAATGTACTATGTAGACACACTAACGCTTAAAATACAAAGCTCTCTCCCCAGACCATTTCTGAACTGAAAGTCCACAGAAATTAAGTTAAAAGAGTGAGTTATTGAATTATTCAGTCAACCGATTTGTTCAAAACACTGTACTGAAATAAACACTGTACAATGTCTCACTGTATTAAAAATTACCGACTGAAAACTATTTTGAAACTATTTACTGTAGTGTCTTTATAAAAGTCGTTGAATGATTAATTCAACCAATTTGTTCAAAACACTGATTCATTCATGAAGTGACTCTCTTTATGAGTGAGTCTTTGAATCTATCAGTTAAGTGATTGATTAAAACACTGATTCATTCAGAAAATTAACCAATTTCATTGTGTTTTATGCAATTGTAATACAAGGGAATTCAATCGAATGAAGCTATTTACTGAATTTATGATTGAGTCAAGCAATCTCTCATTTATTCATTATCAAAACAGGTGACACACTACATATAAATTATGAGTGAGACTTTGAATCTTACAGTCAACTGACTCATTCAAAACATTGATTCATTCATGAACAAAGCAAGTGACTGTCTTTATGATTGAGTCTTTGAATCATTCAGTCAACCAATTCATTTATTCAACTAATACTAAAACAGAATCATTCACAACAAAAGCTTTATATTGCAAAAATAAATAAAAAAGAATCATCTGGATATTTACAGCATACTTTTTCTTCCCCATAGGAATACGATGATGGATATGGAACGGCCTACGATGACCAGGGATATGACTCGTATGACAACAACTACAGCAATCAGGCGCTGAAGTAAGTTTGTGTGTGTTTTGTCTGCTGTCAGTGTAAAGGGCATCTCAGAGTGCCTTTGTGTGTCTATCTAAACGAGAGAGCTTATTCACAATGTAGGTCAGTGCTCACCTCTCTGTATCGAACCAAAGAGTTTGTGTAGGTCTGCACAGAGCTGGACTTGGAGATTTGCTGCATTGGAAATCGTTCAGGCTAATGTAGGGGGCAGCTTTGAAAGCCTAAAAGAGAGAAACTGGCCTTCTCGCTAATGAATCACTCCTTTATCTCGCAATATTCTCTGCAAGGAAACATTTCATGTTGTGTGACAGGGTCAGTTGTCACTGTGTACCAGAGAAGGTCTTATGAACACCACAGTCTTGTGAAGGACATTTTGACTCATAATTAGTGGGTGTTAACATAAAACATGTTCATGTTTTTTGAAACAGCCCAGTTAGAATGCAGTAAAATAGAAGTTGTATCTCAAGTTGGACTAATAATAACTAATAATTCTTTATACTAGCTTTATTTTAAAGATATGTTATATTTTTTATGAAATTTAATTCAATTGTAATATATGTTATAATAAAACTACAATGCTAGTATATGCTAAAATAAATAAAAAAAACAAAAACAAAAACGCATATATATATTTTTTTATATTATATTATATATATTATATTTTTAAATAATTATATACTGTATAATCAGGAAGAATGAATTATACAATAATTAATTAAATTCTGATTATTAAGTTTAATTTAATGGCAATATAATACATTTTAATCATCTTTTTGGTTTATTTTTCATTTATTTTAGCATATATTGTATGTATAATGCAACTATTGATCTATATGATTTAAAGTACGATTTAAATTCTGCTAATTTAATTTTTTTTTTTTGTGTGTCTTTAGTTTTGACCACTGTTTTTGATATGTAATAGTTATACTTAAAACTATATCAAAGACAGACAGGCCAGGTCTCAGATCAGTATTTGGAACATACTCATTTAAGATTAATGTCAGTTGAGGCTTCTTCCTGAGCTCAAATGCTTTTTTAAGAGCTCAAACGGCATTGACTAATTGATGAGGAGTCTTTCGACAAGCCTACACGTACTTCATTATACTGCAGGTTTCTGTGTTCTTTGATTCATAAAACATCGTCTGTGCGTTACTGAGCTGTGGTGGATTTCCTCATACCTCATCCTGGTGCATCTTTGATCTTGTAATATGTAATCCAGGGATATGTAAACCAGCATTTCTTTTAATCATAGAATATACAGTGATCCAAAGGTGTTTTACCCTGTGTATACTTTGTATAACTATATCAAAGCAACAACAGGCCAGGTATTTATTCATATTTTGAATTCGCTTTTATTTTTATGGTTACGGTTTTCATTTTTTTTATTTAATTTTTTTGTCATTTTGTTTTGTTCTTTTGTCTTTTTTTGTTTTTGTTTTTTAAGTCATTTTGTAGGCTTTTGTTACACTTTATTTTAAGGTGACGTAGTTACATTGTACTTACTCATATTAGTACTGAGTCATATTAATTAACTACATGTACTTACTATAGAGTTACGGTTAAGGTTTTGTTTAGGGTTAGTTACTTGTAATTATGCATAATTTACTGTTATTACTATAGTAAGTACATGTACTGAAGTAACGTGTAACTACGTCACCTTAAAATAAAGTGCTACCTTAGCTTTCTAAGGTAAGCAACATTTCTAATTTACATTTACATTTTTAAGTTTGAGTTTTTTGTTTATATTTTATTTCAGCTTATTTTTTTAATAAAAATTATTTTTACGATTTATTTTAGTTTAAAAACTTTCGCGAACTTTAACAGACTTCGGCGTGCGCATGAGATACATTTTGCGTGCTTACGAGAAACTATAGCCTCTTTAGTAAAAGAAACATGGTCGATAAACATAAAAAGTAAAGTGGTTTGATTGTAACGCATGAGCTTGCAAAAAAAATCCCATGCATGTGATTTCCTTTGTGTGTCACTACCATTTTACTATGAAGAAAAATAGGGCTGGGACGATACAGCTATCGCCTGATTCGATATTATCATGATACTTGGGTGCCGATAAACACTAGACCATGGGGAAAAGTTAAATCATACACTTATACAGACGTACATGATGTACGATGAGTCATATTTACAAAAACAATTCATCACATTTTTCTGACTTATTTAAGAAGCATCATACAATACTACATTCTCTTTAATAAATGATTCAATAACAAATTATTTTTTTAACAGTCACTTGTGGCGAAACAATGTAATCGATAAATGCGTTATTTTAAGCACCAAGTTTTTTATCAAAAGCTGATTTACTCTATTGCTATCTATCGTAGACATCAGTGTTTATATTTAAAATTTATCCCAAGACTTCTATGATAATTTGAACTATTGTATCACAGAAATTGTGATACTATGAGGAAATGACTGCTGTTTCATGACAACTCTCTCTGGGTCAGCGGCAGCGCCAACACAGATTTGAATGTTGCGATATGATTTTGTCAAAGGTTTAATAGACAGGCGGAATGGAAGAAGATCGCATGGGTGTTTGAGTGGAGATCACAGTCTTTTAAAGATGAATCGTGCAGGCAAGCCTCGCGAGGGCTTTTCCATGCATTCAGTCTCACGACGCTTTCACGCGTCCACTTATATTACGTCACTCAACACTCAAAGATAAAATAGGATAATGGCGCAATATGCCGCAATAGTTATAAATTTTTTTTATTGTCGAAAGTGTCATGACTTTTTTCAGATTTATCAGATGTGTCTTCACCATGGCACCCCGATGCTATAAATAGGCCGGCGTTACCCGTGTTAGAGGAAGGGGAGAGCTCAGAGATTAAATGTTCACAGAGGTGGCGGGTTTATCTCACAGGAGCGTTAAAAGGGTCAGAGGTCAAATGTTACGACTTTGATGAAAAAGCCTTTACCGTGTGATTCTCCCAGCTGTGTCACCTTCTTGTGTAGCGGTCCGGATACTCCACACGTGTGCACTCGGCGTGTTGCGGTCGCACTCCCCGTGGAAGTGCTCAGGGGTGCCTGAGTGTGTCTGACAGCATTTAAACAGCTTCTTCAGAGTGCTATAGAGCGCCATATGGTCCACATAACCCACACACACACTGAATGTCAGAGCGGCTATAGGCCTCCGCAGAGCAGTTTGTTGTGGAAAATGTCAGTGCAGTGAGTTCAGAGACTGCTGCTTTTCAAAGGTTAGCACTGCTTCAGGAGACACGACTCTGAGAGTTGAGATTTAGAGGGGAAAAGAGCAATTATAGCGGGAACTGATTAGAAATTCCCTCTTAGGAGATTGATTGATTGATTGATTGGGAGGTTTTCCTCGCCTCTGGCTTGATCTCGGAGGGGTTTAGAAGGCCACCGTTCTTAGTAAGATATGTTGGAATGATTTGTGCTGTACAAATGAACCGAATTCAATAACTAATGTTTGCAAACATTTAATTTCATTTAATTTTAGTGATAGCAGCTATTGGACCACTTTAAAAAGATTAGCAACGCACATTAATTGTGTTTTTATTCACCCTTTTGCAAGTTTGAAAATCTACCAAATGTTTTGTTCTGTTATTGATGTTTTGTTTTGTTCTGTTATCTGTTATTGACTTCCTGTTGTCGAATGCGCATGCGTCGCGTCTGAACGCGTTGTTGTCTTTGGAGCTCTATCGATTTGATTTATAATTCTTGATTTTACTCTTTAAACTTACTTACAACAAACATTTTCTACTTTTCCTCACTGAGAAGCATTACTGCTCAAACCTCATAGTTACAACGCGGACTGTTGAGCAGACGTGTCTCAAGCCTGTTAGTGATTCTACGCTGGATACTCTTATAGGTTACTCCCGGGGATCACGGCTGAACGCGTCTTCTCAACACTCACTTACAAACATTTTTCACCTATCGTGCGTCTACTCTACACCCGTACCACTTAAAAGACGGATTATATCTAAGACGCTTGTCAGAAATTAGTATTAATTGATAGCATCACTGGTAGTGTCGTTGCTAACTTACTGTCCATCTGTTAAAATGGTGAATATATCAGATGCAAGTAGTCTACCTTTTGGTGCAGGTGAGGACACATTTGAGCTGCACGCGGTACAGTCTGAGCTGGAAGCTGTTGAGAAACAGATCCACGACCTTTTAGTGAGACAGGCCGAGCTGAGAGACCGGCGTTTAGCTCTTGAAACATCACGCGCTGATACTCACAAATCAGAGATTAATGTTACTAACCGGCTGACTCCGACCTCGTCTACTCCGTGCGTTACTCGGCATCGGTCCCGAGCGCCAAGGTCGCGATCAGCCATGGTCTCGTTCACTCCGGCTCCAACACGCCACCACGAAGCCTGGATATTTCCGCAGCGGAAGACGCGAGTCAGGTCTAGACCAAGACCCTCTCCGACCCTCCCGGTTTTCGAGTTATCCACACAAAACCGCTTCTCCGCTCTTCGCGAAACAGAACGCGATGCTGTGATCATCGGTGATTCCATTGTTCGGCACGTCCATGCTACATCAGGTAAAAATAAGGTGCACAGTCACTGCTTTCCTGGTGCTCGTGTTTCTGAAATCGCTGCTTGCGTTCCCGAGATTCTGAACGATAACGAGCGCGTCGGAACTTTGGTATTGCACGCGGGAGTGAACGACATCAGGCTGCGCCAGACGGAAGTTCTGAAGAAAGACTTCAGGAATCTGATCGATACGGTACGCAGCACATCGCCTGATATAACGATCATTGTGTCAGGACCGCTTCCCACGTACCGTCTAGGACATGACAAGTTTAGTAGATTATTCGCGCTAAATGAATGGTTAACGTCATGGTGCAATGAGCAGAAACTGCTCTTTGTAAATAATTGGAATCTGTTTTGGGAGCGTCCTAGGCTATACCGTGCTGATGGCTTACACCCAAACAGATTCGGATCGGATCTTCTGTCAGATAACATCTCCAAAATGTTAAATACCTTTTGACTAGTAACCAAAAGTCCAAATCATAGTCTCTGCTGCACCAAATTAACTGATATAAATACTAGTGTAGAACATTGCATAGAAACTGTGTCTATTCCTCGTTTAGTGCGATCAAATAATAAATCTACTGCAGGATCTAGGAAAAATCTAATTGTTATTAAAACAGAAAATGTTGCTATTAGTAAACAAAAACAATTTCTAAAGCTAGGTCTTTTAAACATTAGATCACTCACACCTAAGGCAGTTATTGTAAATGAAATAGTCACAGATAATAGCATAGATGTACTTTGCCTTACTGAAACCTGGCTTAAACCAAATGATTATTTCGGTCTAAATGAGTCTACTCCATCAGGATACTCCTATAAGCACGAGCCCCGTCTGATTGGTCGTGGCGGCGGTATTGCAACTATCTATAGAGATATTCTCAATGTTACTCAGAAAACGGGTTATAAGTTTATTTCATTTGAAGTACTTGTACTAAATGTTACGCTCTTAGATGATAGAAAAACATCCCTATTATCTTTAGCCTTGGCTACCGTATATAGACCACCAGGGCCTTATGCTGATTTCCTAAAAGAATTTGCAAATTTTCTCTCAGATCTATTGGTCAATGTCGATAAAATATTAATTGTTGGAGATTTTAACATACACGTAGATAATCAAAATGATACGTTAGGGGCTGCGTTTATAGACTTATTAAACTCCTTTGGGGTTAAGCAAAACGTTACCGGACCGACTCATCGTTTTAATCATACACTCGATTTAATTATATCACATGGAACCGATCCAACCGATATAGATATCATTCCGCAAAGTGATGATGTAACTGACCATTACATGGTAACTTGCATATTACGTACCCCGGTAATATATCATGCTGCGCCGCGTTATCGATTAGGCAGAACAATCCTTCCATCCACCATAGATAATTTTTCAAATTGCTTATCGGATCTGTCTCATCTGCTGCCTGAACCTAAACAAACAGATGAACTAGACGAACTAACCAGCACTATGAGCACCGTTCTCTCTGGAAAATGGGATATTGTTGCACCTATGAGACTAAAAAAGGTCAGAGAGAAAATTAAAGCACCATGGTACAACAATACTACTCGTGTTCTAAAGAGAGAAACCCGTAATTTAGAGCGTAAATGGAAACAAACTAATTTAGAGGTTTTTAGAATCGCTTGGAAAGACAGTACGTCACGCTATAAAAAGGCCCTAAAAGCGGCCAGGGCTGTGCATCTCCGCAAACTAATAGAAAATAACCAAAACAATCCTAGGTTCTTATTTAACACCGTGGCTAGACTAACAAATAAACAAGCGTCACCTGAACAAAATATTCCGTTACAGTTTAGTAGTAATGATTTCATGAATTTTTTCACTGAGAAAATAGAAAACATCAGATCCACAATTGTAAACGTTCAATCTTCAATCGCGCCTTATAATTCAGCCTCGATTATCACCCCGCAAGAACAATTACAGTGCTTTACAACTATAGAACAAAAAGAGTTAAATAAATGTATCATTTCCTCTAAAACAACAACATGTTTATTAGATCCCATACCAACTAAACTATTGAAAGAAGTGTTACCTATAGTGGAAGAGCCTCTCCTCAATATTATTAACTCGTCTTTATCTTTAGGTCATGTTCCAAGAACATTTAAATTGGCAGTTATAAAACCACTAATTAAGAAACCACAATTAGACCCAAATAACCTAGCAAATTATAGACCCATTTCAAATCTTCCTTTTATGTCCAAAATATTAGAAAAAGTTGTGTCTGCCCAACTGGGCTCTTTCTTGCAAGAAAATGACACCTATGAAAAGTTTCAGTCTGGGTTCAGGCCGCATCATAGCACTGAAACTGCGCTCGTTAAAATCACAAATGATTTACTCTTAGCTTCTGACCAAGGCTGTATCTCAATACTAGTTTTACTTGATCTTAGTGCTGCGTTCGATACTATAGATCACACAATACTCTTAGATCGGCTACAAAACTATACCGGTGTTCAAGGACAAGCATTAAGCTGGTTCAGATCATACCTATCTGACCGCTACCATTTTGTCTATTTAAACGGAGAAAAATCGATCATAACTCCAGTAAACTATGGAGTGCCGCAAGGATCTGTGTTAGGCCCTCTATTATTCTCAATATATATGCTGGCACTTGGAAATATTATAAGGAAACATGGAATTAGTTTCCATTGTTATGCTGATGACACTCAACTATATATTTCATCACGGCCGGATGAAAACGCTAAATTATCCAAATTGACAGAGTGTGTTAAAGATATAAAAGATTGGATGACGCACAATTTTCTTTTATTAAATCCAGATAAGACAGAGGTAATACTTATCGGTTCAAAAAACCGCCCACAAAACCTCCTTCAATACAACTTTAACATAGTAGGGTGTCCTGTTACTTTATCCTCTACAGTAAAAGACCTGGGTGTTATATTAGATTGTAACTTGTCTTTTGAAAATCATATTTCATAAGTTACAAAAACAGCCTTTTTTCACCTTAGAAATATTGCTAAATTACGTAACATGCTATCTGTTTCTGATGCAGAAAAGCTAGTTCATGCATTCATGACCTCGAGACTAGATTACTGTAATGCTTTATTAGCTGGTTGTCCTGCATCCTCAATAAACAAGCTACAGTTAGTCCAAAATGCCGCCGCTAGAGTTCTTACTAGATCAAGAAAGTTTGACCATATAACACCAATTTTATCATCACTACATTGGTTACCTATAAAGTTCCGTATTAATTACAAGGTATTGCTACTGACTTATAAAGCCCTAAACGGCTTAGCTCCAGTTTATTTAACGGATCTTCTATCGCCCTATAATCCATCGCGCTCTTTAAGATCACTAAATTCGAGGCTTCTGGTCATACCTAGGGTATCCAGATCCACCAAAGGAGGGAGAGCATTTTCACATTTAGCACCAAAACTCTGGAATAGCCTTCCTGATTCTGTTCGTTGCTCAGATTCGCTCTCCCAGTTTAAAACTAGATTAAAGACGCATCTCTTCAGCCAGGCATTCATATAATATTTTAATCTTACAGTTAAATCCGGTCTCTACTTCATAAACGCCAGAGGAGAACTGGCCCCCGACTGAGCCTGGGTTCTCCCAAGGTTTTTTTTTCTCCATTAGGTCACCTAATGGAGTTTTTCGGTTCCTTGCCACTGTTGCCTTTGGCTTGCTCAGTTGGGGATACTTAATTTGATTAATCGATTCAACAGTGCTATTGATCTGCATTACCAAACGTGGATGTTTTACACCAGAAACATACACTGATGTACTATTTTATTTAATACTGTGAAGCTGCTTTGATACAATCTGTTTTGTGAAAAGCGCTATATAAATAAAGTTGACTTGACTTGACTTGACTTATTGATAATGATTGATAACTTTTTATAGTGAATCTTGAGTACATTTGAGTGAAATTTGAGTACACTATATTGGCAACTCGTTCATACGACTTTAAGTTTAATGGAAAATTGCTGGCTTCTAGTTTGTATTCATACAAATGATAATTAATTAATTAAATAAAATTTTACCTTCAAAAAGACCAGGTCAGATGTTCAAAGAATCATCAATCTTCTAAAGTCTTCACACTGCACAGGCAGATGCTGACTAACACGGACAATCCCCAGATTACAACTAGGGGTCGAACGACTTCAGATATTTTTAAGTCGACATTTATGTGATTAAATTCGAGTCGATGTCAACTAGTCGCTGATGATGTCATTAATGAACAAGTAAGCCTGAACCTCGAGCTGAGACTCGAACGCGGGTTGCCTTGAGCACAGCTATGGCAAATGACACAGCGCTGCCCACAAGGCTATTGCTCCTACATAACAGCTTATTTTTATCAGTTCTTTTGTCTTTGGGTCATTATATTTCTCAGATTTCTTCTTGTTCTGTATCAGATACAGATAAAATAGCACAGTAAAGATTACATATGAATGGATTATAGAGAGCTATTGCATGTGAATTAATTAGTCTCTCTACTAATAGTGAAGCTGTGGGTTTTAGTTACTAAGAAATATATCCTTGAACTTTTCAGTTTCTAAGCTATTTTATTGATAAATCACAGAACAGTGTTGACAATACATTTATACCTTCTGTTTGTTTTCGTTAGTCACGTGTTCTAGTTCTAATTTACCGCCACTGATCAGTCACCATGGACATCTTCATAATCACCACAGCTGTTCGTCATTGTCTCATCATCACTGTGTATTTAATTTCCTCTTGTGTTCTCATTCAGTGTATGGTGTTGTTCATGTCTGCAGGCTGTTTCGCATGTTGGTTATTTGGATTATTCTAATAAGTCTTATGTGCTATATTCCTCATCTTCATTTTCATTGAACTTAAGCATTACAAGTACAGGTTTTGGTTTTTCTACCCACCTCTGCCTAGAGTAGGCCCTAAGTACATGTTGCTAATTATTATTACAAATGTAAAAATACACGAACACCTTAAAAAAGAAAATTTTCATTTTCATAAAAAAAAAAAAATTCATTTGCAAAAAGTTTCATTTGACAGTTAATCAAATGGGAGCATTTGATTATGAATTGAACTTTCAATGAACTTTCAGCTTTTTAAGACACACTCTATTAGACGGAATATTTTGAGAGTATATGAATCATTTTATGGGACTATCGTGGTAAAATAAAGGACAACATTTCTAAAAGTCTTTTTCTTTTTCAATTTATTTAAACGTCAATGTTTTTTAAATGATTGATTTTTTAAATATTTTTTTTAATAAATCATTTAAAAATATTTTTTAATAAATACAATTATTTGAATCAATATATTAATGTATTATAAATTTGATTCATTTAGTAATTTGAATTATTATTCAATTAATTTATTTTAATGAATAAATTGATCATTTAATACTTAGTTCTTCTAGTTCCCTAATGGCAGGCTCTTTTATCAGTGGAAAACTCTAGAAATCTAGATCTCAACTCTGTTACTTTGTTTTTCCGGTTCTTTTGATCCTGTAAAAAAAAAAAAAAATAAATATATATATATATATATATATATATATATATATATATATATATATATATATATATATATATATATATATATATATATATATATATATATATATATATATATATATATGTAAACCTGTTCGACACCTGATGAAGAGGAACATTACAGAGTTCAGCTCTGCAGGTAACGATTATCACGATTGATTACTCCTCCATTCAAAGCATCAGACTCGGCAGGTTTCTCTCTCTTCTACAACTGTCTTCCTCTCTGTTCCTTTACTCACACGTTCTGTCCTCTGTCCCACTTTCTCTGAGACAGACGTGCTGATATTTTTTAACTTATTTCAGATCTATTTTAGAGGTTTGGTGTCTTCGCTCTCGTCTCTGTTTCCGTCTCTGTGGACATTTGGTTCTGTTAGCAAGGCAAGAAGACTGTTACAATCTAAAAATAGATTCATTTACATCTGAGAAAAGAGCTTCCGTTTCTGTCGCAAATTCCAGAAGCATATGATTTTGCCTGTAGCTTGTTTGAATAGACAGATTTTCCTATTTGTATGAGGAGACCATAAAATGGGACACATACATACATATTTGCACATGGCTCATGGTGTGTACACATGTATAATAAATGCACATTGAATGCTCTAGTTCAGCGTTGAATTGGTGCTGGAGACTCAATAGAGGACAAAGGCCTGTGATTTCATTTTAGTCTTATCTTGAATGAACAACCTTAATGACACAGTCTGGAATGAGCATTTAAAACATGCTCTAAATGCATGTTCACTCAAAGTAGCATTCTATTTCCATTTTTGGCTGAACTGTTCCTTTAAGTAAACTTTGTGACCCATGTATGGAAAACATAATTAGCGCTGTGTGATGTTTATTCACCTTTCTGCCCTCCAAACCTCTTCCAAACTCTTTCTGTTTGAGTGCGAGAGAATGAAGCAGTAATTAGTGATTAGTGATAAGCCTCTCTCAGTAGATTAGACCAGCGAGACTCGTCACAGACGCCCCACTGCTGATTTACCAGCTGTGAAAAAAAGACGAGAGAACGAGAAAACACAGAGATCACCTGGGACATGTAGTACATCATTCAGATTTAACCCCACCATCTGTTTAACCACACGAGAGAGAGAGAGAGAGAGAGAGAGAGAGAGAGAGAGAGAGAGAGAGAGAGAGAGAGAGCAAGGCCTTTATGAATGTCAAGTCAGCGAGCGCCCGTCCTGAGGAAACACGCTCACTTTGTCAAACATCTGGGATCTGCTTTTTATTTTATTTTATTTTATTTAGTTTTATATTTTACCTGCACGTAGACTTATATGTTTTATTCACCCTCCTCTCCATTTTATTACATTGTTTTTATTTAATTTTATGTATGCATTTATGTTTTAATAGACTTACTCCTTTAAGATATTTTTTAAAATGATGATTGGAATAATATATTTACAATTCTGCACTTTTCTTGTTCACTAAAAATGCAAGTAGTAAGTACAAAAAGTTAGTCAAACAGCTGGTCAAATGTTCTTGCCTCTACTGAAGTGCAAGATATTCTTTGGATCGTCTCAGATCATTCTGGAGAATATGATCATCACGTTTTGTTCATGTCAGCTCCAGTACTGCTGTCAGTAAAGCAAAATTAATTAATCCTATGTCATACTTTTCACTCAAATTGTTATGCTGACAATATAATTTGTAATAAAAACCTTAGAAAATGCAGAATCGAAGCATTTGTACTTGTAGTCTTGACCCCACCGGCTGGTAATCTACCTGAGGAAACAAGTTGAGTTGATTTTCTAGCAGGGTATTGTTGTAATTTCATGGTTACTTGAAGTAAAACTCCCAGCAAACACCTGTGCAGTACTTCATGGTTTCAGATCTATGTGACAGAGTTACCCAACAGTTGCCTGCAGATATAAGCAATCACTGAGAGATTGAAGTTTTTCTATACGCCATAGTGAAACAGTTTAAAACAAGCCAATCTGTTATTTAATCTGTTTGGAGAACATCAGATAGACACACAGTGTCTGACCGCTACCATTTTGTTTATTTAAATGGAGAAAAATCTATCATAACTCCAGTAAACTATGGAGTGCCGCAGGGATCTGTGTTAGGCCCTCTATTATTCTCAATATACATGCTGCCACTTGGAAATATTATAAGGAAACATGGAATTAGTTTCCATTGTTATGCTGATGACACTCAAATCTATATTTCATCACGGCCAGATGAAAACGCTAAATTATCCAAATTGACAGAGTGTGTTAAAGATATAAAAGATTGGATGACGCATAATTTTCTTTTATTAAATCCAGACAAGACAGAGGTACTACTTATCGGTTCAAAAAACCACCCACAAAACCTCTCACAATACAACTTTAACATAGTAGGATGTCCTGTTACTTCATCCTCTACAGTAAAAGACCTGGGTGTTATATTAGACTGCAACCTGTCTTTTGAAAATCATATTTCATATGTTACAAGAACAGCCTTTTTCCACCTTAGAAACATTGCTAAGCTACGTAATATGCTATCTGTTTCTGATGCAGAAAAGTTAGTTCATGCATTCATGACCTCGAGACTAGATTACTGTAATGCGTTATTAGCCGGTTGTCCTGCATCCTCAATAAACAAGCTACAGTTAGTCCAAAATGCCGCCGCTAGAGTTCTAACTAGATCAAGAAAATATGATCATATAACACCGATTTTATCATCTCTACATTGGTTACCTATAAAGTCCCGTATTAATTACAAGGTATTGCTACTGACTTATAAAGCCCTAAACGGCTTAGCTCCAGTCTATTTAACGGATCTTCTATCGCCCTATAATCCATCGCGCTCTTTAAGGTCACTAAATTTGAGGCTTTTGGTCATACCTAGGATATCTAGGTCCACCAAAGGAGGGAGAGCATTTTCACATTTAGCACCAAAACTCTGGAAAAGTCTTCCGGATACTGTTCGTTGCTCAGACTCGCTCTTCCAGTTTAAAACTAGATTAAAGACGCATCTCTTCAGCCAGGCATTCATATAATACTTTTAATCCTACAGTTAAATCCGACCTCTAGTTCATAAACGCCAGAGGAGAACTGGCCCCCGACTGAGCCCGGGTTCTCCCAAGGTTTTTTTTTCTCCATTAGGTCACCTGATGGAGTTTTTCGGTTCCTTGCCACTGTTGCCTTTGGCTTGCTCAGTTGGGGATATTTGGGGATATTTAATTGAATTAATCAATCAACGATACTATTGATCAGCATTACCAAACGTAGACGTTCCACTAGAAACAAACATTGATGTATTGTTCTAATTTATTACTGTGAAGCTGCTTTGATACAACCTGTGTTGTGAAATGCGCTATATAAATAAACTTGACTTGACTTGACAGTGTTAGTGCACAACAGTTTTAGCTGGGTAAGCATGACTGTGTGTATGAGAGAAAAAACATTATGTAAATAATGTCTCTTATTTGACAAGAAATTGGTTATAATTATCGTATATATATATATATATATATATATATATATATATATATATATATATATATATATATATATATATATTATAAATCATAATTTGCCAGCAGATTATTAGGCTGCTGTCACTTTAAAACCTGACGCACAGATCCATTACTGTTACACATGCGTTTTCTTTCTCAACTGTTTATGTTCACTTAAAACATAACTGATTGCTTACGTGAATACTCACCAAGACCGGCATTTTGACATTAATTTGGGTGTATTTGACTCTTGGGTGTATTTTGTCATCTTGCTGTTGGAAAGATGAGAGAGTGAGAAAGCGTAGCTGGTATCGTGTATCTATTCGATATGTATCGAAAAAAAATATATTTTTGACTACACACTGCACTTAGTTTATTATTTCAGATGCCTTTTAAAAAGACTACAATTGAAAAATGTGTATATTATATATCAAATTCAGCCCGCCAAAATGGCTAATAGGAGTGACAGCGTTACACGCGGATGTTAAATAATCATATTACTTTTTTATTCCTCCAAAGCATTTTTGATACTTGCAGTTAACACTAATATGCAGCGTACCTGATAACTCCATTAAGTCTCCTCAGAGGAGTGAAATGTTCCTCTGGGTGATTGTAGTTCATTCGACAGCGTGTTTGCAGTGTTTACACGTGTGTGTTGCTAATTGGAGGAATTGGACTGTGTGTGACTTAAATGCATCATCATTTCTGCTAACGCTCTACCTCGACTGGAACAAGCTGAACAGGGTAATTGAGTAGAACAGAACAAACTCGGCACTGGAGGAGAGGGAGAGAGAGACGAATTTAGGAAAGAAGGAATATTGACGATGTGTCAGGGACGAAATTAAAGGTGTCTAACTAGGTTTGAACCCAGGCTGGTGTTCAGATTGGTGAGAATAGGTTCTTTATGGTGTGAAACAGCAGAGAGAGATGCATCTGGCAGCAGGTTGTGAAGTTGACTGATGCATTACTGAACACAAAAGCTTTAGGTCTCTTCAATTTCACCTTCATGTGCTGTGGAAATGGGGAATTTCATCACACATATGATATAAAGCCTCCTCCCAGCCCTCACGAGGTTGCTGAGCCTGTGTGTTGGAATCTGAGGAGAATAGTGACCCTACTTGTGCTCCATAGGTCTTCATACATGCAATCCCAGCAGAACCCTCTCTCTCATTCTCATCCTATCTTCTTCTCCCTGGTGTGCAGACACATTTTGAGTGTGAAACAACTAACAGTAACAGCAGGCTAGCGATAGGCACCTCTGTGTGAGCTTTGACATGGTATTTCCTCTCTGCATAACAGTTTATGAAAATCAAAGACGCTCTTTTCTCAGCCACTGAAGGTGGATTTTTGTATGTGTGAGTATCTCTTGTGAATGAGTGGAGGAGTCAATTATATTACGATTGGAATAAGGGGAGGGGTTTTGACAGTATGATTGGAAAGAGGAAGAGTTACCAGTGTTTCCCGCAGGATTTTGGGACTACCCAGAGGAAAAATGTATTGCTCAGTGGTTGCTTTTCCAACGCTTCCTAAAACTTAGGAGAAATAAGAGTAGACACAACTGAGATATGAGTCCAAAATGCGAAACATTGGATTGTAAACATTTTTATTGTCTTGCTTGTCAATAAAAGCTCGTCTTGAGACAAATATTTTCAGATGTAGCTTTTTTTCATGACATTGGGTTTTTTTACCTTTAATGGACAGGACTGTCTAGGATGAGAAGGGAACTGGAGCAGGAAAGTACTTTTAGCTGGGACTCGAACTCATGCTGTCTGAGGAGCTGCTGTGCCTCGATGTCGATGTGCTGTCCACAAGACAATGGGCCCTATCATACATCCGGTGCAATGCGGTGCCAGGCGCGACGCAAGTGTTTTTTGCCAGTTTCAGCCTGACGCAGTTATGATTTTCACGTCCTGTGCCACGTTGTTTAAATAACACATGCATTTGCGCCCAAGTGTTTGCCCATGGGCGTGTTGGTCTGAAAACGTGGTGTGTTCAGAGACATTGTTGGCGCGTTGCTATTTTGAGGCAAATGAAATAGACTGCGCCACTGACCAACAAAAACCTGGTCTAAAGTCAATGGTGCAATATTGTTTTTGTTATTTAAAGAGCACCCCATACACAAAAGAAATATATTTGAAATATATTTTCAGAATATATTTAGTAATATATGCAAATATTTGAAATTGGCCAAATAAATATATTTCACACTTAACATCATATATTTTATAAAAAAATACATTGAAATATATTCTGAAATATAACAGAAATATATGATGTTAAGTGTGAAACATATTTATTGGGCCAATTTCAAATATTTGCATATATTCCAAAATATATTCTGAAAATATATTTCAAATATATTTCTTTTATGTATGGGGCATTAGTAATGTGCGCCTATAGGCGGGTGCACAGCGCGCATAGACTCTGCTTACTACACACACACGGACACCCAACAGAACACTAACATGCCACATATTAAAAATAAAAGGATTACAATGTAAAAGATTATTATTGTGTACGCAAAGATATGGTGGAATCTGGCTTGTCCCGTAGATGGTCTGCTTGCGCGCTTTAACCTCGCGCACGAGCAGTTCCGTTTCCTCGCTAGAGAAGTGTTCGAATCCGCCATGGTGCAACTGGCTTTTAAAGGGAATGGGAGATGAGACTCTGTTTTTTTTTTTTTTATGTTACGCCCAAAACACACCCATTACTCATTAAGAGAATAGGGACAACTCTTTTAGACCATTCGCCAGGTGCGCCGACCATTTTTCCCATCGTTAAACTGGCAAAAGTTGATTCGGACACGCCATAAGTGTACTTGCATCGTGTGCATTAGACCATGCGCTTAGATCGTTAAAATAGAGCCCAAAATGTCAAAGAACTTTTATGTTATTATGAGAACGTCAAAAATATTTTCGGTACATTATGAAACATTATGTAGTCGGAAAGAATAGGCTGGTGGGCCACCACAGTCTTGGTACAGTAATTAATGGGAAGCACTGCGTTACAATAGAGTTATTATAGAAATTAAATGAGGAGTTATTGAAATTAAGGAACCAAATATAAAAAATATGTAGTTTCTATAGAAATAATGGGAGGAATAACAAATAATTCTGCCAATGTAACACTAGGTCTATATCTGAAGAATACTCCCTGGTGGAAGCTGAGATAATTTTTCCAGTAACCTTCTATTTCTTGTAGCACCATTCATACTGATGGGAGGCCAGTGGAATTATGGGAGCATGAACATCAGGATATGGTTAGCAGTCAGCTGTGATTGGCACTGGACAGCTCAGCTGAGGGGCCTATGGGAGAAAAACTCAATTTGGAAGCAGAAAGGGAACAGAGACCCAGGAGCAAAACTTCTGAGATGCAGCAATAAAAGGCAGGCGCACCGCAAATCTGCTCGGAAAATAGCTTCTCCGATGGGTTATTCTGCCTCATGTGCCTGCTGAGATATTGCTTTGTCAATTTAAATAGGGAGCAACTAGTGTCATAAAAGGAGACACATACCTGTGAACTTTCACCATCTCTCTCTCACTTTGGTCCTCTCTGTCTTTAGTTAGTTATTTCTTTTGAAATTTGTCAAGGCAGGATATTGCAGCACACAAAAAAAGAACAGTTACTTTAACAGCACATCCTGAAATGAGTCAAACATAACATAACACATATTCAAACATTATATGTAGGTACAATTATAAAACTATTTAAATGCACACAGAGAATTAAAAAAAGAACAAAAAATCTAAGCAGACACTTACCTTGAACTTTCACCACCTTTCACTTTCGTTCTCTCTGTCTATAAATAAATGCACATACAAACACAGTGTCAATAGAAATATGTTTTTTTTTTCTTGACAATGGATCAATAAAATGGATCAGCCAGTCAGCGAGCATTAATTTTATTTTGCTCAATAAATGTCTCTCGTTTCTTTCCACAGCTCAGAGGATTATTATGAATACAGCCATGGTATCAGTGCAGAATCATATGACTCTTACGGTAAGTGTCTTTTTTTTCTTCCCTCAATGCAGTTTTATAATCACATGAAATTACTGTAGTTTGTCAGCATGTCTTGCTTGATTTCCACTCTTCTAATGCAATGACCCAATAAGCTGTCTATTTTATAATAACTCCAGTTAGTACATGAACCTTCAGTCTGTCACTGTCTTCTTTTGCCTGTAGCACGCTCGGCTCCTGCTGTATTGTTGTTATAAATACTGCTGGCCTTGCAAGACTTTTGGTTGCAGTATCTATACAACAACATTGAATTTACTTGAACAGACAGTTACAATGAATGTAAACAGGAGACGGGTTTGGATGCAGCGAAAGAATCAAAATGCTGTCGGACGAGCGTTCCATGGAAGGCAAATAAGTTTGCGGTTATGAACAATGTCGGTACAGAAAAGCATAAATATGGCAGAGATATCTTGAAAAGAATTGCAATGCTCTGGAATTGCTGATGTTGCTGTTGTAAGCTCATTGTCCCAGCAAAAAAAAAAGATAAGATGTGCCATTATATTTCTCAGCAGCTAGAATATCAATGTGTGTGTTTTTAGTGTGTATATAAAGATGCATTTGTGTGTGTGTGTGTGTGTGTGTGTGTGTGTGTGTGTGTGTGTGTGTGTGTGTGTGTGTGTGTGTGTGTGTGTGTGCGTGTGCGTGTGCGTGTGTGTGTATGAAGCTCAATATGAAGGTCAAATTGGAAACCTTTACCAGATCATAATTGTTTTTGCTACTTTCCAAATTCCTTTAGAAATAGATTTTCTTATTTCATGTTATGTTAAGCCAGACTTTATGTTAAACTAGATAAGACAAACTTTATGTTGGTTTGAGAAAGCCTGACCAAAATGTTTGAAGTAGATTTAATAGCTTCAAGTTTGATTCCATTTTAAGATACCATTTTCCTACTCTCCATCAGTTCCAACTCAACAAACACAATGTTGCCCCTAAAATATATAGTTAGTTAGTTAGTTGTAATTTTCCTGTCAGTTTTCACTTTGCAACCACATTTGAAACACATTTCTACACACACACACACACACACACACACACACACACACACACACACACACACACACACACACACACACACACACACACACAATCCATAACACTCAAGTTAACACTTTCCAGGTGGTACAAAACACAGACAGCTTGACAGTTCAAAGAAGAACTTCCTATTATCCGGCTGATACACATCCTTATTCTTTCTAAACGCAAGGACAGTGCGCGCGAACCCTTTCTTTGAAGCTAGCGCGGGCTAACCTGAGATTGACAGCTCTCTAATTAAAGATTATTGGCAATGGCTCCCATTCTGAAAAACAAGTGATTTTAGAGAAACGGCCTTTGTGCCTTTCTGTCCCTAAAAAGAACTGAAAATGAGCAAGATCACACAAAAGCTGCCGTCGATAGCGCTCTCGTTCATCGACATGGACGCTCGTGAATTAGCTCTGCTGTTACGCTAATGGCGGCGGTAACCTCTCGCCCGAGGGCACTCCACTAAACCCCTTTCAAGTGGCTATTTGATCCTCTTGTGCAATTAAAGTTGTTTTGTTCTTTCTGAGGTGAAGGACAAAAGGAGGATGGTTTGGGGACGTTTCTCTTTGATTGTCAGTGTTAGTTGGCCTAAATGATCAGAGATCCCATGAGCTCAGAGAGGAAGATATTGGATGGTGTCGTGACTCTTGGGATTTGTTACTTTAAAGATTGGTGTTGTTCTGTAAAAGTCACATTTGAAGGTGGTTTGGATTGCTGCATGTTCCACAACTACAAATCACTGTCAGCGTCACAGTCGGTTCCTGTTTAACACAAACTTGCAAGGAAATTACGCTTTACTGGCGTCGAAGCATGCTCAAGGTCACATCTTACCCCAAAAATGCATTTTATATAAAAGAAAATATGTATAAAATATGCTGCTTAGAGAAAATTAAGCTTATTTTTAGAGGAAAAAAGTGTTATATCTTATCATTTTTATTAAATGTTTATGACAATTAACCACATTTCCACCATTCTCATGTCAATGAGTCCGGAATTTATTAATTTGTTTTATTTATTTGTTTGTTTTTTACTTTATATTTATGACTATAATTTCAATATCATGTATTACATGTATTAAAGTAAAAAAAAATTATAACATTTTAATTTAATTTTATAATTATATTTAATTAGCCTGGCTAACGTCAGACCTCTTCTCATTGAGACGTGGTCTGGGAACCACATGTTCATTTTCTCGTATTTGAGGCGTGGTTTACTAATGCCCAGAGCCGTTTATTGGGCGCTACGAATGTCTATCAAATGCGCCTGTACGTAGCTCATAGCCAATCGTTTCATTTATACCAGTCAAATAATATTGTAATTTAATATTACAATAAAATGCATCACAATACCAAAAATTCTTATTTGTTGTAAAATATTCTTAATTTTCCTAATGCAGAATATAATTTATTTTCATTTTTATTTTGGTGTGAAATATACGGAGCCCCTGAGGGGACCTGTGAAAAAAAAATAAAAAATAGGACTTTCGCGTGCGCACGAGAAACTTTCGCGTGCGCACGAGAAACTATCGCATACGCACGAGAAACTTTCGCGTGCGCACGAGAAACTATCGCGTGCGCACGAGAAACTATCGCGTGCGCACGAGAAACTTTCGCGTGCGCACGAGAAACTATCGCGTGCGCATGAGAAACTATCGCGTGCGCACGAGAAACTTTCGCGTGGGCACGAGAAACTATCGCGAACAAATCCAAGTGATGGCGCCGGCGAATCGCGCTATTAACAACATCGGTTCACTTCTGGCATTAACTTGACATCACAGCCGGTTCATTATTAAATGATTATTAATTCCTGTTCAGTATTAAACTTTGGACCGAACGAAAGATGCGCGAACCCAACTTTGCAGTATAGTTTCAGTTTCGATTCAAATAAATTCGTTTAGGCTTGGCGTTTAAAATAGGCTAAAAGTTGTTTGTAATAAAGGGCACAATGGGCTATTTTTATAGACTACTATGCATTTATTATTATTATTATTATTATAAGTGGTTACTTATTTTTAATTTCTTGTTGTTTTCTGATTCCATTCATTTAAGGATTTGGCTATGGGGAAGTAAAATACGCATAGCCTATATGTTATTAATAGTGTTTATAATGTTAATGTTGTATTTTATTTACAGGTCTTTTACACTATTTCTGAATAGACTAGCCTAATAATATAATGCGTGTTTCCCTCTCAACATGACTGAGCGCGCCACGCACAAGCGCGCATCCTTATAAATTCTAGGCTAATACATTGTAATAAAAAAGGCCTACATCATAAAACTCAGAAGAGTATTTTAATATCTCTGATGTTCTCTGTTCTCTGGTTGTTAGACAGTAAGTCTGAATGACAGTTCATGCATGAACGTTAGGACTATGCAGTCAATTATTACCTTTTTGTAGCTATTGTTTAAAATATTTAATTTACAACGAATTATATTGATTTATATCTTAATTTATTATTATTATTATTATTATTATTATTATTTAAAACTTACTGGACGAGGGCGACCATGGTAGACCAACAGTCGTCATTTACCCTATATATCTATACAGAAGAAAGACCTGTCTAGGCTCTTCGGTACGGGTTGTGTCGAACCATTCGTTAATATGGTTGTTTGATGAGAAAAATATGAAACGCATTAAGAATCCGTACAACTGCAGCAGAGGATGACTATTTTATTCTGCAGTGCGGAACTGAGGAAGAGCTGATGACGGAACAGTTTGATCAAGATAAATAGCAATCTTGTGAACTTTACTTCTTTAAAAAAATGTTTCCTTCATCTCAATAGCAGAAGATTATTAGCCTGTTGTTTATTTTGTATCAATACACATACAAATACAAAGTTTATTAAAAGTAGGCCTATATTCAAAGTTAATACAATTATTTGAATTGTGACTAAAATATGCCTCTAAGTCTTGTCTTTAATAGCACCTTGCTTGAGATTTTTGCTAAAATATACACTTCAAAACGTCAAATAACAACATAAATGATATATACATCATCCATATTTCCACATTTGTATTAATGACGCTATAACGCAAACCGAAAGTTTCTCGTGCCCACGCGAAAGTTTCTCGTGCGCACGCGATAGTTTCTCGTGCCCACGCGATAGTTTCTCGTGCGCACGCGATAGTTTCTCGTGCCCACGCGATAGTTTCTCGTGCGCACGCGATAGTTTCTCGTGCCCACGCGATAGTTTCTCGTGCGCACGCGATAGTTTCTCGTGCGCACGCGAAAGTCCTATTTTTTTTTTTTTTTTTCACAGGTCCCCTCAGGGGCTCCGTAGAAATATGATCCAGGTTGTTTATTTATTATATTTTTTTATTTCAACAAAACAATCACAACAAAACAGCAGTGTTCATAAATGATGGGGGAGTTGAAAAAGTAATAAAAATGACTAAATATTAAAAATAAAAATAAAACCGGGCATCTTCTTGACAGGTTGCCCATTTTTCAGCACATCACCAAAACATGACATTGGTAATATTTTCACCAAGTCTTGTTTATTTTTTAAAGCTTATTTTCATGTCGGTAGTTGGAAATTCAAAGTAGTCCATTAAAATTACTGTAAATCATTGTTTAATCACATTTTATTTGTGACTTTTTTATGCGTTATCACGTCTGTATTGTTAGTTATCTTTCTGCACACGTTTCATTGTCCGTTTACATACTGTGTTTGACTACAGCGTAGACAATTATCACACAAACTGATTTAATTCACCAAAATACATTTGTGCATGCACTCAAACATGTCAATGTTAGTCTGTGACGCACAAAGAAACTTCTTACAAATGTTGTTCAGTGTTTTATGAGCATGTTTCACTACAGAATGCTCGAATTGAGGCTTTCTAACAAGAGCTAAAGGACTGTTTCACTAATAAACTTCCTGACCTCTGCTCTTTGTCTCCCTCTTCAGGCCCGGAGGAATGGGCAAACAACCGCAACAAGGCGCCACCAGCAAGGACAAGCAAAGGAGTGTACAGAGAGCAGCCGTATTCCCGGTTCTGACCAGCTACACTCCTTCGTGTGCCCTCCCAAGTAATGGATTTTCTATGGACTCTATTTCCTTTTTTGCAAATAAAATCAACCAAAACGACAAAAATAGAAAGTTGAAGAAGTTGATCGGTAAAACAGACAGAAGAGACCCTCACAAACGGAATATTACGGGATCACCGGATTATGTAATTTAAATCAGAGAACCAATCAGAATTCAAATAGACTCACTTATGTCGGAGGGAGGCGGGCACTATTAGTTGGGGGCGGAGTTATATGAGGTGTACGATGTTTAGATTTAGCAGTCAGTTTTTTGTAGATACTTTTTTTTTTTTTTTTTTTTGATGGGTGATCGGCTTCCATGTGTCCCTTGTAAATTTGACCTTTAATGAAAATTAAGTAGGAAAAAAGTAAAAGAAAATCTCAGTGCACCTGTTGTTTTTCTTCTTTTCTCTTTTCTAAATGGAAGGTTCTTCAGCGTTAAAGGCCCTATAGGAGCATGTCGTAAGAAAAAAAAACTGTGTGCAGTTTCAGTTGCGATGAGAAAAGCCTGCATAGTTTTGTCTGGTTTTTGTGTTGAGCGTTTAAACCCTTTAATGAGCTCTGTGGTAATAGGTGTTTTCTCCTAGTGAGCAATCTACTTTTAGACCTCCTCAGGAGCGTCTAAATCAACATTTTTTGACTATTAATCTGACTGAAATTCACAGTATCATGATTGTGGCTAAAATCCCCAATTCAGTTTCCCAATTTTTTGGTGATATATGATAGATTCCTTCAAGAAATACATCAAGGTAATGACGTTTCCGCACACTTTCCTGTGCAGTTCTAATCCATTATAGCACATATAATCCTTTATACACCACTAATGTTGGTTAGTCCATTAGAATGTCATATAGCGTGGATGGGTTAAAAATAGTGACAGAGCATTTAAAAACAAACGAAAAGCATCGCTTGTGATAGTCTACGAAATTTAAAGGGAATCCAGCAGTTTTTGGCACATTGTGTATCCTTTAAACCTTGTTGTAATGCATTTTAAGTGCACAGCAAAGTGTTACTGGTCATTTCTAAACCAAATACTGTTGACTAAAGTTGAACTAGTACTCTTTTATAAAACTATTAAAAGTCTAATCAAATGTATGCTGAAGTTTAAAAGGTGATAGTAATGAAAATTATTGTGGTACTGGTGGTGGCAGTTTAATACATTTCTGTTAAGAGCTATAATATTTGTAAGCTTGTGTAAGCCCTTTAATTCTCGTCTCAGTTGATTATAAAATAAACTTTTTGAAAGCAAAAATATCATTGTGTTTGAGAGCACATTTTGTCCTTGTTCACTTTGTTAAAACTTCATAATCTAAACTAACATCTGATGTGTATTATCATTAAAAAAAGTGTAGCGTACGTTATGAGAAAAAATAATGGGGAAAAAATCCTTTAAGCCCACATAAATGTGAAAATAAACCAAAAAGTTTAGTTATGCCTCCCCCACTTAACTTTGTAGTATTCCCTTTTTAAAAAAAAAATAATACTAATAATATGATGCATGTAACTATTTTTATGAGAATTCCCTGTGCAACCAGCACAATTAAATTCATCTGTAATATACCGTACCCAGCAGCTTGAAATAAATTTCCAATTATAAACCTACCTTATTATCTGTTATAATTCTTTCTACTTGAAAACACACAAGACTCTTCTGTGGTAAAGCATATGAAGTTAATTATCTTCTAATATATCTTTAATCCTACTCCTTTAGATACGGTACTATTGCATCAGTAAGATGTTGCACATGGAAAGTAATTCCACATATTGTCTTTCATATTCTAAGATTCAATAATGTAAGCAGTGGCTTTTTGAACTTGGTTCTTTTTGGGGATTTCTGCTTGCTGTTTTTGCTCTTTCTTCCCCCTTCTGGTCACATGACCATCTCTATAGTCCACTAAACAGCCCGCCCCCACATGACCTCTAAATGACCCCAGCTGACCTCAGAGCTGATGAGGATGGCGGTAGCTGTATTTACAGGCCTTCGTTCCACAAGGTAAACAACCCGTCACAATCTAATCTCATCTAAACTAGCCCTTAAACTGAATAAAACAAAAACAAACCTGTTCATTTAAAGCTTTTCTTGGCTGAGGAACTTAAATTAGAAGTAAAATTGTAAAAAGATTAATAAATAGCTGTAATGTTGCTTTAACAAATCATTATTATCACCAATTATGTTTAAGAAGGAGCTAAACTTATATATTTGTATGTGTGCTATAGCTTTAAATAAATGAATCAATGTTTAATATTATCATACTATAAGCTTTGTAAACCATTGCACATTTATGGTAAATTTGTGTTTGTTTGTGTCTTTTTGTTGTTGTTTTTTTATCAGTACAGCTTCAGTTTTTATGTTTCTCTTTTCTTTTTCAGATTACAATAGCTGAGCCTGAAGCCGTGAAACACCACTGATGCTCTTCTCAGATTGTTTGGGGTGAGCTTGATGTTTTGAAAAATTCATTTCTGAGCTGTTAAATGAATATGTGTGTGTGTGTGTGTGTGTGTGTGTGTGTGTGTGTGTGTGTGTGTGTGTGTGTGTGTGTGTGTGTGTGTGTGTGTGTGTGTGTGTGTGTGTGTGTGTGTGTGTGTGTGTGTTGTATATACATATATGTAAGTATGTATATGTATCTATATTATCTATCTATCTATCTATCTATCTATCTATCTATCTATCTATCTATCTATATATTATATATACATATATATATATATGTATAGATAGATAGATAGATCGATAGATAGATAGATAGATAGATAGATAGATAGATAGATAGATAGATAGATATTCAGTTTGAATAGAATAGCAAAATTATTACTTCATTTACATGGTTTTATACTTTGTCAATTAAAAACGTTTTTTTTTTTTTTTTTATGAAATGCAAAAAATTAAAAATGCATTCCAAATCAGTCCCTTGTGAAGCAGCATTTCAGTTAGGATGCTGTTTAGAAACTTAGAAACTTGCTGTACTGGTTGAAAACAGATCTATGTAAACACCCTTACAACAAATAATGACACTCTTTTGCAGGACTATTTAGAGTAATCTGCCTTTCAGGGAACACAAACACTTATTCCTTCCCTTAAAATACTCTCTAGGTGGTCTCTAGTACTATTGTAATAATACAAGGCATTTAAACACAAATGAGGGGTTTAATGTGTAAACTAACCGAAGTCGTCTGACAGTATTGATGAAAGCAAGAGTTCTAAGTGCGTATGCGGTTAAATCCCCGCCTCGAGAGAGCATACATGCTTTCCTCCGGCAACTGTCAAACAAGAGCTTCCCTGGCATGAGAAGATAAAGAGCTGAGCCGTAGGGAGAGGAGAGACGGGTAGAGATCTCAGAGAGTAATCCTATCAGTGCGACTGCTCTCCGTGTCTGATGACTGCACTGAGTGCCACCCTCTGCCTCGACACTCGTGATCTAGTCTCGCTTAGACTGACAGCAGAAGGTCTCGACTCCTTCGCAGGATTCACTGGCCAAGGACCGCCCAAGATGACGTCTGACGTCATGTTTAGGGGTTGTCGATATCCTTACGATAACAGAACGGCGTGCATCCGCTAAATGAATCATTCAAGAACGTTGTTGCAAGGCTTTTTTTCCATGAGGGGGTTTGGCTCCACGACTGCTTTGTTTCCAGCCGACCTTTAAAGAACGCGACACACACGGCAAATCCTGCAGAATACAGAACTCCCGAAGTCTGTATTTCCCACTTTTGTGTGCCTTCTGCAGTTCGTGGGTGTGACGTCTGAAGCTGAGACTACCCATGATCCAACATTATTGGCATAGAGAAGCATACTTCTTCATACATATTTTCAAAATACAATGATTGGGGATGCACTAATCCATACATTGCAAGTATGAGTGCATCTATTTTCAGATGAAATTGATCAGATTAGTAAGTTAACAGAGAAGTTGCAGGTCAGTTAAAGATCTTTTATGTCATTTCTTTTGTCTAAAAGGTTCTTTAGAGTTTCAGCAAAGAACTCTTATCAAGAAATGTTTTTTTCAAGGTTTCTCAAACGTTTTTGTTCCCACTTCTTTCCCCCACCACCACAAGTGTAACAAACATGCAAGAGAAATGATGAAACGACAGTGTTTATCTCTCTATAACCTCCCTAGATAGACCAGAGAAATGGCTGCATAAATTGGTTTTTCCAGATTACATCATGGTCATTCGTACACAAGAAATGAGAAAACAAAAATCACAGAGAAAAATACCTATGCTCTTTTTGATAGCATACTCAGACGCTTAAAACCCAACAAATTTTTTTCCATAAAGAAATCGATTTTTAGCATTGTAACCTTTCAAGACAGGCCTGCCATGAACACCGAGGGTTTTACTCAAAGGAAAGTGCTGCTGTACGAGCCATATATCAGTCTGTTATGGTTGACAGACTTTGTCAGATTTGGACTGCAAAAAAGAAAGTGTGTTTGCCATTTGGTTTTGTTCATTTGATCCAACTTTTTCCTGTTTTTCTCGTTTTAGGGAGGTTTGGCCGCATCATCTGATCGTCACAACTAAAACTGCACGGGTGCTACCGTAGAGAGCTTGTGCTTAGCAAGAAAAGCACAATGAGCAGACTTAAAAAGTTCCTTGCGGCCCACAGAGGAGCATGACACTCCTCAGGGAAGACTCAATTTCTACTGGAACTTTCTCGAAAAGGCTTCTGAACCTCTACGAGGTCACAAAGCGCCACACTAAGAGCGTTAATGTGCCAATAACCTGCAGACGAGCGGTCCAGCCTCCTCTCGCTCAGGAAATGGTGCTCTCTGGTCCTCTGGGGAGGCCGTGCTGGGAAAATGGTGCTCTCACAGCTGGCTCAGAGGCGCGCTGTACGCTCTACGTGCATTTTGCAGCAGGCTGCACTGAGGGTGAACCCACTTCTGTCAGCAGACAGACTTATGGGATATGGGGGCATGTGTCATGTGCTAACACATTAAGACGGGAATTTACTCTTCTCACAGGAGCCGGAGAGAGAAAGACAGTCAACGTTATGTGAATGGGAGAGGCAGAGTGAATATATAAGCTACATTTATCACACGGAAATGGGAAATGAGATACAATGCAAGTTCATTATGAGGATGTCAAATGAATTATCTATCCCAGAAATATTTAAATGTATCATTAAATATTATTTATATTATTATTGTCGTTATTAATGTTATAATATTATTATCTGTTATATGTTCGCTTTTTGTTTTTTTTTCAAGAACATTTGCAGAAAATGTGAAATTATACAGCTATCACTACTTGTACATGTTTCGTGACTAACATGTCAAGTCAAGTCAAGTCAAGTCAAGTTTATTTATATAGCGCTTTTCACAACACAGGTTGTATCAAAGCAGCTTCACAGTAATAAATTAGAACAATACATCAATGTTTGTTTCTAGTGGAACGTCTACGTTCGGTAATGCTGATCAATAGTATCGTTGATTGATTAATTCAATTAAATATCCCCAAATATCCCCAACTGAGCAAGCCAAAGGCAACAGTGGCAAGGAACCGAAAAACTCCATCAGGTGACCTAATGGAGAAAAAAAAAAACATGTGAAGTGGTACTTTGAACCAAGTAAATTGGTTGGAGTGAAGAAATAAAAATAAAGTGAAGACAAAATTTAGTGTCACTTTCTTGTTGCTTCAAGTTGTATGACTGTCATGCTTTCCAGGGTTATAGTCGACAAGTAGGGGGTCACTGTTTCCTTCATGTTTCTATGGACTTTTGTGATGAATTTGTCTTGTTTCGTTTGACTTATTTTCACCCGTGTATACATAGCCCTTAGTTTGTCCCAGTCCTTTGTCTGGTGTTGATTGTGTTTGATCATTTCTTGGGGTGCTTCTCATTTCTTATTTGTGCATCCTCGCGACTTAGCTCCACTCACTTATGCCTGACCTGCCATAGACTGTGATTTCTGCAAACCTATAAGATCACACAAATCACACTGTACGACATGGATCTAATAAACGTGGGTACGATATGTAGACTACGATGATGACAACTATTGAATCGTGGTCTATGATGCAAGTTAGTATAGAAGAATAAAACGTCATCAGCATGCGCTAGTGGTTAACAAATACAGCAAGATGAATCGCACTTTGGTAATTGTGGTTTTTACGTGCGCTGAAAAAAAGAGGAGGAATCGAAAGAGGAGAATATGGATGCAGTCATGGCTAGGGAAAAGAGGCATGCAAGGGAAAATATTTTTTGCAAATGGAGCTTGAGGTAAGTAGTTTTGAGTTTAAGCGCCATGTCGCGTTGATCAATACGCCATTTCAAGTTGCATTTTTGTTGACAAGTCAGTAGACGTAGGTCGTAGCAGCAAACACTCTGAGATGATCCTGCTAAATGTCAGTCAGAAAATTATTGCAGGCTATTTTGGGTCACAAGACTGTGACAACGGCCATCTTTGAACCTCTCTCACTGTATGACGTTGGACCACCGTTTAGGAGCCCCGACCATATATAGCCATGATAGGTCACCTTTCGACTGGGATAGCCCAAAATAGTACGATGAGTAGCGATATTAGGATACGAGAGAAGGATACACCTGTGTATCCTTGATCATGACTCCTCAGATGCCTTTAAAGATGGCTGAGTTCGATCGGAGGACTGAGGAGCAAGGAAACAAGGAAGCATCTATTTGAGTATTGAGAAATTAAAAAATATTTATTTGGTACCCATACTCTTGTAGGTGGCTGCACAGAGCACACATACACATGCCATCAGCTCACATATCTATAACATCCTGCAGTTAAAATCAAAACTGACCCCATTAACATTTACCATCCAATCAGTTCCTGGTGGACAAAAACAAGTCCCGCCCAAATTATGTTCACGTTCAGTGTTGTCCTGCGGTGCTGTCTTTCAGCACCATGGACAGCGACCATCTCTCCACCGACTGAAGTCATTACTGTTGACAATCTAAATGTAACCCATACCTGTCCTAGTCTGATTACATTTCATTCACTGTTTTGGGATTTTTATTTTTTTATTCTCACTGTAAATAAAATCTGAATTTCTTTAGTGAGCCATTTACTACAACAACACTAAGCTGAATATTCATAATATTGTTATGATATATACACATTAGATAGATATTCTAATTGAATTTATTTATAGTACAATACACGTTGTGGTGGTATCTGCATCATATAAGGAATTTTATTTATTTGAAGCATATGTTTATTTAGGCCATTTGAGGGTTTTTTCCCCCTGAGCTCCATCTATTGAATCATTCAGAAATCAGTTTTTTCTTTAGTTGAGCTGAAGCTGGACGCCCATATGAAACATATATTGTACATATTGATCAGATTCACTTAAGTGTTGTTGGCGGTGATCACACAGGGGAAACTATAGTATGTATTGCTACATGTTCACGTATCACCATAAACACAGGCTCGTTTTACTCTTCCTCTGGTTTCCATTGATCAGTGTGGATGTTCTTCACTTCTTCTGAAACAGATACAGTGGATGTGTACACCTTTCAACCTGTTAATGGTTTTATGTGGTCTCATAAAACATTGAGAAGTGAATTTGAGAATCATTGGGTGCACAGAGCACACATCCACATTCCAACAGCCCACATAAAGTATCTATAACATCCTGCAGATAAAGTCAACATGAAATCAAAAGTGACTCTGTTTACATTCATCCAATCAATTCCTTGATAAAATCAAGACCATCCCAACTTTTTTTCTTGTTCAGTGTTTTGGTTCACTTAGAATTGTGTCACATTATGTACATGATATTGGTACCATTTCATGCTGACTTTGAGTGGATAAGATCGTTCTGGGTTTATACTTATATACTACTCAAATAAAATAAAATATTTATGAGGAACTAGCTCATCTCATTCTAGTCTAGTCTAGTCTAGTTACACACTGTTCTTGAACTTTTATAAAGAGCTAATCTGTTGTCTGAGGAGTGGGTGTAATTTAAAGGGGCCATATGTAGAATTCAGAAACTCTTATTAGCGACACCGGTGGCCGTTAAGTGAACTGCAGCCAGCAACTTATTGCTCGTCTCGCAGTCATGCAAACGCAACATACAAGAGGAGACTGAACGTGATTCAATGCCCCGATATACTCACAGCGACATTCTTTTTCTTTCTTTGGTTAGAAGTAAAAATAAGTTGAAAATACCTTTGCAGCGATATACTATGAATGAACATCCACACACTGTCCACGATAGTGACGGTGATATGAATATGTAAATATGCTCTGCACGCATTCCTCTTAATAACAAAATAAACACAACAAAAGTAACCGCGATGAGAAAGCAGCAGTTAAGAAAGCATCTGATCATAGTAATGTCGATATGTTTGCACCAGCTCTGCAATTCACCAGCATCATGTTGATAGATGAGTTAATTAAATGTACACAGTTATGATAGTTTGATTATGATAGTATATTTGAGAACAGTCTATGCATTGTAAAAAAAATTGGATATTTAAGTAATTTCAACTTAAATGACATTAAACTTATTAAAAAATTTGTTGAATGGTACATCCCAGCAAAAAACATCCAGGTTTTTATAGACAACCGAGGAAGTCTGGGAAGGTCTCGTTTTTTAATTTTCGTCACATGAATTTTAATTAATACATGAGAATTCTTACATACAGCAACTAGTGCAACAAGTTCTTTGGTATATTTCATGTTTTTCTGCTTTGTCTTACATACAGGACTCTTTACATTTTGTACATGTATGGCACTTATTCACCTGTGGATCTCAAAAATGATTTGAAATTACACTGTAAAAAAAAAAGTACAATCAACCTAAATTATGTTAAACTGACTTGAAAAATAAGTTGAATCTTGTATAACTTGTAATCTTGTATTTACTTGATGTGTGAATACATTGATGTGTATTTTTTATGGTGGTTGAAACTAAATTCATTTTCTATGCCATGCAATAGTATGCACAGCTTTTTAAAATTACCTAGCCAGCTTGTTTCATTACATCTATGCATCTCACACTTACTTTTATTTGCTTAATAACTCAAAGTGTCTGTTGCTTTTCTCCTTTATGAAACCTCTGTGATCACCTTAAAAGTTTTTTTTATGTTCCTAAGAGGCTGGAATCCGCAAAGATCAATAAACCTTTAGTCGAGTGTTTGAAGTTGGTTTCCTGGCAGAGAACCTGTTTTTCACAGGGTTTTAGGGCAGGCGCAGTGGTGCATGCGCACATTTAGCCAGCGGCCCGTCCTCTGTTTCAGTCAGAGGTCAGGATCAGGGCTGAGTCATGGCCTCGTCATCTGTAATACCACTAGGTTTAGTCATTGCATAATTAGCCTTGTGTTTGGTAAGGCCTAAACACACAGCTTTTAAAAGGTGTCGCAAAGCCTGTGCCAATTATGGAGATGGGACCGGTTTCATAAGAATAATTTTAAACATTTGCATAATTCTGTTAAATCATGTTAGAGACTAGCCTAGATTATTTTTTTTTTTTTATAATTTTTTTTTTACATGTCCTAATGAGGGGTTGACATTTGTTCAAGTCAAATATATACATAGATAAACACAGAAAAACAAATAGTGGCCAAAAATGAGGAGATATTTGTTTGTAATGGCTCCATCCATCCATCCATCCATCCATCCATCCATCCATCCATCTAGTCACTGTGGGTTGACAGTGTAGTTTAGGTACATATTCATATTTTCCATCATGTTCAATATTGTATGTTTTCTCGGCTGCTTCTGTAAAAGCTAATATTTATATCTGACCGTGAAATTTTTTTGTTTTCGTGGGACGTTTCTCCCAGTGTCTTCGATTCTTAGACTGAAGTAAAATAAGTACATCTGGTGGTCTCTTTCTGTCTCCCATCCTCTCTCTTTGTTCAACTTCATCACATTGAAACAAGCTTGAAGTGTAACTTCAGAGAATGAATCATTTTGAAGCATATGGGCTGACAGTCCCTCATGAGTTACTGCTCCTAATTCACTCATCAGAAGAATGAAAGTGTTTGAAATATCAACAGAATATGTTACTTTTTGCATAAGCAATACAATATAAAAAATAAATAAAATAAAGAGAATGCCTTCAAAATGTTCTGTCTTTGATCATTTGTGTTCCCTCACTGATCTTCCAAAAATATGAAATAATAATAAACGTGTGGTGTTTAAAACTGTTGACATGATTTAGTATACAATCATAAAAAAACATAATAATATTTATAAAAAATAATGAAATATTTTGAACTGTCTCATCAAGTCTTTTTCAAATTCCTTCTCCTTCCCCATGCTTAAACATAGACAACTGAGTTACTGGTTGATTTCTCCACACTGTCTGTTTTGCTATCAAAACATTTGAATAATTAATTGATGAGCTCAGTTTTCCCGTTCAATATGCAGCCCTATGTCACAATCCACAGTTAAGGTGAACCTGGAAATTGACGGGAGCGAGTGCTAGATAATCTGTCTCTCTCTCGTATTATTTGACATTTGGTAGGCTACATCAGATTTAGAGACATGGTCATATTTACATTTAATTTCCCCACTTCTACTCCATTCTGTGTTGAAACAGGATGACTGTTACGGAATTTAAATCATCCTCACCATAAATTTATCAGGAAATGGCAAGAACTTTCTACACATACCAATCTTTTCATCTAAAGCTCTTGGTGATGACCCAGGTCATTTGTAAAGAGGTTACATTTAAAAGGAGATTAATGGCCTCACGTTAAGCCAAGTCGAATGATTCAAATAGACCTCAGAGAAACTAATAAGGGATTCAAAGCAGAGAATAAGACATGCACACACAGATACTTTGGGATCTTGTAAAACCGGGTTTATCTCAAAGAGAAATAAAATAAATGTGTGGTTATTCTCTATTTCTGTTTATTAATTTTTATCAATCCTTCTTTTTTTGTGTGAAATTAATTCAAATAATTAACTTATGCTTTCATAGAAATGCAACATGGATAGATGTCTAATAGTAATAATAACTGAACTAGAAATATAAATATCAGACTAAAAAGTTGCCGTTACGTCTCCTCCTTCTTGTCCTCATATGGTAACGCAGGCCGCAACACTTCCGTTGAAAACAAACAAAACAGTTCAGCTTCATAAACGCGCCAGATTTAAGATTTCCACAGAAATGTTAATTAAATTGAATTTATTCCTCTCACAAAGCTAATATAGCACATAGAGACGTAATTATTACCTCTATGACGCTGTTATGGTACTTTTTGGGCTTTTTGTTCGTCAATGCCTGCGTCGTGTGGAAACAATGAAACTGTAAACATTTCCAGCTCCACGGATAAAGTCACACGACATGAGTAAGTACACTTAAAACCTTTTTGGGTCAACTAACCCTTTAGTATTGAATAGAAGAATACATCAAATTTTTACTTTTTAAGCATTTACATTTCATGACCTGACATTGACACCACCATAAAGCTGTTTTGATGCAGTCAACCTGACAAGAAGATGACAAGTGTCATACTGTGAAGAAGAGGTTATCTTCTCAGAGAAAATATATAATTTGATGAAAGTTAAGTACAGAATGATGGATAATACAGCAGAAAAGAGCGAGTCAGCTTGTCTTAGAAGGAATAAAGGAAAGGTTTTACTCTCATGATGATGTTTATTTCTTTTGAATAGTGAGCTGATGTTTTCCATCCTCTATCCTTGACTCTTAACAATAAGTCTTTCCGCGGTTTTAGACCATTAAGACCTCAATTAGTATAGTTTCTTAAACCGTTTCACTTATAAGGACCTGTGGCTGGTTTATACTGATTTGTGTGTGTGTGTGTGTGTGTGTGTGTGTGTGTGTGAACAGTTTACTTTATATAGGTAGGAGTATTTGGAGTGTCTACTTGTAATAGATTGTGGACATTGAGATGAAAAAACACTCAGGACTTAGTCTGTAATTTCAGTAATTGTCTGCTGGGTATACAGTAAAGTGTAAAGTGACACATCAGTTTTCTTCAAACACAAGATCTGCCAGTTTATGTGCCATGTGTTAGTCATGCCATCTTGTATTGAATGCATTCTGAAGGTTATGGAATGTACCTATCTCAAGAATGTTAATTGCTTGGCAAATATGCCTATTTCTCAAAAGAATGGCATTAATAACTTATGACTGAAAAATGTGAAATGACCAAAAATCTGTGGCGTCAACCCTTGATGTGAATGTAGCATTGACGAATATGTAGCCATATGCAGGTATTTGCAATGCATCATGATGCATTGTGATATTGAATCGAATCGTTGACATGATAATTGTAATTAATTTGAATCGTCAGATCAGTTACAGAATTGATTCACACCCCTAGTTGTATAAATTTTCCCTTGTTTTAGTTCAATCAAAACAGGGGAACGAATTAATACAACGTAACCATGATTTACTAAAACAAGGGAACAAATTATTATATCATGCACACAATTTAAGTAAAACATATATTTTTTCTGCAAGTCATGTGCAGGGCTCGGTACTAGGATATTACATTCTGGCAAAAGTTTTATGATATTCTTGTGTCTAGACATGTCTTGAGTTTTATTGTCCATTAAAACTACGAAAGTAAGTGGATAGTAGGGGGCAGGGTAAGACATTTTTTTTTTTTTATAGAAAAGTGACTTATTAAACCCACAGTTTGATTCGACCAGTTCACTTTGCCAGAAGCTGTGAGCTGTTACGGCACTGGCACACAAAAAAACTAAAAAAAACAAAATGAGAGTGGCATTTATTCTCAAAAAAAATTGCTGGCAAGGCCTCAGAGGCTGCAGCTCTAACTGCCCTCCCCTTCAGCTACTGTTCCCCCTCATCAGCATCAGAGACTGGCAGCTCGCTTCAATCCTGTGGGGGAGATGCCGTGTCTGGGGAGACCGGCCTGCATGGCACGGCCTAATTGGGGCCCGAGGATGAGGGGCCCTGCTGCAGCCGCCCTGTCAGAGGAACGAGAGTCCCGCTACAGCCACCACACGCAGTTACAGGTCAATGAAGAGGAGAACCACAGCGAGACATGGCTAGAAGAGAGTTGAAGAGGCTGCAACATCTGAAGGCTGTACACGTTTTTTTAATTTCATAACAAAATTTCACCTTCGAAGATTGAGCATAAGCGCTTTCAATTCTGTAAAAGCGTGAGAGAGACAGACAGAAATAAAAAAAACTATAAAAAAAACAATGAAAAGATAACAGAAAAACAATCAGCCATTTTCCTTATCTCTGTGCCCGTAGGTCACAAAATAGCCAGTCAAACGGGAGGGTTTATAAATTAGAAATATGTAAATTGAAAGGCTTGATTTGTATTCCGGCTTGATTTGTGTTCCTCTGAGACTTTTCCCTCATATATGACCATTATGTTGTTTTAAAAGGATTATGTCTAACAAAAACCATTCTCAATTGAGACAGTCAGTAGTTATAATGAAAACGGCTCCTTCAAATGGAAGTCATTTGAATTCAAAAGCAAGAGGGAGTGATTTTTAAATGAAGGAACCCGAGTTAATGAAGAAATGTGGAGGCAGCGTTCGGCTGCTGAATTAGGAAGAAAGAAAAACAAGATGGGATTTGCAGGACTTGAGAATACAAGGTTGATTTTCAAATACAGCAATTTTGTGCCGTGCACAGAAATCAAATTATAAGGCTGCTTTGATTTTCATATTTGCAGCGTGGTGTTTCTTGTCTGCCGTTTGGTCTATTTGGTCATGCATTAAGGTAATTGTAAGGATCGTCTGAGTTTATTTTAGCTGCAGATTTGTTCTGCATTTGTGTTTCCTAGGCACTAAGATATGTGAGGAACAGTGAGGCTTTTTTCCACGCTGTGGGTTTTGGCACCGTATCAATCCTGATTCCTGCCTCAGCATTTCAGCGTGTTGAGACCGCTGCTTGCACGGCCTTTGCTGTCCATGATAGAGAGTCAACAGTGACAAACAGGTACGTTTGACATTACCCTTGACCAAGGACTTGAAAACCCCAGGAAAACATGTACACACACACACACATACGTACATACACATACACCAAAGTGCTCCCTCAAACCTATTCAATGTGCTGATTTCCCTCTGCTCTCATTTCTGTCTTCTCTCTCCTATTTCTGGTTTTAAATATCACCGACCAACATTTATGCAGACAGGAAGAAAGGATGTAGCCTTGTTAGACTGCAAAATTCAACATGCTCTCAGTTTAACAACAAAGTGTAAAACAATTGTTTTGTCATGATGAAATGGAAGTAGCAGCTTTTTTCTTCTGTATTCTTTACATCCAAATGTAATGGATTATTGAAAAAGTAAAAAAAGTTGGATTTGGACACAATCTGTGCTTGGGTTGTGGATTGGATGTTGAGATGTGGCCATTAACAGATGAACGTGAGCTTCAAAAATGTTTGAAGAGCGAATGTCCAGTGTAGTTGTGACATTGGTCATTTGTTTTTTGCCTGGCTACCAGTTTTTCTGTAGCTGGCTAAGTGTGCTATTTGAGCAACGTAAACACAAATTATTAATAAAATGAAAAGAAATATCTGATCATCCTCCATAACACAGTCACTGTTTACATCTGATATTGTCTGGAAAGTCTTGTCTTACCGAGGCAATGACTGACGGCTGTATTCACTTCCAAAGAGCTCTGTTATCAGCCCTGCAGTGGAAAATTAAACCATATCCATTTCGGCTGGGCCAGATCGTAATAAAATGGAACGGTTAAAGGGTAACTCTCGCCAAATTGCAACCTAGGCTATTTTTGTTAATCTGCCCGAGTCAAACATTCGTGTAAAAGCATAATTAGAATGGAAACGCCACTTTTAAGTTTGACCGTAATTTAGTTTTCGGTCAAATTGCCTTTTGAATGGGAGTGCTAGGGGCACTGCAGTGATAGCATCAAAATCGCTATTTTTAAAACACTAAGGAGGCTCAGCACAACATGAAACTGTGCTTGAAGTATCACCAGGGGCTCTACACATGAACTCCAGCATTGACAACATTGTTTGTGTACACAAAGTTTACTAAAAAGAAAGATTTTGTACGACTCACTTTATCAGTTAGTGTTTCCGGTGGGTGGAATTTTGTCCGTCAAAAGTAGTTGATCTCCGAATGCAACGTAACATGAGGAGAGTAAAGATGAAAAGATACAGTAATGGTTTGGGCCTACGCTGGAAAAGTGGCTTTTTGATTAGAAATTTGATCGGAAAAACATGTAAACATGGATGCGAGTATGAATTGTTCACAATAACTTCTATAACATGCATTTAGAAAATAGAATAAAATTTCACGTCAGAACAGAATTAAATTGTTTTTTTCTTCTGATGGTTTCTAGTGTTGTTACTAGGGGTGCAACTGCATTCGCAGTTGATCTGTGATCCATACAGAGCTGGCCCTATGTTTCGGCACGCATGTAATTCGCTGATTAATTGCTAAGTTTAACCTTTATAGAGTGGAAGTTTATCATTTGCAGTTTTGCACGTGTTTTTTGGACAATTTACAATTCAAGTGGTTTTAAACCACTTGCGCAAGAAGAGGTGAAAGAGAACTGTGCAAACACACAGAGAGGCGCATTTCAGATCGCACGCGGACACTGAATTGATTCCTCTTTCACTTCTCCTTGTGCTTGCACAGACACACACAAAATGCTGTTAAACTGCCTGTCTCCGCAAGTATTTTCGTAAACACAGTTGGTTATGTCTTAAGTGAACATAAGCAGTTGAGAAAGAAATCAGATGTGTATCATTTTATTGGATCCGTTAATACATTATATTATATTGGATACAGCTCAAAGTTTTAATTGTTTATCTATGGTTCTTATGACTTTTGAACCATGGGGTCTGGAAAAGTAATCTGATTCCTCGGCTTATGCTGAGTCTCATGCGTACTTTGTTATACGTTTTCTTTTGACTAGATTTTCCACCATCTTGAATTTTCTCTAGTGCATTGTTTGGACCACCACTATATATGGGACAATCAGACAATCTTCAAAAAACATGTTTTTAATATACCAGACTTAATCCCTCGTTTTCCCAGACAAGGCTTAAGTCTAGTCCCAGACTAAAATGCATGTTTGAGCTGTTTTAACTGAAAGCAACTTGCACTGACATATCTTGACATGCTTTGTTTCAAGAAACACACCAGTAATGTTTTTTTTTTTTTTTCTAAGGCACGTTTATAAAAGCCATTTAAATGCCCTAATTGAACCAAGGCATAATCCTGGCTTAATCTAAGCCCTGTCTGTGGAACCAGGCCATAATTTATAATTGAATGCTTCATTCAGGGTACCATTGATACAGTTTTTGGAAACAGTGTTACCTGGTCAAAAGTCATTAGCAATTACATTTTGTAATTCTACAGTACTTCAGATTAAAATCACCACCAGGGATATTATTGGATACAGGACTATATAAGTGTATTTATTGGTGGGATTGCTTGTAAGTAATAAAATGTACATGTCACATGTAACTTGGACGCTGTAATGTGATGCATAACAAAATGTCTGTTCAGACTGAAGGCTAAGTTAAATGTAGCCTGATACCATCAGCTATAAACGAGATATCACACTAATTACCAACAACAACAAAGCCTCATTATTATTCCCTGCATGTACTGTTTTGCAAAGCGATGAACCGCCGTGCCTGACATCTCCATCATTACGTTTGACTGAATCTCATTTCATCACCTTTGGTGCTCATGTGGTCGAGAAATTGTGCTAGCATGTAAAAAGTCTTGCCGTCAGCAGTCCCTGCTCTTTTGAGAGCCTCTCTTTAGCTCTGAAGGGTGTCTGGGATAATGGTGTACGCCAAGACTGGCTCCGAGCAAACGCAGTGTGTGCTGCGCGCAGAGACAAACGGCCACATCGGCATCTCAAAATGAGTTCACACCCTCAATTTCATACCTGCTATTCATTTCTTCATGAGAAGCGTTCTGATACGCAGCTCAATTTGTAAGTATTGTTGTGTTGTGTCTTGTCGCTGTGGCCAGAATGTGGGAGTTTTATGAGAATGTGTTATCTTTGCTAATATTCATATGCAAAGCACAGTGCAGATGGCTCTAAATGGACAAAAATGCAAATTTCACCAACTTTAAAATGGCATCAGATTTAGTTTACCTGAGCTAGACTATTTGGCACATTATCATGTCGTACTGTCATTGTTGGCACTGAGAGGGAAAACAATCTGAGGTGCTTACAACATTGTGAGTTTGATTTATCAGAAGAGTGAATATACAGAGATGGGCTATTTTCTCCCAGGATGACGGCCTGTTTCTGTAGTCTCAAACGGATTCACTCTGCTTCCATGAAGTTGTTTTGTAACTTTAGGAGGTGCCATTATCTGTGCATGGTGTTTTCTGTGTCTGCTCCTGTATCCTAATTGTCTCTTACCGGAATAGAGGAAACACATTTTCAACTTTAACTTTAGTTTTTAGCCCCTTAAAGCAATAATAATATACTTATGGCACATTGTGTATTTTATTTAAACATAATTTTCAAGAAAATAATAGTTTACAGTTTGAGGATAAGTTGTAAATTTCAAAGCTACAAACTCCCCCCAAAAAAAAGAAAAAAAAGAAAAAAGAAAATAAATAATACGTTGCATAAAGAAAATGTAATGTAAAATTAGTATTTTTTTTGCATTGTGACAATTATATTATATTATATTATATTATATTATATTATATTATATTATATTATATTATATTATATTATATTATATTATACTATATTATATTATATTATATTATATTATATTATATTATATTATATTATATTATATTACATTATACAGTGTTTCCCACAGGGTTTTGTGAAACTGTGTTTGGTGGGCCTCTAGGGGGGTCGGGGATCAATGTTGATATTGTGGCTGGCCGCCACAAAAAATTTTATGGGAAACAATGTTATATTATATTGTATTATATTATTGTATTATATTATATTATACTATATTATTACATTATTCCATTTATATTTGTAATCTTTAATTGTATTATATTTTTTTAATTTAACTAAATTTATTTGTATTTTAAATGACAGTAATGCTACAATTATTTATGCTTTAAAATAGATATTTAATGCTTTATAATTTAAATTTGTTTTTTATTTACAATAATAAGATGAGACTAGCGAACATTTGAAGTGGATCAAAAAAGTTAATCAAAGTTGTCCTAAGACAAGAACAGGTATTGTTCGAAATTCACGTATAACTTTGATGAAAGGTTTTGATCCACTTCAAATGTTGACTACTATAGATTGTGCATTACAGTAATGAGAATTTTCCTGAAAACATTTTCACAAGGGTCCAATGGCGTTCTTTATTTTCTTTGCACAGAGAATATATTTCTTTCTTTCTTTCTTTCTTTCTTTCTTTCTTTCTTTCTTTCTTTCTTTCTTTCTTTCTTTCTTTCTTTCTTTCTTTCGTTCGTTCGTTCGTTCGTTCGTTCGTTCGTTCGTTCGTTCGTTCGTTCGTTCGTTCGTTCGTTCGTTCTTTCTTTCTTTCTTTCTTTCTTTCTTTCTTTCTTTCTTTCTTTCTTTCTTTCTTTCTTTCTTTCTTTCTTTCTTTCTTTCTTTCTTTCTTTCTTTCTTTCTTTCTTTCTTTCTTTCTTTCTTTCTTTCTTTCTTTCTTTCTTTCTTTCTTTCTTTCTTTCTTTCTTTCTTTCTTTCTTTCTTTCTTTCTTTCTTTCTTTCTTTCTTTCTTTCTTTCTTTCTTTCTTTCTTTCTTTCTTTCTTTCTTTCTTTCTTTCTTTCTTTCTTTCTTTCTTTCTTTCTTTCTTTCTTTCTTATTATTTATATTATTTATTTATTTAGGGGAGGGGAGGGGAGATTCCCCAAATATAGGATTTTTTCTTTTTTTTTAAAGTTTGAGACACACAGCACAGAAAAACCTCAGAGAGTAACAGAACAACAAAACTCTCCCCGGTCTCCAGTATACCATCACTCTTGTTGTGTTTCTTGCCTGAAGGCGTGCATGAGATGGAGAGCGAGAGCGAGAGAGAGAGATGCCTTCCAGCAGAGCATAAAAATGACTCCCTTCCCTCCAGGGTCATTCTCTCTGGGAGCCAACCCTCAGATCGTCTTTAAAGAGGTCAGAGGTCAGTGTCAGACTCACCCAGAGGCTTCATGTAATGTCTTCACATGATCTGACATCTTTTGCTGTCTGATATGTGTCCTGTCATAGCAGCCTGTACAGTATGAATGCTTACAGATGTATAGATTTGAGTAATGCCTGAAATAAGCCTTTTCAGCTTGACAGTTGCATGAATTCCAGAGGCTATGATTAGAAAGTAGCAAAACAATTTGACATCTAAGCATAAGAAAATTGTATATTAAGTTATGCGAACAGTATCCAAAACTATACACTGTCACAAGGACATTTTTCTCTGTGGCTGTTGTAAGTCTCTGTTATCTTTGGACTTTTCACATTTCGGTGCAAATCATAAAGCCTTGGCTATCTCTGGACCTTGTTTAGGAGGATTGCGTGGCTGTTTTTTTGTTGACTGACTGACTGGGTCACAAAGCCCAATGAATATTTATATTCTACCTGTATAATAATAATACATACCTATTGGGGAAGTTTTGAGATACCATACAATATATAAGCTACATTGTTTAAAGGATCTCAGACGGGGGAGGAAAAGAAGAGATTTATGATACACAACAATCTATTATGGGGCTGAACATAACGGCACAATCAAAGGAAGGAAATGGTCTGGAAATTCTGTTCTTCATGCTGCAGTGATTCATCCTTCTGAGGGAAAGACCTCTACATCATCAGCCTAAACTGATTTGGAATCAGAAAGATAAATGGTGATATTGTGGCTCCTTCATTGTAAACTGGACTCCGGAGATCACTGAAGCTGGTCAAGAAAAGGAAATGACATAACCTATAAAGCCTAACGTACTGAGATGGGACCAAGATCTTGTCTAAGCACAGATATTAAAAATGATCAAGGCAGAAAAGTTGTCATGTAATATTTCAGTTCAAAATTATAGCAGATGACGCAGAATTAAGACCGATTTGCTAATTTGAGTCATTTTGTAAAAGTTGTGTTTAATTTTTCCCAACAGACATAGCCTGGACATTTTTTACTTTCATTAAAACGTTTAAATAACATAAGGGAGGCTATTCAGGCATGTTTCACCGAACCATGATTTCCCGGAATGGCCTTTTTTTTTTTCTTCATTTTCCCCCTTTTCCCTCTTGTGTCTCATTTCCCATTTTCCCACCAGCAGTCTCTCTCTTTTTTCTGTCTATTTTCCCTTCCCAGAGAGCTATGCATTGACACAGTCCAGCCCAAGGGGTGTAGTGTGGTCTGCAACACTCCTCTATACAGTAGCTCACCCTGGTCAAGGTTGCACTGAAAAGCTTGTCTGCATTCCCCAAATCCTTAGCGCGCAGGTTGCCAGGAGTCGTTTTCATTGCTCTTTTTAAACTCTACTGCTGGTATTCCTAAACAAAACACTGGCCTCTTTGTAGTTGGGATGGTTTAAGATTGCTGGTGTGAACCTGAAAGTTTGAACCTTGAGCAAGATACTTAAAAGAGTTAGTTCACCCAAAAAGTAAATTCTGTCATCATATATCATATCTATTCCATATGAATAGAGCGCTTTAGTTAAATTTTCTGAAGAGACAAAATTACTTAATATGATGAACAGGTTTATCAAATGGTCTGCGTAACACGAGAATGAACCTCATTGGTTCTTGCTGAAGCTCAAACGTGCTGCGTAACACGAGAATGAACCTCATTGGTTCTTGCTGAAGCTCAAACGTGCTGCGTAACACGAGAATGAACCTCATTGGTTCTTACAGAAGCTCAAACATGCTGCGTAACACGACAGTGAACCTCACTGGTTCTTACAGAAGCTCAAACGTGCTGCGTAACACGAGAATGAACCTCATTGGTTCTTACAGAAGCTCAAACGTGCTGCGTAACACGAGAATGAACCTCATTGGTTCTTGTTGAAGCTCAAACGTGCTGCATAACACGAGAATGAACCTCACTGGTTCTTACAGAAGCTCAAACGTGCTGCGTAACACGACAATGAACCTCACTGGTTCTTACAGAAGCTCAAACGTGCTGCATAACACGAGAATGAACCTCATTGGTTCTTGCAGAAGCTCAAACGTGCTGCGTAACACGACAATGAACCTCACTGGTTCTTGTTGAAGCTCAAACGTGCTGCGTAACACGAGAATGAACCTCATTGGTTCTTGTTGAAGCTCAAACGTGCTGCGTAACACGAGAATTAACCTCATTGGTTCTTACAGAAGCTCAAACGTGCTGCGTAACACGAGAATGAACCTCATTGGTTCTTGTTGAAGCTCAAACGTGCTGCGTAACACGAGAATGAACCTCATTGGTTCTTGTTGAAGCTCAAACGTGCTGCGTAACACGAGAATGAACCTCATTGGTTCTTGTTGAAGCTCAAACGTGCTGCGTAACACGAGAATGAACCTCATTGGTTCTTACAGAAGCTCAAACGTGCTGCGTAACACGAGAATGAACCTCATTGGTTCTTGTTGAAGCTCAAACGTGCTGCGTAACACGAGAATGAACCTCATTAGTTCTTACAGAAGGTCAAACGTGCTGCGTAACACGAGAGTGAACCTCATTGGTTCTTGTTGAAGCTCAAACGTGCTGCGTAACACGAGAATGAACCTCATTGGTTCTTGTTGAAGCTCAAACGTGCTGCGTAACACGAGAATGAACCTCATTGGTTCTTGTTGAAGCTCAAACGTGCTGCGTAACACGAGAATGAACCTCATTGGTTCTTGTTGAAGCTCAAACGTGCTGCGTAACACGAGAATTAACCTCATTGGTTCTTACAGAAGCTCAAACGTGCTGCGTAACACGAGAATGAACCTCATTGGTTCTTGTTGAAGCTCAAACGTGCTGCGTAACACGAGAATGAACCTCATTGGTTCTTACAGAAGCTCAAACGTGCTGCGTAACACGAGAATGAACCTCATTGGTTCTTGCTGAAGCTCCAACGTGCTGCATAACACGAGAATGAACCTCATTGGTTCTTACAGAAGCTCAAACGTGCTGCATAACACGAGAATGAACCTCATTGGTTCTTGTTGAAGCTCAAACGTGCTGCGTAACACGAGAATGAACCTCATTGGTTCTTACAGAAGCTCAAACGTGCTGCATAACACGAGAATGAACCTCATTGGTTCTTGTTGAAGCTCAAACGTGCTGCGTAACACAAGAATGAACCTCATTGGTTCTTACAGAAGCTCAAACGTGCTGCGTAACACGAGAATGAACCTCATTGGTTCTTGCAGAAGCTCAAACGTGCTGCGTAACACGAGAATGAACCTCATTGGTTCTTGTTGAAGCTCAAACGTGCTGCATAACACGAGAATGAACCTCATTGGTTCTTACAGAAGCTCAAACGTGCTGCATAACACGAGAATGAACCTCATTGGTTCTTGTTGAAGCTCAAACGTGCTGCGTAACACGAGAATGAACCTCATTGGTTCTTGTTGAAGCTCAAACGTGCTGCGTAACACGAGAATGAACCTCATTAGTTCTTACAGAAGGTCAAACGTGCTGCGTAACACGAGAGTGAACCTCATTGGTTCTTGTTGAAGCTCAAACGTGCTGCGTAACACGAGAATGAACCTCATTGGTTCTTGTTGAAGCTCAAACGTGCTGCGTAACACGAGAATGAACCTCATTGGTTCTTGTTGAAGCTCAAACGTGCTGCGTAACACGAGAATGAACCTCATTGGTTCTTACAGAAGGTCAAACGTGCTGCGTAACACGAGAGTGAACCTCATTGGTTCTTGTTGAAGCTCAAACGTGCTGCGTAACACGAGAATGAACCTCATTGGTTCTTACAGAAGCTCAAACGTGCTGCGTAACACGAGAATGAACCTCATTGGTTCTTGCTGAAGCTCAAACGTGCTGCGTAACACGAGAATGAACCTCATTGGTTCTTACAGAAGCTCAAACGTGCTGCGTAACACGAGAATGAACCTCATTGGTTCTTACAGAAGCTCAAACGTGCTGCGTAACACGAGAATGAACCTCATTGGTTCTTACAGAAGCTCAAACGTGCTGCGTAACACGAGAATGAACCTCATTGGTTCTTGTTGAAGCTCAAACGTGCTGCGTAACACGAGAATGAACCTCATTGGTTCTTACAGAAGCTCAAACGTGCTGCGTAACACGAGAATGAACCTCATTGGTTCTTGTTGAAGCTCAAACGTGCTGCGTAACACGAGAATGAACCTCATTGGTTCTTGCTGAAGCTCAAACGTGCTGTGTAACACGAGAATGAACCTCATTGGTTCTTGCTGAAGCTCAAACGTGCTGCGTAACACGACAATGAACCTCATTGGTTCTTGTTGAAGCTCAAACGTGCTGCGTAACACGAGAATGAACCTCATTGGTTCTTGCAGAAGCTCAAACGTGCTGCATAACACGAGAATGAACCTCATTGGTTCTTGTTGAAGCTCAAACGTGCTGCGTAACACGAGAATGAACCTCATTGGTTCTTGTTGAAGCTCAAACGTGCTGCGTAACACGAGAATGAACCTCATTGGTTCTTGTTGAAGCTCAAACGTGCTGCGGAACACGAGAATGAACCTCATTGGTTCTTACAGAAGCTCAAACGTGCTGCGTAACACGAGAATGAACCTCATTGGTTCTTGTTGAAGCTCAAACGTGCTGCGTAACACGAGAATGAACCTCACTGGTTCTTGCAGAAGCTCAAACGTGCTGCGTAACACGAGAATTAACCTCATTGGTTCTTACAGAAGCTCAAACGTGCTGCGTAACACGAGAATGAACCTCATTGGTTCTTGTTGAAGCTCAAACGTGCTGCGTAACACGACAATGAACCTCATTGTTTCTTGCAGAAGGTCAAACGTGCTGCATAACACGAGAATGAACCTCATTGGTTCTTGTTGAAGCTCAAACGTGCTGCGTAACACGAGAATGAACCTCATTGGTTCTTGTTGAAGCTCAAACGTGCTGCGGAACACGAGAATGAACCTCATTGGTTCTTGTTGAAGCTCAAACGTGCTGCGTAACACGAGAATGAACCTCATTGGTTCTTACAGAAGCTCAAACGTGCTGCGTAACACGACAATGAACCTCATTGTTTCTTGCAGAAGGTCAAACGTGCTGCGTAACACGAGAGTGAACCTCATTGGTTCTTGCAGAAGCTCAAACGTGCTGCGTAACACGACAATGAACCTCATTGTTTCTTGCAGAAGGTCAAACGTGCTGCGTAACACGAGAATGAACCTCATTGGTTCTTGTTGAAGCTCAAACGTGCTGCGGAACACGAGAATGAACCTCATTGGTTCTTACAGAAGCTCAAACGTGCTGCGTAACACGAGAATGAACCTCATTGGTTCTTGTTGAAGCTCAAACGTGCTGCGTAACACGAGAATGAACCTCACTGGTTCTTGCAGAAGCTCAAACGTGCTGCGTAACACGATAATTAACCTCATTGGTTCTTACAGAAGCTCAAACGTGCTGCGTAACACGAGAATGAACCTCATTGGTTCTTGTTGAAGCTCAAACGTGCTGCGTAACACGACAATGAACCTCATTGTTTCTTGCAGAAGGTCAAACGTGCTGCATAACACGAGAATGAACCTCATTGGTTCTTACAGAAGCTCAAACGTGCTGCGTAACACGAGAATGAACCTCATTGGTTCTTGCTGAAGCTCAAACGTGCTGTGTAACACGAGAATGAACCTCATTGGTTCTTACAGAAGCTCAAACGTGCTGCGTAACACGAGAATGAACCTCATTGGTTCTTGTTGAAGCTCAAACGTGCTGCGTAACACGAGAATGAACCTCATTGGTTCTTGTTGAAGCTCAAACGTGATGCGTAACACGAGAATGAACTTCACTGGTTCTTGCTGAAGCTCAAACGTGCTGCGTAACACGAGAATGAACCTCATTGGTTCTTGTTGAAGCTCAAACGTGCTGCGTAACACGAGAATGAACCTCATTGGTTCTTGTTGAAGCTCAAACGTGCTGCGTAACACGAGAATGAACCTCATTGGTTCTTGTTGAAGCTCAAACGTGCTGCGTAACACGAGAATGAACCTCATTGGTTCTTGCTGAAGCTCAAACGTGCTGCGTAACACGAGAATGAACCTCATTGGTTCTTACAGAAGCTCAAACGTGCTGCGTAACACGAGAATGAACCTCATTGGTTTTCGCACGTCAAGCAAAAATGCTTGAGCTTCCGTTTACCACAACTGATGTGTGAGTTGACGAATGTTTATATGTGAATAAAACACAAATTAAATCTGTTCATCATATAAAGCGATCGTGTCTCTTCAGAAAATGTGGATTAAAACCTTGCAATTCATATGGATTAGATTTGCAATCTCTTTATGAAATTTTTGAAGCGTCAAAGTGTCAGTTGCGTAGCTGTCAATGGAGGGAAAGATCTCTCAGATTTCATCAAAAAATCTTAATTTGTTTTTCTGAAGTTGAACTGTAATAAATGTGTTGTGTGTTGCTTTGGATAAAAGTGTTAGATAACTACTTATACATCTACAGAAGAACTTCTGCTAATACTTACCAAACAAGTCTGCATATATTCAGTGGTGCAGCAATGTTCGTCCTGAGGTTAATTTAGTCTCGCACTGTTGTGTTGAGACAGTCGCTGAGAACAGCACCATTTCCATCAGACCATGACCCTGTAAGAAGTATAAAAAGTTTCAAAGAATAGTTCAGGCAAAAGGAGCTGAGCTCCATAAATACTGTTTTGCTCTGTCGTAGCTCTAAAATAGTTTTTGTTCATATTCATGCAAATATGGCTGGTCAGGTTTGGCATCAGCAACATCAAAAGTCATCGGTTCTGACTTCTCGACCGATTGTCATTGACGTCAAACCTTATGCGACGTGTCATGACATTTAAAAAGATGCAAACATGAATGTGGTTTGAAAGCTGTGATGGAGGGCAAGATGTTATGGTGCTTTTTGTCATTATTGGAGCTCCTGTTTTATTCTTGGATTATTTATTTCTTTAAATTGTAATATAATAGTATTTAATAAGGTTTTAAAAGCTTAAATGTTTTTGAGTCTCTTTTTCACCAATGCTGCCATGTATTTCAAAAATACAATCAAACAGTACTATTTTGAAATATTAACATTTAAAATAACTCTTTTTCTATTTGAATGTTTTATTGATGTAAAAGCTTAATTTTCAGCATCATGACTTCAGACTTCAAATTCTTCAGAAATCATTCTAATATGCTGATTTGCGGCTCAAGAAACATTTCTAATTAGTATCAATGTTGAAAACAGCTTAATATTTGTTTGATACATTTTTTTAGGATTCTTTAATGAATATAAAGTTTATTATTTAAAAAATGCAAAAGCATCTTTGCTGAAAAAAATAAATAAAAAATCTTACTAAACTTCTGAAATGTAGTATAGATTATTAGTGTGTTATTAGTCTACTGTAGCAGAGCAATTGCAGTATCTATAATATTTTGGTGTAAACCTGCTTACCATGGTAAATGTTTGTAAGGGCCTTATAGTGTATCTCTTATCATACAATTCTCAGAACAGCCATAAACATTTTCCTTTTTTTTTCTTATTGTTTCTTTTGAAATGTGTTTATATTTTGAAGCAGTTCACTTTATAGAACCTCATAGTTCCCTTAAATTAAAGCCATATCTCACTGTAGGAGTCAAGAAACGGCCATTTATTTCCTGTGTTTATGTTTTAGATATTTTTACCCTCTTGTTTCCTCCTATAGCTCACATCTTAATTTCTAAAGTGTCTCTCCCACAAGCTTTGGCATATTCCCTTAAGAAGGTCTTGTGCCAAATTCAACTTTTTGTGGATCCCACATCACATCAGAGCTGTTCACACCTCCTCTCTCCTTTCTCTCTGTCTCCTCTGGGGATTTTACAGCTGCTGTTTCTTCTGTCTCTGCTCTTGATCGCACGAGGTGGTGAGGTCTTCATCACTAAACCCAGTGGATGGCATGAAAAGAAATGTTGAAAGGCTGGATTGAATCCAAACCAGCTTTCAGGAGGCAGTTAAGGTCACATCCGGCGAGACTCACTTCACTGATCTGGGGTAAAACAGTTCAAGAGAATATTACAGCCATATTAATGTTATTCTTTATGTGTCTAAACACAACTATAAAATCACATGAGCCAGCTGAGTGTAACCATGAGTTTTACAATGCTTAAGGGTTATTGTGAGGCTTATTGCTACTATAAAACAACAGCAACAATCCCGTGATGAAAGACACCAGTGTTCAAAAAAAATATAAAACGATTAATTTGCAAACGAATGGTTCATTAGCATAAAATTAGTTCTTATGAGATATACGAAGTTGGGGCATTGATATAGAATTTATGTATCAGATTTTATAATGACTTTAAAATGTGGATCATCCAATCAAAATTTAGAGACAGAACTATCGGTTATAAAACATAAATATTCGTAGAACAATAAATATCCATTGACAAAATATTACATTACGGTAGGAAAATGGGTTGTGAATATCGTTTTATGTCGACTAAGTCTTTAAGACACTGCGATTTAAACTGAGAGTTCAAATCTCAGAAATTGAGAAACAGAGCTTGTGAACAACAAAGAGGTAAACAGATTTGTTGACTTATTTTGAAGGATTATTCCTGATCATTCCACAGTTAATGTTCTCTGACTCTTGGAGGACTGATCCTCCCCGAATCTTCATTTGTAATCAGTGCAGACTCTCAATCTAGTTTATTACTGATATTAATTTAGATTAAACAGAGGAGTGAAACTCATTAACATGACTTCATAACTGTCACAACTGTGTGGTTGTGAGTGCTTTGGGTAATGTGTGTGTATCTGTACATTGTGTAATAATGTATATACATATGAATAATAGAGACTGGTCTTTTTTCAGTTAATTTCATTTCATTCTATTTTATTTTATCCCAGTTAATTTCATTTCATTTTATCATTTTTTTATTCCAGTTAATTTTCATTCTGTTTAATTTCATTCTATTTGATTTGATTCTATTTTATTCCAGGTAATTTCATTCCCTTCTATTCTATTCTATTCTATTCTATTCTATTCTATTCTATTCTATTCTATTCTATTCTATTGTTTCATTTTTTAATTCTATTCTATTTTATTCAATTTAATTGTATTCCAGTTAATGTCATTCTATTCTATTTCATGTTTTGTTTTATTTTATTTTGTTTAATTTAATTCTGTTCTATTCTATTCTTTATTATTATTATTATTGTTTTATTTTACTCTGGAGGCAGTTACTGTAGTCATTTGAGCTCTTGAGCTAAAGTTACATTGATTGGAACTATAGATTGAATAGTGGAACATTTCTGAAAATACATTTGAAGACATGTTAAAATAAAAGCTCCAAGTAAGATTAGTTAAATATCGAAAAACATTGAAAGGCACAGAGTTTCTGAGTTTAGTTTAATCTACCACAACTCCAAGTCTTCAATATCTCCCCTGAGGTGGAAACACTTGCTGCCAGTCACCACATTAACACATATTTTTGCTGTCAGTTTGCTGTTGTCAGCATATAGCAGCTCGAAAGACATTAATGTATCCTATGCAGCGTAAAGATATTAGTGACGGCCATTCCATGACCCCGCTAACCCTGTGAAACCGATCTTAGAGTGAAGGACTCTTCATTTACAGGCGCTGCTATGATAACCTCTCCGTACGATACACCGAGGGCTCCTTTTTTTTTTCTCTTGTAGATTGGTTATTGATTTCTATTTTTTTCCTCTGCCTGTTCTGCTCACTGACCAATTTTATTCACCCCTCCCTCCAATCCAGCCATCTCTCGCACTGACCGTACACGTCTGGTTTCCACTGCTATCCCGTTGCATGAAATATACTAAAAATAATTCTCTGTGTCATCTGGCCGGCCCTTTGCTCATAAATAACGATCATTTCAGAAGTCAGCCCATTGAGCTCTGTAAAGCAATATTTTCTGAAGCATTTATTTCCCGTTTTCTCTGGACTGCTCTCATTTATCATGAGCCATGGAAGGTAGCGGCTCCTTTCTCCATAGAAGCAGACGGGCGATATTCCACTCTCTGAAATTGTTGTCCCCTCAACATTGGCCTTATTTCAAGCACAAGTCCAACATGAAATAGAAAACCATTTTTTTCCCCCCCTCATGCCAGCCAGGTGTGAAGTGAGTGAAACTAATGGCTGATGCTTTGTTTCGGGGACCTGTATTTTGAAGGTACGGTCCCGAGGGGGATGGTTCCTCTCACTGGTGTCTGGGGACAGAGACCGCACTTGTGGGAATTACACTGACACTTCATGTGCCTCTGAGCTTGAATAAACTGAATGAATACAATAGAAGTAAAAAATCTGAGACTGTATTGAATCCAAGAAGGTTCAGTCCAGCAAATGCAAATCTGTCTCTTTGTGTCTGTCTGTCTTTTGCACTTTTGTGATTTTTTTTTCTTTCTTTAATTTTTTTTTCTTCTGCACTTTCTTGATTCTTTCTTGCTTATGATTTTTCTTGTTACTTTTTGTTGCTCTTTGTCTTCCACTCTTTCTTGATTCTTCTTTTCTTTTTCTCTTCCTTGATTTGTGATCCACACTTTCTTGTGTAAATCGGACAGTTCATCACGATACGATACGATATCGATTCTCTCAGCCAGCGATACGATGTTTGCTGATACCTGCGATACGACTCGATTCGATTCAGGGCTATATCGTTTGATTTACGATGTGCCAAGTTTACACAACCAGTTACGTTTATTAACTCACAAATGCAACCAAAATATATAACATTTTATTAAACTCTTTGAAAATTGTACACCCTCTCCCAATTGGGACATTTACAACATAAGAGTTCATTTGCAAAAATAGATAACTCCGTTCTTGTTCATTTTCTTTAATCATGTTTTTTTATTATTATTGTGCCTTCCAAGTAATATCAACCAAACTGCAGCTGGGTTGTTTTGATTAAGTAATAATAACTCAAAAATAAAGGTAACTTACAAAATTAAAGTTCATTGAAAGTATGTTTTTTATATATTAAAAGTTTTTTTTGTTTTTTTTTAGCAAAAGCAGATAACTCCAACAATCTTTTTTTTTTTTTTTGCAAAAGCAGATAACTCCACATTTCATGTTTCAGAGTTAAACAAAACCAAGTAATTGCTATGATACATAATAAAACACTCGGTTAATCTTTGTAACGTTAATCTCCTCAACTGACATAGACGCCTGACAAACTTTGTTGTTGTGATTACACGCAATACAGGGAGCTTTTCCCTCAACACTAACGTGCTGCTTTAGCAAGGTTCCGTGAAAAAGTTTCAGCTTTTATTTTCCTTTTACGCCCCGAAGAAGATATCAAGCTGCTCGTGAACCGATCATCTCTTCCTTCTAGTTAATTTATAGCCTCAAATAAACATGAACAAACATAAGAAGCAATGTTGTTTTAACCACGGAAAGGCGTCAGTACACTCCGTGTTTCAAGTTCAAATCCTCCCATGTTAATCTACTAACTCTCCTGACTGCTTTGTCGGACAAAATGGCGGATGGCGAAGTATGATTGGTCAGATCACCTGTCAATCAAGCTCCCTGCGAAGGGTCAAATTGCTCTGCATGTCCTAACTATGATTAAAAAAGTCAGGGTGGGCTTAACATGTTGATGACAGAGCAGCACTGTTGAAGCAGTTTAGAAAAATAGGCAGAAGATGATGCATGTGGTAGGGATTTTTTTAATGATAGTGAAAGCATAGTCCATATTAAGACGTTAAGACTGCTCCTCTAAACAATTCCCAATCTAGCTTAGTCTGTAGGCCTAACTGTTGATTATTAACTGGGGTGATATTAAATCATGAATATGAAAACTGACATGTTTTTATGGTCTTGGTCTCGACTCCTAAAGACTCGGTCTCGACTCGGACTTGCTTCCTCAAAGACTCGGTCTTGACTCGGACTCGACTGAATTTGAAAACCAGCGGACTCGGTCTCGACTCGGACTCGACCCTTCAAAGACTCGGTCTTGACTCGGACTTGACTGAATTTGAAAACCAGCGGACTCGGTCTCGACTCGGACTCGACCCTTCAAAGACTCGGTCTTGACTCGGACTCGACTGAATTTGAAAACCAGCGGACTCGGTCTCGACTCGGACTCGACCCTTCAAAGACTCGGTCTTGACTCGGACTCGACTGAATTTGAAAACCAGCGGACTCGGTCTCGACTCGGACTCGACCCTTCAAAGACTCGGTCTTGACTCGGACTCGACTGAATTTGAAAACCAGCGGACTCGGTCTCGACTCGGACTCGACCCTTCAAAGACTCGGTCTTGACTCGGACTCGACTGAATTTGAAAACCAGCGGACTCGGTCTCGACTCGGACTCGACCCTTCAAAGACTCGGTCTTGACTCGGACTCGACTGAATTTGAAAACCAGCGGACTCGGTCTCGACTCGGACTCGACCCTTCAAAGACTCGGTCTTGACTCGGACTCGACTGAATTTGAAAACCAGCGGACTCGGTCTCGACTCGGACTCGACCCTTCAAAGACTCGGTCTTGACTCGGACTCGACTGAATTTGAAAACCAGCGGACTCGGTCTCGACTCGGACTCGACCCTTCAAAGACTCGGTCTTGACTCGGACTCGACTGAATTTGAAAACCAGCGGACTCGGTCTCGACTCGGACTCGACCCTTCAAAGACTCGGTCTTGACTCGGACTCGACTGAATTTGAAAACCAACGGACTCGGTCTCGACTCGGACTCGACCCTTCAAAGACTCGGTCTTGACTCGGACTCGGCATAGGCGGTCTCGTCCCCATCACTAGACAATACTGGCTTTTGTGACAAAACGTGTTTAGGGTTCAGTCAATCTTGTCAGGCATCTATTTCAGCTGAGAAGTTGCGTGAGGATGTGGAGAGTGTCAAAATAAAGGTACTGTATATTGATATTTTATGTGTGGCATCGTATTGCTAGACGTTTGATCGATGCATCGATCCATATCGATGTATTGTTACACCCCTACTTTCTTGATTATTTTTTGTATTATTTTTATTTTATTATTTTTTAATTCTTTTGTTCTTTCTTTCTTTTGTCTTTCTTGATTTCTCTTTTGATCTGTCTTGTTTTTTTATTTTGATCTGTCTTGATTTTCTCTTTTGATCTAGTTTCTTTCTTTATTTTGCGCTTTCTTTATTTCTTTTGATCCTTGGTTCTTTTTTTATTTTGCACTTTATTTTTTTGTTGCTCTTTCTTGAGCCTTTCTTTTATTCTTTCTCAATTGTTTCTTTTTGCTCTTTCTTTTGCTTTTTGACACTTTTTTTAAGATTTACTCTTTCTTTTGCTTGTTGTTTCAGTTTTTCACCCTTTATTTCATGCATTCTTTTGCATTTTTGCTTCTTTTTCTTTCCTAGCCTTTGTGCTTTCTGATGCCTTTCTATTTTTTGTTGTTGTTGTTGTTGTTGTTGTTGTGAAAAACAACAATGCAAAAGGAAACTGAAGGAAAATTCAATTTCATCATGTTGTGTTTTATCTTGTGGGACAAGCCTTGACCTTTTTCCACCCATAATATGAGCTTAAAATAATAAGTTCTGTTTGCACGGATATGAAAACAGACACATTATTGTATGATCATATTACGTCTCTAATCCTCAGTTGCTGACCAGACATCAGGTCATCTGTGAGATGACCTCCAATTGACATGTAGAGTCATCTCTGACATGAAAAACAACTTCTAAAACACTCATCAGTACAGTCAGTAAAAAATACCACTGAATAAGAAACATGACAGCTTCCACCTATTTTAATTTTTTTTTTTTTTTTTTTGTACAGATTATATTTTTAGCAGGTGCTGGTAGGAGCAACTTGGACAAGGATGAGAAAGCATTTTGCGAGACAAGTATTAACATAATTAGCAGTGCCAGCTTTTAAAGGCTTTTTCCTTTTATCTCATATATTCCTTATCTTTATAACTTTAAAAATGATCATAAACTAAAAGCTACGTTTTTTTTGAATACCTTCAGTACATGTTATATAATCATGTTATAAAAAATATATGTGGAAATAAGTTTTAGGCATATATGAGCACAACGTTCTATGTAAATAACTACGGAAAGTAATAAACAGAGCTGGGATATAGAAGCTGTACCAGTATAATTATTGTAAAGACTATGTTGAGCCTCACAATAAGCTTAATGTGGTTTTGTGATAGCACAGATGTTGAAGTTGAAGTAGGGCATTCAAATACAGTACTGCGAGTTAGAAGCGTCCCCTGGTAAATCCTTTCACATCTCTGTTTGACACACAGTGGGAGCCCACAACAACAACATGAGCCCTGGCATGCTAATTAACCGCTGAATGCTCGGTCTAATTGGCTGTTCAATAAAACATGAGGAAGGCCCTTAACGAGACGGAACGATCATTAGTAAAAAGTTGATTACATTGTGTTGATTAATACAATTACTAATGACCAGCAGTGTATGGAGAGCTTCAGATAGAATACAGTGGGAATAAACATTCGCTAGACTGTGTGTATTCATGTGTGTGCGCGTGCAGTGCGCGTATTCTACAGTGATTTTTGTGGGGTGAACATTTTAAAGGTAGGTCATTTCTGCAGCAAAATTTGTTGATGTTCAGCACCAGTCTTTTTTGGCATCCCAACACAATTAGCTAACTATATGGAAGTTTTTGTTGTAATGTTTTTTTTTTTTTAAACCAACATCAAGATTTTATGTTCAAATTTATGTTTTTTTTTTAAAGTGCATTTTAGGTACTGTAACTTTTAGCATTTTTAATCATCATTTTGCCTTGACTACTTGATTTTAAATTGTCCTGCAGTGTGACATTAGTACAAATATTCCATGTACATTCTTAATTAACAGACGACGTAAAAACATACAGAGCTTTTGTTTCTGCTCTGTTAGCCGCAAGACCATGGCAAATGCTGTGAGTGCGTGTTAGAAACCAGGAATGGTGAGAGAACATTTTACTTGGTATGTTTTTCATCTCCAAGCCAATCTTGGGTCTTCAGCCGACAAAGTTTAAATCCTGTCTGGCTAGCGCGCTTCCCATAATGTTGACGCGTTAGTTCAGTAGGCGGAGAGTAGGCATCTTTTTTGCGGCTGTTCGAATGCATTTGACCACATGAGCGTTTACATTTCGAAAGCAATCTGATCAAATGTGTTTTCCACTACCTCTGCAAGTGGTCGAAAGTAGACAAGCTCAAAACGTTTTAGACCCCGTTTACACCTGCATTAAGTGTCGTCTACTTGTGATCAGATTGACTAAAATGCATCTTAATACCAGGTGTAAACAGAGCCATACATTCTCTCTCCTTCCAGTGCGTCAGTCGTGCTTATCAGGAAAGTGAGTGAGAAGAGAACACACAAAGTTTTAATCAAATCAAACTTCACTTCCGTGATTTAACACGATTGCATTCATATCAGCAGCGACCCGTACTGGAGTTCACATGAACCATACCCCAGACCACCCTTTTTATGCAGACTCTGGTACGGTTCGAGGTTGCGCACCCGAGTTCACATCATCCAAAGGAACCGAACTCTAACGTCAGTCGACACCAGAAGTGCTAGTGTGAAAGCACGCTAAAGCTAACTTTTGTGTTCAAACATTGTTTGAAAACACAGCTGAAATGTTCCATTTGGGAGGATTTGGATTTGTCTTTTGGGTGGATTTGAGAGTGTATGTGTTTATCTGGTAGTCTACCGAGGGCCTGTGAGGTCAAAACTTTTGTCATACATCTCAACGAGACACATTCAGGTGTCAGTAAGTTCTCTCAATACACACAACGATCTTGTCGTGCATAACGTACTGTATGACTGACAGATTGGCTTCGTTGTGCTGCTAAACAGCACTTTACCAAACCGCTGTCGTTAGGCCCTCACCTTTCTTCTGTCTACAGGCTTCTTTAAATGGGAAAATAAAGTCTGGGCTCATTATGCCCGTGTCCTTGACAGTGCGATGGCACCTTGAAGAGTATGTCACGCTGAAGTAGTTTTAATGGAGCTTAATCTATCGAAAGATGCCGCGTTTAGCCTGCTAGCGCTAAACCATTCATAGCAAAGACGCTAGTCTCCTCATAATGAGGCCGTAGCTCTCAGCGGCAGCGTAGACAGAGGAAATATGGATATGCGTATCAATAATTCATGTTGTTGTCTGGTAGTATTGATTGCACTCTGTGGAGAGAAGATTCCTCAAACATGAAAGTCAACGAAGTTTCATTTAAAATTGAAGAGGAGAGTCAGCGGATAAATGAATTATAATTCCATCTGTGGCTTTTTTTATGGCGGCGAGCTAATTTTGAGCTGTTTCCATATTTCTTGACAGAACAAACTTTCTCATGAGTCCCCCGATTGTCCTTCTGAGTCAAAACTGATTTCCTTATGGACTTTGACAAAGCATATGATAGTGTGCTCCGCAAAGAACAAGTCGATTGAAAAGCGATCCTTAAACCAAGAGTGTTAGGGTTTCTTTTAACTCATAGAATATTTATAACCCACTCATCAATACTAAAAGTTGCATGGTGCATTTCGAAACCCTTTATGAAGTCTTCAGTTTAGTGTAAACACACTTATGAGTTGGTTTGAAATGATCGTGTATACTTTGCCCATAAAAGATTCATAACTGCTTGCTTGTGATGTATTGATAATTTGTATATGCATGTATATTTAACAACCTCATCTCCTGCACTCACCTTGATCGAACTTTATTGAACCGCTGACCTTCTTCTCTGACCGTTCTGACTCACAAAACTTTTAACCCTAATTCTTGATGTAATGCTTGACTCAGCATTGCTATTTTTTCATTTTGGACTTTTATTTTGGCTAATTTAATTGAGAAGATGTGATGCGAAATGGAAGTGTTGAATTTGAACTTACAGTACATCACCCATATAAGTTGATAATAATAAGACATGTTTCCTGTGCAGCAAATCAGCATATTAGAATAATCTCTGAAGGATCATGTGACTCTGAAGACTGGAGTAATGATGCTGAAAATTCTGATGATGCTGAATAATCATATTTCAAAATATTACTGTATTTTGATAAAATACATGCAACCTTGGTGAGCATAAAGACTTATTTCAAACTTTTGAACGGAAGTTGTACAAGAGTTTGTATTAACTATAATAATAATTTGTTACATTTATGTAGCGTTTTTCTGGGTACTCAAAGCGCTTTACATCAGCATCCACCTGAATGATGCGACGGCAGCCATATTGTGCCAGAACGCCCACCACACACTAGCTTACTGGTGGAGAGGAGACAGAGTAATGAAGCTAATCAGTATATACAGGGATGATTAGGAAGCCAATGGGCAAATTTGGACCCCTACTCTTTTTCCCAAGAACATCCTGAGATTTTTAATGACCATAGAGAGTCAGGACCTCGGTTTAACGTCTCATCCGAAGGACGGATTGGTGTATTGTCCACTGTTGGTTGTGATGAGTCCTATTCTATTGTTTTAGTCCCAGTCCATCACTGTCTTCAAACTAAACCTGTTGAATTTGAGGGTGGTATCCATCCATTGAGCAAATCACTCTCCACCGCGGCAGGGCCCATGTTTCGGCTTGGATATTGATTGTGGTCTCCTGTGAGATTAGCCGTATTACCCTCTCCCTAATTGGGACTTGCTCTTTAAGTGGATCCCTGCAGAGGAGATTTAAAATTCCATTAACGCCGTTGACAGTGCCTCAGCTAGAGAAAGACGGCCAGGGTCTGATCATTGTCCAAACGCTTTCAAGGTAATTGATGATAAAAAATGAGCCTGTCGCAACACAGGGATTGATAACACTGACGGGCTAATTACACAGGTTTTTTTTTTTTTTTCTTCATTCCTTGTCATTCAAATGAGAGAAACCAGTCAAGACTTCTTTCACACCAAAAGCTGCAGATAAAAAGGGATCATAACTTTCTCTCAGGTCACTAGACAAGAACATAAATGGTCTGGATTGAGTTTATTGACTCATGCATGGCAACCTGATGGATGAACTAATCACAGCTGCTGTAGAACTCAAATCAGTAAAATAACACAGACAAGATCACGTCTGAGGTGACTTTCACGGTTCTTCAGGCTGTAGGCTCATCATCTGTCAGAAAAGTTCAGTCTAATTATTAGGATTGGAAACCAAGAAATTAAGAAACTAAAAACAAACAAACACTGGAACTGAATAATTTTCAAAATGTGTAGTTAAATTTTGTAAATTGTGTAGTTTTGTTGTTATAAGTGGAGTTTTTTTATTTTGAGTTAATAAATAGTTTAGACGTTGGCGTGCTTGTAAGCCTCTGTGCTGCAAGCACACCTTTCACAAGAATTGTATTACATTTGTGGTAACATTATTACAATAAAGTTTATTTTTTTTATATATTAGTTTATGCTTATGCTCATGAGCCTACATTAAGGGGTTTATTGTTCATTTCAAAATATAATATAGCCAATTCAATGTTCATTCATAATATATTAAAGGAGACCTATTATGCCCCCTTTTAACAAAATGTAAAATAAGTCTCTGATGTCCCCAGAGTGTGTATGTGAAGTTTTAGCTCAAAATACCCCACAGATAATTTTTATAGCATTTTAAAATCGCTACTTTTTAAGGGTGAGCAAAAACGTGCCATTTTTGTGTGTCCCTTTTAAATGCAAATGAGCTGCTGCTCTCGGCCCTCTTTCAAGAAGAGGACAGAGCTTCAAGAGCTCATGCTCCAGCATACCGGCAACAACAAAACAGGACAATCTCACGCACTGAAAATGTCAGTCCGGAATTTTTGAGGTTTTTATTTTTGTAACTTTCAGTCGAGAATTTCGGACTTAGAAATGTCATTATTCCCACTTCTGAAGTCGTGATTACCAGCTCGTTGCATTCAAGTAGGTGACTTCAAAGGGCGTTCATGTGCAATTTTTAAGGGCAGCATCAGTGAAAACAGGCAGAGACAGCGGTAGCTTTAGCAACATTAGCCGTACAGCGTGCCAACAAGCTCTTTCAGAAAGACTCACAACATATGACGTATGATGAATTTTGAATAATAGGTCCCTTTTAATGTTAAATAATAATAATGAAATGTTAAAAATGTATTGGTATATAGGCTATAGAAATTAAATTCAACCAAGATGAATGAATTCCTAAAAGTTTTTCATATTAATTCATAACACTTTTAGCATTAACTTTTGTTATTAAATCAAACATTTATTTTGGATTTTGTTAAATCTGTTCTGCTGAAATCTAAAATCTCATCACCATTTGCCAACAGACTGCTGTAAAAGACTAAAGAAATACAATTCCTCTATCAAAAGTACTAAGTGATGTATTAAGGAATGGGAATTAGTTAAACCCCGTTAAAGAATCATTAAATTAATTGCATTTGTCATCCTTATAAATGATTTGAGGGAGAATTGCCTATTAAACTGGTATCATGCTTTCCTAAGGCATTTTTCATTTTCATTACTATTTCGCCCAAACAAGCAATGATCTGTAAAAAAGATGTAATTTTGATGTATTTATTGGTAGTGCTGAAATAGCCATTTTAGTATAGGGCAGATTGAGAGCATGTTTGACGTTAATTGATTTTCTAAATTCACTGGCTTACTAATTATCTTTGTTTGAAAGAAGAAACTGTGTGTGAGTGGTGCTTTCTTACCCAGGAAAGTTACAGTTTAAGATTGGGCTTAACATAACAATAGTATTTCTTGCTATGAATAAGTTGCATACTTGAAGTCTGCTAAAGTTCAGGCAAGGCTGTAAACTACAGGGATAACATAACATAAGCAGAAATCAGGCAAAATCTCTGTAATGTGCCGAAAGAATCAAAAGGAAGCTGGTAACCTGACTCAGATTTTTTTTTAACCTCTCTAAAATGTTCCATGCTGGAATGACTGCAGCTGTCTCTCGTAACCCTCCAGCTATACTAACTTTCTGTTCTATGCCTCCAGTATGCAAGCTCTTGATTTGTTTTGTCGGTCGCTGTCTGTGGTCCTGAGTGGTCTCTTCAGCTGAGCAGTGTGTGTACAGAGACCTTGCCAACACAAATTCCTCTCCTCAATGCAAAACATGTGAATCATACTTTATTTTCACCTCTGCAGGGACGGACATGCTGAGAGAAATATTGGGCCCACACACAACTGAACCAGTAAACACCAGACCCAGATCATTTTTATGATGCTTTCACTAATCATCTACTGGAGTTCTAAAATAATCTGGAACCTGAATTGTAAGTGGGATTCTATTTATAATAATTTCCTCAGGGTCTAGTACCTTTGGTTAACATTTTTCCCTTTTCAACTTTAGATAGTGTGTACTGTTGCTGTTTGAGCATAAAAAAGATCTGCAAAGTTACAAAAAAGTCCACTCCAAAGGGAGATATTTTATTGAACAGAATCCACTTTCCAAGAAATGGGAGCTCTAGCACAAGTTCTACCGGAAAGACTCTAATATAACGTCATTCATTAATCACGTCATTCATTAACCACAGATCTAGCCAATCACCACTCGACATATGGAGTATTTAAGCCCGGTTAACACCCATTACTATGTTCGCAGAAACCGGATTTGGATTACGGATGGGGCCTACACCAAAGAAATTAATTTTGCATACAAACTGTTAAATAAATCGTATTCATACATTCTCCTGCCTCCCAAGTCTTTCTGGTAGAACTACAAGAATGGAAAATTAGGGAAATTAACCATGTTTTTGTGATCGATTACTGTTTGTATAACCATAGTTTTCTGACAAATATCATGATTAAATGGTGAATAACATTGTAACTATAATGTGCAAGAAAAACATACCACTCTGAATCGTCCTGTGAATTCCGTGCTTGCAAAGTCCGTGCATGAAATTCGTTCTGGATGCTCCTCTTGTTTGTTAACATTGTCAGGGTCTGAATCGGGTTTGAAATTGCCACCATCCTTTATATTTACACTAGAGCAGAACTCGAGGTTATGGAGGGGTGAGACATTTCCTGAACACACGCTAAGTGCTGTCAATCACAACACCCTGGGCCAGCTAACCAATCACAGCACATTTCGTATTTTGGAAAGAGGGGCTTCATTAAAACTGGAACTAAACAATGCGTTCGGGACAGAATGGGGAGAGAGGAGCTGTAATAATGTAAAATATGTGAAAAAATTATGTGTTTTTTGAACAAAAAGCATATTCTAGTACACCCCAAAAAACTAAATTAAGACTTTTTAAAAGGGCATAATAGGACACCTTTACTAGCATGCACTAAAAATGAGAAATACATTTGTATATTTTGTTAATGTCAGTTAATAAAAATACAGCTGTCCATTGTTTGTTAATCACATAATTACATCACATAATGATCACATTGTCACGATTATGGACTTCTATTTTGCTGTTCTGCTCTGTTAGTTCCTGTTTTGCCTACTTCGTTTAGTTCCGGTTTCGTTGGTTAATGATTATCTCCTTGTTATTGTCTGATTACTAATGTTTTACACCTGAAAAAAGGTTAGGCAACAGTCTTTTTTCTTTGATTTCTCTAGCCTGGTAGCACTGATTTAAAAAAAAATATTATTATTTTTACTTAATACATATTATTATGATATTTTTTCTTTAATACATTAACTAATGTTAACAAATGAGATCTTATTGTAAAAGTGTTAGCCTTATTTCTGATCATAAAGCAAAGATAATTTTGGTTTACTCTTGAAATCCTATATTACAACATGGTTATCTTCTTTACGATACATCACTTGTTTTTTTCAGTTGTGAATTGATTTAGATATAATCGTATGTAATTAATATATATAGGTCGAAGGTCTTAATTCTGTTTAAACTAGCTTAATTTAGAACGATGAACAGTGAGTACTGTATGTGTGTGAGAGAGAGAGATGGCAAGAGATCGAGTGCTGGGGAGTGTCATTTCATCAATAATAATGTGTTTCAGTTCAAGGTAAATGCACATCTCTCGTCCGTCTACCATTGGACTCCTCCCTCGGGATCCTATCTAATCATGAAGGCCATATTACCATTCCTCTCTATCATTTCTGCATAGCCGGGCCCTTCATATTAGTACTGAAAGCTAAATCTGTCTAACGTCTTCGCCGGCAGAAAGCCAGGCTTTATTTGTTTTACTTTCTGTAACATCCCAGTGTCCTCATGTGGTCTCCAGAACACACAGATTGGCTGGAGATAGACTATACAAATGAGATCTTGGAGAAGGAGTCCGTGTACAAAATGTGAGGCACAATGTATCATGCATCAACAAAGTTAGTACATCTTGCTAAGTTTAAAGTGTTGTTGCAGTTTATTTATTTATGCTTATGAAAATTGTATTATCTTCTATGGTTATTTTTGTTTTCTGAAGTTGACACCATGATGCTGAAGTGTTTTTGGTGGTTGCTAAGGTGTTCTGAGTGTTTTTAGAATATTGCAACAGAATTCCTAAATAAACCTGCCTAAAAAAAGTTTGCTGGTCTTTTGGCTGGTTCTAGAGAGAGTTTGGGACAGCTTAAGAGTAAATAATGATGGTATAAAATCATTGAACAGTTCTTAAAAGAACCATTTTTTCTCAGTGTGATTAACATTTTAATGACCTAAAGAACCATTTTTCAGATTTCCAAAAAAAAAAAACCTTTTGTCCAATGAAAATGTTCTATGGATGTTAAAGGCTCTTCATGGAACTGTCAGGTTTCAGAAAGTGATGAGATCTCAAAAGGATTAATTGATTGAAAGAATTTATTACTCCACCATCTGGATGACATCATTAACCAAATGATCAAATTTACGACAGTACGGTTTTGCGAAACGGTCGTGACTAGGCTTTCTTTAACAATGCATCGCACTATGGTAGTTCAGCAGCAAGTTACATCGTTGTATGGGAAACGCACCCCTGGATCAAAGTAAAAAAAGCCCAAGTCTCTACGATATTCTGCTCTCTAGATATGACTCCAGATTAAGTGTAAGTGAGTTGTTTTTGTTGTTTTTTTCACCCAATTTTGCATCCGAAAAAAAAAAAAAGGTGCATTGTGGCTTTGTGGCTTTGAAAAGGCACACGCTTAAGGGCGAGAACCGAATGCCTTTTTAAATCTCGCAAATCTACAGTCAGCACTTCAAGCAACATTCCCACTGACAAAAACAGACAAAGGGAATCCATCATCACCCATTTCATTTAATTAAAGATTTATCTGTTTATTGAAAACTGAAACGCATCATGCAGGTGCAGAATGCAGAACGGTGTGTTTTCCGGGTGATGACCCCGGGCTTACCTCAATCACAGGTGTCTGAGAGGAACATGTCTCTGCCACACGTCGCCATGAATAAAACAGCCACGAGCTGAAAAATTCATATGCCAGGCGAGTAGCGTTAACAGTCTTAGCACCATGACATGTCACAGCCTAATGAGTCTGAATGGGATTTTTGCACTTGTCTCTCTGCATTTGGATAGTGGCTGTCCTCTGTTGTCAGGGTCTCTGGGTCCCTGAAAGCTTTCTTGTGTCCTCCTTCCTTTCCTGTCACAAGGTTGTGGCAAACATACAGTTTTTAAAGGGAATGTGTCAAGCGTGGAGACAACGGTGAAGACGTTGTTTTGTGATGATCTTAATTAAAGGTGATTTTTAAACTCAAGCCCCATCTGAGCGGAATGTAAATTGAGATGTTAGCCTTTGCACCTACAGTAAATGTGTGTTAATGGCTCTGGTTCCTCTCTGGGAACATATTACAGGCGGGAACATGCAGTTTAGTGTCTAGCCTAAAGGGCACCATGGTTCATGGATCACCTGGTAAGATCTGAACCTGTGGAAACTGAACCTCTATATGTGTGCACACTAGAATTAGAATTAGAATGAAATAATTATTACATTTGCTCATTTATTTATTTATATATCTATAGTTCTTGTAGGTCAAAATTTTCCAAAAACGAGTTAGCATTTTAGCACTTCTGGTTCCATCTTCCTAAAGTCAATAGGGTTTTGCCGAAACTAAGGTCTATGGTTAACACAAGCTCAAGATATTTCTATGTTTTATTCTATGACATAAAATGGACTACAGAGGTTATCGGGGGAATTAAACGTCATCACGCCAAACAGGTAAACTCATCTACTCGTTTATAATCACGCTCTTCCAAACTCTCAAACTTTTAAGGAAAATGTTTTTTAAATAAAAACTGAATGAGTTGTTGGACGCTCAGTGATGGTGACGTTGAAGTCTGACTTGTGACCGTGGTGTAGTTCATTTATAGCCTACATTTAGCTCATCTGGTGATTGTATTTAGGCTTCAAAATTCATAAAAGTTGTGTTCATTAGTGAATCATAAACTTTTGTTGGTCACAGAACTTATTTTCTGCAATAATCCAAATGTTTTTATTACTGCTGTCAAATCGATTAATCACGATTAATCGATTTGACAGCGCTAGTTTTTGACTGACTGATTGATTGATTGATTGATTGATCGGGGCTTCGTGTAGAATTCAGAAACTCTTGTTATTAGTGACACTCGTTAAGTGAACTGCAGCCAGCAACTTATTGCTCATTCTCACTTGTGCACACGTACCATACAGGAGACTGATGGTGGCTCAAGGCCCCGATATATACTCAAGGCGAAGTTCTTTTACGTTCTTTGTTTTGAAATAAAATTAAATTGGAAATGCCTTTGTAGGAATATACTGTTTATGAACATCCAGACGCCGTCCACATTGCTGAGAGCGATGATTAGATTTAGATTAGATAGTTCCTCTCAATATCAAAAATAAACATGCAACAAAAATAACTGCGATGAGAAAGCAGCAGTTATAGAAGCATCTGATCATAGTGATATGGATATGTTTGCACCAACTCTGCAATCACTAGCATTATGTTGACAGATGGCAGATGTGGTGATTAAAATTACACTGTTATGATAGTTTAATTTATACAGTATATTTAAGACTATAGAGTCAGACTATATAGATTGGGCTATTTGAGACTATAGTTTGAATTAATCAATTTTTGTTGCATGACGCATTGACGTGACAGTACATAAAAGCTCTTTTGGCATTATCCTGAACATTATATAAGCTTTCATTTCATGTGTCATAGAACGTAGGGAGGTTCTCCGGATTGTGTGTGTAAACTTCACATCCTTTGGATTTTCTAAGTCTACAGGCTTTCATAGACAACCTAGGTAGGAAGTGGGGGAAGGTTTTGGTTTTTAAGTTTGGTTTACGAGTAATGCATGAAAATTCTTACATATACCCCATTTAAATGAGGAAATTATTGCTGCTGTTGTAAAGCCAGGGACTATTACTTTTTCTTCAACTGTTTTTTTCCCCTTTCTTTCTGAAATTTGGGAATTCTCATGTTACATTGTCCTTTTATATTAGTATTAAGATTTTGTCGTCTTCTATATTCGGTTTCTTTCAGTGATAAATGATTAAAGAAACTCTCCCAATCCCCCAATAAAAAACATGACTTTATAAATGTGTAAGCGTGTGAAGAGCCTTGGGGGACGAGTGCTGTGTAAAGTGTCTAATCTCTCTGACCGATCACTCTAACCTCTCAGTGACAATAAGCTCTTTAAAATGCATTATTATCCAAGTGATAGCGCTTGATACCTTTTTTTTTTTTACTTGACTTGACTTGACTATGCCCTCTTTATGTCCACACAAACAAGCCTAAATTGAATTTGTTCTCTGATTGACAGGTGCATTAGAGACCGGAGGGGGGAGGATCTCTCTTTCCTGTCAGGAAAAGGAAATAGCGCACCAAGGAGAAGTCAGTACTCTCAATGCATTATAGAAGAGCATTTCTTTTCTTAATACATTTGCGGGAAACCACACATGGCTCAAGGTAGAGCTGCTCAAAATATCAGCATGAAGTATCACAGAAGGAACCTTTAAATCATGAGGGTTTGCTTTCTACTACTGTCACTTGATGTCATGTTTCCATGTTTCTATGATTTCATGTTTCTGCATTTTGGTAATTTAGTAGTTTGTGGTTGGTAAGATTGAATGGTTTTGAAAGCAATCTCAAGGCTGCATTTATTTGATCAAAATACAGTAAAAGCAAATATTCTGAAATATTATTTCAATTTAAAATAGCTATATTTCAAAATGTCATTTATTCCTATGATGCAAAGCTGAATTTTCAGCATCATTACTCCAGTCTTCAGTGTCGCATCATCCTTCAGAAATCATTCTGATATGAGGATTTGGTGCTCAGGAAATATTTCTTATTATTGAAAACAGGTGTGCTTCTTAATATTTTTGTGGAAACAATAATACATATTTTCAGAATTATTTAATGAATAGAAAGTTCAAAAGAACAGCATTTATTTGAAAATTTTTAAGCAGGAGAGTATGTGTTTATACAGTACACTGTGTGTATGAAGAGTTCAGATGCAAAAACCTCTGTGCAATCTGAAATTTTCTTCTAGAATGATCATTTTTAACAAGCTCGTATATTAAGTGTGTCTGTGTGTATGTGGTCATGGAAAAAAACATGCTTTTTTTAAACCATGATTGACATTGCAAGTGGAAGTAGAATAAAATGAAACAGAAATAGTATATAAATGATACCTTTAATACAACTTGAATTTGAACTAATTGGTTCAATTTGTTTTGTTTCTTTATCGTGACCGGTTGTGATCACATCTACACCTTTCTCACTCAAATATTACATGCAACTATGACACACTATATGACATATTGTTGATTTGTTGATTGTTGTTAACTTGGGCCCGTCTCGAGACAAACAGCTGAGACATGCTGAAACATTAAAGGTCAGTTATTAATTGCCATGTGCCGCAGGAGGGATCTGCCAAATAGAGATTTCACCTCCAGTAGTAATGCTTCCCCACTGCCAGGTCACATCAGCCCGTGCCTGTTAAACTTCTCCAGGAATATCCACTCCCCTGCCAGAGTCAATCAGAATACACACCATTTACACTCATTACTGCCCATAAGACGACATGTCAACCAGTCTATACATGCGTGGAATAAATAGTCACAGCCCAAGGAGTAGTTGTTTATGTGTGTGTGTGCGTTTTTATACGACCCATGCATGTAATAGAGTCTGAGGCTCGTGTGAGTAATGGACTAATGAAACGAGCACCTCTGAATTCAACACCACACGTGCACATTAGACACAGATGCATGGGAAAATGCCCCAGGATGTGTGAACGCATGTGTTTGCCCTCTGAGCCCTCCTTTAAAACAGCATATCAGATGATATCCCATTAAAGCGATGAAATTCACTGTTTATATCACAATTTACAGCATATATATTTCTATAGAAATGTATATAGCCTACAGGTGAAAAGGTTGCAGATTAACATAACGAGAGAAAATCGGAGGAGGTAAAGTCAAGACTTTTAATGACCACACATGGTAAATTTGCTGCAGAACCTGTGAACTGCATTAATGAGGTTTGGAAGCACAGACCCACAACTATAATCTCTCCCCATCATAACCTCAGCTGTCTAAGAGAAAATCACCATTAGCTTCAACACTGCCTAAACTTCACTATTACTGTTTTTTTTTATTGCTCATTAAGTTGTAAATTAGGCTGTGATAACATCTTCACCTAGTGTCAGCCTGAGACAACACATTGACTGCCTGTTGAATATTGCACACAGAAATAAGCACTATCTCAAAATTTAAAGCTTTAATCTGATTGGCTTGTTTTATGCACATTCCAGAAGTGATTGTGTACAAGGTTTTACACTGCAAAAATGCTTTTGTTGTTGTCCAATTTTAACAAGATTACTTAAGAAAAAATGTGGCATCAAATATTAACATAAGTCTGTTTTAAATATAGGTTGTTTGAAACAAGAAAAAAGATTACTGTATATTTTACTGCATGTTTCTGAGTAAAAGTGACTTGTTAGAGTAGGTCAGGGAAGCTGTCTGTTTTTGATTCACTACAGAATTGACTCCGAGACATTCGTTCGTTGAATCTGACTGTACTAGTTGCACAGTTTTTAATTCACTATAAATAAATAACTCATGAAAATAATTTGTTCCAAAATTATACTGTGTATATATATCTTTCAGACCAGAATCAGACTAGTTGCGCTGAATCGACTCATTGGAGACACTTGTTCAGGAATCGGACAAGTAGCTGTCGTAAGTTTTTGATTCACTAAACAGAATTAATTCATTTAGGAATCAACTTTACTAGTTGCACTGTATGCTTTTGATTCACTATAAATAACTGACCCATTAAAATAATTTGTTCTAATATTGTACTATAGTTGCACTGTATGGTTTTGATTCACTATAAATAAACAACTTATTAAAATAATTTGTTTCGAAATTGTATTGTACTAGTTGCACTGTATTGTTTTGATTCACTAAAAGGAGTTTACTCATTAAAATCATTCAGACCAGAATCGACTATACTTGTTGCACTGAATCGAGTCATTAGAGACTACTTTCTTACAGGAATCGGACTATACTAGTTGTACTGTATTGTTTTGATTCACTAAAATGAGCCAACTCCATGAAGTCAAGTCAAACCTTTATTTATACGCCACTTTATACAATACAGATTTTCAAATCAACTTTACAGTGATAACAGGAAAATAATGCATTTTGACTGTTGTTTAGCTGAAGCCAGTTCAGCGTTGATTCAGTTCCGATGTAAAGATCAATTATTAAATTAGTTCATTTCATCTATAAAGCAGTTCTGCAAAAAAATATTTCATCGACCACCTCAGTTCAGTTTTACAACAGCGCCAGTACAGTCAGATCAATAATATTGTTGAATATTAAGTGAACATTAAAATCATTCAGACCAGAATCAGACTGACTATACTAGTTGCGATGAATCGACTCATATGGAACATTTGTGTAGGAATCGGACTATACATGTTGCACTGTATGGTTTTGATTCACTAAAAGGTAATTTGTTCAGGAAAAATAAAAATTATAAAAAATATTTTTTTTTTTACTGGAAAAAATAAAAAAATACTGTTCTACTGAGAAAAAAAAACAGACAGATTTAGATGCCAAATGAATGAGAATGCTGCTGGTTTCGATTGCAGGTGTCATAGTCCTCCTTTTCACTTGAAAACCCCATATATTGTAAACCACATGCAATGCATTAGCAACCATTCAGAACACTTAAGTAATAGCATATAAACTTCTAAGTAAACTTAGAATAAGTAAGCGTTCAGAATAACCTTTCATCATGGTGTTGAGTTTTGAACTGTAAACTCTCACTTTCTTCATCTTTAAAAATGTTCACAGAACTACCTGCACCATTAATTTGACAGAGCTTTCACTTTGTTGCATGCTGAGAGTAAAAGCAAACTGTGGATGATCCATTTTCATGTAGGTCAGGTGGCTTCTTCCTGTCTGAGTGGGCGATTCCTTGTCAGAATAAGCTGCAGACTAATTGACGAGACTGATCTTTATCTCACTGGTCACCATTTTGTACTATTTATGATGTTCTGGTCTATAAAGAATCTAGAGACTGTATTTAAGCTGTTTTTATTAGCAGTAGTCATCTACACTTGTGTTGTCTCTCTCTTTCTCTACCCTCAGCACATGTGCTTCCCCCCTTCAGGCTGGAAAACCCTTCGGCTGCTAATTATACCAGTCAGCTGTCAAACACATGATGGAATTGTAGACAAATCTCAGATGCTTTGATTAGATTCACGCCTATCCTTCTTCACACTGGGATTATCAGGTTCCTGACCATAAACCCGCCTGTAAGAGAAGTCGAGAAAGCGAGAAATCAAACAAGGGGGAAGACGAGCGAGAGAGAACAAGAGCGGAGAGCACATCATATTTCCATCGGCTGCTAAATATGACCACATTAATTATAGATTTCTCAGCCTCACACATTTTTCTCCCGGAGGTATTTTTAGAAAAGAGCGCGAGATGTATTATTTCTTTAAGTGAGGTGACAGGTGTCGGGGGAATATGGACATGTTCGTAGAGTTGTCAGCCAGCCGTGCCGCGTCTGTTCGCGGGTTAGGTCGGACAAGTATCTAATTAAATCAATCTAAGTCTTTGTAATCACGGGTTTTTCATTTCAGCAGGCATCAGTCATCTTAGATAAGTACACGGTGAAATATAGGCCTACCTGGAGAAGGAGGTGATGAGGAATGGCAAGATAAGGCCTATCCCAAATGCCACATTCAGTCCTTGATGTCCTCTACTGAGTCCATATTTTTGGTGACGTAATGCCACATACTTTTGGCCTATGTATTCAAATAATAGTATTAAACAAAAAAAAATAGTTTCATAAATGTTTCCATCATTGACAAAATCCATAATGTGTATCCTTAACTACTCATTGTCATTTTAACAACCAGTCAGTGAGTGATTTAAGTCTCACAGATAGGAGGACTATACTAGTTGTGCTATTGAATAAGCTTTTGATTCACTTAAAAGTAAAGGCTAATTAGAATCTTTCATTTGGGAATTGGACAACACTGGTTGCACTGTTTTTGATTCACTAAAAAGAACCAACTAAAATATACTAATTGAGCTGTATGTTTTTGATTTATTTAAAACTAAGCAACTCATTTGAATCTTATGATAGGGAAACGCGCTGTATGGTTTTGATTCATGTAAAGTACATGAATTCATATCGTTTCAAAGCAGCTTTACAGAAAATGCGTGTGTCTACATTACAATTTAGAGTAATTGACTCATTAAAATAATTTGTTCTGGAATCAAACTATACTAGTTTGTGCTGTATGTTTGTGATTCACTAAACAGAATTGACTCATTAAAGATATTAGTAGGGAATCAGACTATAGTTGGGCTGTATCTTTGATTCACTAAAAAGTAAAAACTCCTTAAAATCACTTTGTTCTGGAATCATATTATACTAGTTGCACTGTATGTTTTTGATTTACTAAAAGTAACCAACTCATTAAAATAATCTGTTCCGGAACAGTACTCTAGCTACTAGTTAGTCTGACTCTGAATGTTTTAACAGAACCGACTCATGATGTGAGAACACACAGTATGAGAATAAGACTACATCCACATACATTTCAGCTTGCTTGTTTGAACGTCATTATTATGTTTATATTAATGCTTTTCAGAATGATACACTGTAAAATGTAATTAGTTGACCTTACTTAAAAAAAGTATGCAAACTCGTTGCCTCAAAAAAATTAAGCAAAGTAAGCTTAAGATTAGTGAGTTAGAAAAGCTTGTTTATTTTAAGTGTGCAGTACTAAATCAAGTAGTACCACTAGCACGTTTTTATGTTCATGTAACTTAATAGTCATGATTAGTGTTAACTTAGTTTTTTCATTTTGTGTGGATTGCTTGATATAAATTTAACCCCACTTAGAATTACTAAATTCCTACAACTTCACACTTTTAGTTCTGCTAACTCATTTTTCAAGTTCACTTAAATTAAAGAAATCAATTTCTGAGTTAGGTTTACTTTATTAATTATAGCACTGTTCTTGTACAGCATAATATTTAGAATTTCTTAAAAGTTTCCATTATAAAAAAAAATATATATTTTTTTGTTTAATTTAGTTTTTAGACACATTGACATCAAGAATCAGCCTGTGAATCTCAACAATGGTGACAATTATAAAGCATGTTGCAGTGCATTCTGGGTGCAACCAATCAAAACTCATTCATGGCTCCCATCATGCATTGCTGCATGAATAAATAATGAGCTTATGATCAGGGGGTGATCTGTTTGTCACCATTGTTGAGATTCATACGCTAATTCTTGATGTCTGTGTGTGCCTACATTAAAAAAAAAATTTTACGTTTTTTTATTATTTATTTGGATTTCATTGAAATGGCTAAAAATATTATCCTGTACCAGGACAGTGCTGTTATAATTAATAAAGTAAGTCTAACTCAGAAATTAACTCTGAACTATATGAGTTCAGTGAATCAGGTCAAATGATAACGATTATGTTAAAACACAACCATCACCATCAGATCACCTTTTCTGTTTGTTCATCTGGCTGTTATAACTCAGGTACAGCAGCCAAACAAAAGGTTAAATTAATGATATAACGGTCAAGAGCCCAACTAAAACAAACACTAATCGCCACAATGGTGGCTTAAAATTACGGTTTTCACCTTCAGCCAATAGTGGCTATTGAAGGGCGAGTCTTGGCGTGGCCATATATTGCCGTCTAGCGTAGAGAGGACTGATCTGCGCATGCCCACAGGTCATAAACTTACTTTTTCTAAATGAATCCAGCTCAAGTAGACTGAGCTGGTACGATTTTTCAACCTCAAAGTACAAGTAACTTACTAAAAGTGAGTGTTAATAGCAGGTTGAAAAAAATGATTAAGGTCAATTTACTATTTTTAATTAAATACAATGTTTGCATTTACAGTGTAGGTCCCTTTCAGGTGCTCCTCTCATCCAATATATTTTTGTGATTACAATTATCTGGTTGTAATCTGCTGTCTCTTCTGCTATAAACCATTGTGTTGTAGTCCAAAGCCTCAAGCAGAATGAGCTTATTGAGCACCATTCTGAATCTAAACGAGCAAAGGGAGTCTTGTGGACTCGCGAATCCACATCAAGTGTGCCGTTAGGGCCTAAGAGTGGGAGAATGAGACCACCATTTCAGCTCAGACCTTCCAGCGCACGTTCAAACTTCTCTCTCATGTTCGCATTACTCTTAATTCCCAATGACGGATCACTTTCCTGTGACCTCAAATGCAATAATAGGCTCTTCCGATAGGCTTCCTAAACAAAGTAAACAAAGCAGAGACCTACACATCTGTTGCACATAATTACACATTAGGGGTATTACGCTGAACAGAGCTAATAACAGAGATTTCATTATCCGTATCTACATCAGGGCTTTCCTGTACGCAGGGACTCTCTCTCTCCCAGCTCTGACAGATGCTATCATGTCATTAGAGACCCTTCAGGAATCAAACCAGCTCCCAGAGTCATTTTCTTAATGCCTGAATGAAATTAAAATACATCTACGTGGTAATTTAGGATTGTGGAAAAAAAATGTTGATGGATTTTCTTCGAGATGAATGTCCTCTGTTACTCGGTTTCACCTTGAGCGGTTTTCTGAGCGGATAAAGAGTATTTTGTCTACATCTCCGACGCAGAGTGATCAATATCCCGACGTGCAGGAAAGAAAAACAGGGGTGACATCCTCTCAAAGGAGAGATACGATAACGACGCTCGTCTCCAGCTCGCTCTATCCAATCCAACATGATTCCCTGCGTTCTTTGAAGCCTGATCTCTCTGTCGCTCTCTAACTTCCTTCGTCTTATTTATTCCCTCATCTTTAGTTTCCCCTGAAGCCTGATCCCGGCAGATCATATCCAGTGATCATCCAAGGTGACATTGATTTGATTGGACTCTCACAAGCGCTCTGCTTCTGTTACGGGGCGATGGGCCTCCATCCCAGAAGTTGTTTCCCTCGCTGACAGACACATGCTGATGAACTTGAACGACTGTATCAGACAGATCCACCATGTCGTGAGATAAAGAGATAACCAGCATGCAGAGGAATCTGTCTCTCCACCCACAGGTCCAGGGGCATCCCTCAGAGCCTGAGACTAAACCGAGGACCTTGCTGACCTTGTAGAGCTTTTGACCCTCCACTGGCAGGGATGGATATAGAAAGGTGAAACAAAGACTTCAACTGCCCTTTCTCTCAGATTCTGTTATTCTTATTGATTTAAAGATAACATGGAATCAAATTGACAGAATTCCCTCAGATTCTAGTTTCAGATTCTTTTTTTTTTTTTTTGGTAGGGTAAGTTTTTGAGATAGGAATATGGTTTGGACTACATTTTCTGACAGGAATGTTGTTCCAGGATCAACAAAATATGTTGACCCAGTAACATGTCTTGTTTGGCAAAATCACGGTGAACATGAACTTGAGAACTACACTCTTACAGGCCCCTTTATTAGCTTCACCTGTTTAACTGCAAAAAAACAAAGGTTCGAGCATCTCTGAATGCACATGTCAAACCTTAAATCAGATGAGCTTCAGCAGCAGAAGACACACTGGTGCCAATCCTGTCAGCTAAGAACAGGAAACTACAATTCACACAAAATTGGACAATAGAAGATTGAAAAAACTTTGCCTGGTCTGATGAGTCTCAATTTTTGCTGCAAAATTCAGATGGTCGGGTCAGAATTTGACGTAAACAACATAAAAATATGGATCCATCCTGCCTTGTATCAATGGTTCAGGCTGGTGGTGGTGGTGTAATGGTAAGGGGATTTTCTTGGCACACTTTGGGCCCCTTAGTACCAATTGAGCATCATTTTAACACTTCAGCCTACCTGAGTATTGTTGCAGACCATGTCCATCTCTTTATGACCACAGTGTGCCCATCTTTATGGCTACTTTCAGCAGGATAACGCACCATGTCACAAAGCTCAAATCATCTCAAACTAGTTTCTTGAACCTGACAATGAGTTCACTAAACTCAAATGCCTCCACAATCACCAGATCTCAATCCAATAGAGCAGCTTTGGGATGTGCTGGACAGAAGATTGACATCATGGATGTGCAGCCGACAAATCTGCAGCAACTGCGTGATGCTATCATGTTAATGTGGACCAACATCTCAGGAATATTTCCAGAATCTTGTTGAATCTCTGCCATGAAGAATTAAGGCAGTTCTGAAGGCAAAAAGGGGTCCAAGATGGTACTAGCAAGGTGTACCTATTAAAGTGGCTTGTGAATGTGTGTGTGTATTATGAAATATTAGCAATACATATGTTGCTTGCAGAATATATGGTTAATTCTGTTTGTTAGTCGAAAAAGATGCCTTTTGATTCTTAGCAGCCAAACCTTAACCACTTGCTTGTTGCTGCATCTGAATAGCAATAACAAAAGCCAATCTTGCTTCATAAACTAAAGACCATTGGCTATTTAAAAAAACAAAGGCATTTAATTTCGCCACAACTTCCAATTTAAATAGGAAATACATTAATACAGGAAAGAAAACCATGCTTGTCAGGCCATTTAATAGTGCTTTTAACTGTATGTGGCAAAGAAGACTGGGAAAAAGTCATTTATCTTTCTCCCCTGCCATCCTACTTGTGTGTGCCTATATTGCCTCTGTAATTCATCCATTTTGAATGAAATCCTGTTACAAATGCTCCAAACATTGTGTTCAGTTATTACTCCCATAAATAAAACCAATGTGCTTTTTTTTTTTGGGGTGCATAGTGAGGAACATTTGGAGAGAAATACATATTATCCATCTGTGTTACTGTGCCACAGTTCGGAAATGCAGGCGTAAAAAAGTGGCTGTATGTCTGTGTGCATGAGAGAGAGATTTTCTTTGCCGTCACAACCCACTTTCTGGCGACAAAACAGGAAGAACAGCAGTTCATCAAAACAAGCTGTTTTTGGAGTCTTTGTATTTGCTGACAGTGATCTATAACATTATCTATGCCGGTTGAGTTTCACAAAATTACAGAATCTCTTACTTCAACACTCATTTCAAAGCTGTCTTGAAAACGTTTAGCCACTAGTTGTTCCAAAGCCCTGTCCTTGCGGTGAGTATAAGGTTGGGATCTCTGGTAGTGTAATGGAAGGTTTACAATTCATCAGTCGCAGGTTCAGATCCAGGTGGGCTCACACATTGTGCTTTCTCATAGGGGAAAATCCCTAAGAATAACTTATGCCCAATGTGTTTTGCATGTGTTTATGAGAGTTTTATGCAAAGTAGGTCATGGCTCTAATGTCCTCTGTGTCTAATTTGCACAGCACAGATATTACTTTGCTATTAAAGGTACAATAAACAAAAATTTGTTTGCCGCTAGAGGGCGCTACATTCCAACAACACAACAACAGCGTAGCTTGATGACGATGTGAAGGAGCGTGGAACTTTTGTTTGTTTTGTTTTATTTTAATAAAGTACGAGTCCCAGTCACGCCGACCCCGTCGTCTTCCTTCCTGACTCTTGAACCTCATCACACTTTTATTTCATTAAAATGAATTAACAGCAATAAAAGTAAGGTTTAATACTAAATTGGTTATCATAGATGTTTCTGTATGTCGAATTCATTGTTGTGATAACGCGGCGCAGTTTTACGTGTTCTAAACAATTGTTGTAAAAGTACATTCGAACATACCCACATCATTTGCCAAAATACTGATTAATCTTTATGTATAACACATGCTATATTTATTTACATTGCCATAAACACCAGATAAGCAATGTCAATAAACTAACGTTAAACACAAATCTAAAGCAATAATACTTTCCTTACATAAACATAACCGTAACCATACTACATGTGGAAAATATAAAATTAAGCATGCTTTGTCGACAGAACCAGCTGCAATTGGTAAATAATAATTGTGTTCCATAACGACTGCACGAACAAGCTACGTTTGTTGCTTGATAGACGCTACAACTACAACTTCCGCATTTGTCCAGGACTCCACGCAGTACGAGCGGAAACCGAGGGTAACGCGGATATGACGCAATTGACTGGCGACTCCCAGCTCCCCCTTGCTCCCGTTTCGTTGGTTAAAATCGCAATTTTCTCACGATTTAAAAATAGTTGGAAACATGTGGGATATTGTAAATAATCAACTTGACAAAATATATAACACTGGCCTTGAGATTTTGGGATATTTTAATGCAAAATTCTTACATATTGTACCTTTAACTGCATTTAGGGCCTGGTTATACTAGTTGTGGTTGGTTAGTAAATTAGCAGGTTTTTTAACTGAAGTATCACATGCAAAAAATGTCTGTTCTCTAAATGTCTTTGTGAGAAGCATTAAGCAGTGTGTTCTTTGGCGTTAATTGTATGTAAGGTGTGATTGTAGCACCTTTTATTTATGTATTTTTATTTACATTTAGACACATAGACACTGTAACATATCAGCTCCTACTCAAACAGAACAGAGAAAAAAGTTTTGAAGTTTTATATTATTATAAATAAAATCGTTGAATTGTGCCCTGTTATGCTTTTTCGAATATCATCTTTCATGCAGTGTGTAATATAGTTTGTGAATGTAAAAGTCTGCAAAGTTTTAAAGATCATCATGCACGATTAATAAAGTTATTGGTTCCAAATGAAAGAATTGATTCTGAACTGCCGAAATGAGTTGTCAGCAATTCCATCCTGTTACATACTTAATGTAACATATTTGCATAATGCCAGCCTAGGGTCTTCATTGATGCCCGCGAACAATGTCTACTTTGGCCCGCCCTCAAAAACTATAATTGTAGCTGAGACTGAGTTTGGTTCGTGTTTATTGGCATATCAAGAAGACTCTGTTTTCAGTGCTGCAAATCCACTTGAATTGATACGACACAACGGATGCCAATGTTACTGTTCGTATCACTGTGTATCAAGTGCTGAGGAAGATCTGGGGCTGAAATTCAGAAACGGAAATGTGCTCGCTGTAAACGGTGGAGTGGACCAATCACAACAGACTGGGCAGTCTGACCAATTATGGCGTTATATGTGTGCCTCAATCCTGAGCGAGTAATTGTAAGTTTTGCGCACAGAGAACTATATTTTGCAAGTACATTACATTATATTTTGAACAGAAATTAACAATCGCAAAAAAAAAATTCGTTTGAGCAAAGAAAAAACTATTCCGTGCTCAATAAATGTATTTGCTTGTTTGCTATTATCCATATTAACGTGCAATAATAACCACTCTCACGCAGTTTCCTCAGGTGCTCTCTCACAAACTTATTCTCTGCACTCCTACAAACTTATTCTCTGCACTCCTGTCAAGTCCCTCTCTCTCTCTCTCTCTCTCTCTCTCAACCTCTTAATTCTGTGCGCGCTCAACTCTTGACACACACGCTCGCTTAACTTGCAACAGCGTTACAAGCGTGCCACAAAATCAACCAATCGGAAAATTAAAGGTCAATTGTGATTGGCTGTTGGTCTCCAATCAAATCGCTAGTAGAACCAAAGCCCGTCTTGTAGAACTATCCATAGATATCCATATACAGTATATCCATATATCCATATATAATCCTTTATTATATGATATCTATGGAACTATCTACAGCATCTCGGAAGCTTACTGAAAAAAAAATCGGTAGGGTTTTTTTTTTATTAACTTAAAAGTGCCTTGTTAGTTTTGTGTATCATAATGCTGTTGTGTTGTTTAACTTACAATATTATATCTCTTATTGTGACTAAAGTTAGTTTGACTTATCCTTTTCAAGCATTCTAATGCTAGCACAGCCGCAGACAATGTCATCAGAACAGCAACACCTAAATGTCACACCACTTTAGTCACAATAGGAGATATAATATTGTAAGTTAAACACAACAGCATTATAAATTATAAGCTGAATCTCTGGAGGAGCGTCATAATATTCCTCTGTCACATATAGCTGTCAATCACCTCACACAATGACCTCACTCTTAAAACTGACATTTTCCGAACAATTAAACAAAATTTGCCCTCCAACTACTAGGCTAATGTCTGTAATGTCTGTGATCTAAAGAAAACCACCATTATAATAATTATTTTAATAATTATTTTTGTGTATTATAATTTATAATACACAAAACTAACTAGATATAATATTGTAAGTTAAACAACACAACAGCATTATGATACACAAAACTAGCAAGGCACTTTTAAGTTAATAATAATAAAAACATACTTACCAAAATGTGTTTTAATCCATTCGTTTCGCTGTAGCCAGTTATTTTTTTCGATTTTTTTTTTTCAGTAAGCTTCCGGGATGCTGTAGATAGTTCCATAGATATCATAAAATAAAGGATTATATTATGGATATATGTATATACATGGATATCTATGGATAGTTCTACAAGACGGGCTTTGGTTCTACTAGCGATTTGATTGGAGACCAACAGCCAATCACAATTGACCTTTAATTTTCCGATTGGTTGATTTTGTGGCACGCTTGTAACGCTGTTGCAAGTTGAGCGAGCGTGTGTGTCAAGAGTTGAGCGCGCACAGAATTAAGAGGTTGAGAGAGAGAGAGAGAGAGAGGGACTTGACAGGAGTGCAGAGAATAAGTTTGTGAGAGAGCACCTGAGGAAACTGCGTGAGAGTGGTTATTATTGCACGTTAATATGGATAATAGCAAACAAGCAAATACATTTATTGAGCACGGAATCGTTTTTTCTTTGCTCAAACAAATTTTTTTTTTTTGCGATTGTTAATTTCTGTTCAAAATATAATGTAATGTGCTTGCAAAATATAGTTCTCTGTGCTCAAAACGTACAATTACTCACTCAGGATTGAGGCACAGATATAACGCCATAACCAATCAGAGCAGAGTAGGGTCACAGAAAGGAGGGGTTTAGCGAGACCAAATCCTCGAACTAACCGTTTTCAAACTTTTGGAGAAATGAGGTGATGTGCAATGTATATTATGAAAAAAATATGTGTTTTTTGTCTTTTGATGCAAGTATATTGTAGGAGACTTTCAAAACAAAATTAGGAAACTTTAAAATAGCATAAAGGGCACTGTAATTACTTCAGTATTGCTAACCTAAACATTTTAACATTTTGTATACCCACACATTTATCCACACATTCATAGCTGTACATGCATTTGGCATTCAAAGGATCCATTTCATCAGTTTTATGCGTTCCCTGGGAATCAAACCCATGACCTTGGTGTTGTAAGCACAATGCACTTCTGTTTGGTGATGCACTGCACTTAAATTCTAAATGTATTTTATGTAAAATATATCTGAATGCTAATGAGATCACATAGATGGATCATGGTTCCTAAAAGCAAGCACAACGGGAAAAAGGGTTTCCCAGGATGCTCGTTCCATACATGCGACCTCACAATGACATATTCACTGTGTGTGTGTGTGTGTGTGTGTGTGTGTGTATATACTACATACCCACACTGAAAGAGCATTGAATTTAAATCATGACTTCTTAAAGCCATAGAGTAAATGCATCACCGGCTGAGAAGTGTTTCAGAATGGGGCACATGCTGTTATTCACACCCATGAGCTGAATTACTCTTTACAGCTTCCTGTAAACACTTTGCAGATTTAATTTCATGCTCACAAAAGGGGGGATATTGTTAAATTTGCTGCAAAATGATGCATGATGGCTGCTGGAGAAATTCTCGGAATGGTACATGTCACGTGTTACGTTTATATGCTATTGAAATGGACGTTTAATACACATGTTCATGTTCAAAACAACTTATTGATAGCTTATCTTCTTATCTGAATTTTGTGGATTCAATACAGATTAAGCTCTGTTAAAAGCATCTGTGGAAATTACTAAAGGAAATACTTTCACTCATCACTCAGATTGTAAATACAAGAAAAGGTTTGTTTACTGTAAAGCACAATGAAGTCTATAATGTCTAAGACATTATATTCATACAGTGCTGTTGAAAAATTTGGGATTAAAATGAACACTTTTATTAAGCAAGGATGCATTCAATTGAACAAAAGGGACAGTAAAGACATTTAAAATGCCACAAAATATTTCTATTTAAATTAAATGCTGTTTTTTTATGTTCTTTTCATTATCCTGAAAAAAAATGCATCATAGTTTCCACAAAAATATGAAGCAGCTCAACTGTTTTCAACATTGATAATTAGAAATGTTTTTTGAGCAGAAAATCATCATATTAGAATGATTTCTGAAGGCTGATAGTGAAGACTGGACATTTTATTTATATTTATAAATAATTACTATAAATCAAAGGTTTTATAATGTTTTATTTTTTGATTGTGCTGTTTGCAATGCTTCATGGGATTGTTCATTCCCTCATAAAAAAGTGTTGCATCTGTGTTTTTTCCTGATCTTCATTTTTTAATGTTGGTTTTGGTTCTTCATAATGGAGGAAATGAATGGGGATTTTTTTTTTTTTTTTTTTTTTCAGAATAAAGACTGCTGTTAGTAATAAAACATTTATCTGCATATAAAAGTAGTCCAGCTAAAAAAAACCTGTTCTTTTGCTAGGTGAGAAACAACCAGTTTTAAGAGAATCTAACACACACAAACCATCTGTCAGCTTTCCACAATAAGACAGAAAGTGTTTGTTGTTAAATGCTTGAAATGTGCATTTTAGGACACAAACTGTGCCGAATATTTACTTTCCATCGAATCTGTCCACTCTTCAATTGAACACAGACCCCTAGTGTGTGAAAGTGTGTGTGAATGTCTTTGACCCGGACTGCTGACAGCACTGCTATTCTGCTTTCAGACATTGTTTTTATGCCAAACCATTCCACTAAATGCACACAGATGAACACTGACCAGCTTTTACAAAGGGAGTGATTGGATCCCAGCAGTGGCAGGCTGTCAGAGGCAAGGATACAAAGCCTCCTCATAAATATATTCAAAACATAACTAAAACAATATTCAACTATAGTAAAGCTACTAGTGCAATCTGATTGAGATTGTTTTTTTATTGATATTTATTCATTTATCCAAAACAAGGCAAGCAATCTGTCAGTAGAGCCAACAATATGTATAGTACACTGCTAAGTTTCAAGTATAAGCTAGCTATGTTACATTTGAAATAAGTCAATAAATAATAACATTACAGACGGCCACTGCTTCCCTGCTAGAATTAGGTCACAGAACTGCTAGGGTTTAGATCGTAACTATCAGACTGTTACCATTTTGTTTTGAATGGGAAAAATCTAAGATAATGTCAGTAAATGATGGAGTGCTGCAAGGATCTGTGTTAGGTCCTCTGCTATTTTCAATATTTATGCTGCCACTTGGTAATATCATTTAAAAAAAAAAAACATGGAAAAACATACTCAATTATATATTTCATCATGACCAGATGAAATCTCAAAATTATCCAAGTTAACAGAGTGTGTTGTAGATATAAAATATTGGATAACCAATTTTTTTCTATTAAATTCTGATAAGATATTAATTATTGGAACAAAAACCTGTACACCGAATCTCTTAGAATGCAATTTGCATTTAGTAGGTTGTACTGATACCTCACCGTCTACAGTTAAAGACCTTGGTGTTATATTAGACAGCAAATTGTCTTTCGAAAATCATATTTCATAAGTTACAAAAATAGCTAAGCTACGGAACATGCTAATTGTTTCTAATGCAGAAAAAATAGTTCATGCATTCATGACCTCTAGACTAGATTACTGTAATGGATTACTAGCTGTTTGTCCTGCATCCGCAATAAACAAGCTACAATTAGTCCAAAATGCAGCGGCTAGAATTCTTACTAGGTCAAGAAAATATGATCATATAACACCAATTTTATCATCTCTACACTGGTTACCTATTAGGTTCCATATCAATAATAAAGTATTGCTACTGACCTATAAGGCCCTTAACGGTTTACCTGCTGTGTTTTAACTGATCTTCTATCACCCTTCAATCCATCATGCTCTTTATGGCCACAAAACTCTGGGCTTCTAATAGTACCTATCTTAGTCCATTAAAGGAGGAAGAGCATTTTCACATTTGGCTCTGGAATAGCCTTTCTGATAATGACTCACTCTCCCAGTTTAAATCTAGATTAAAGACGCATCTCTTTAGCCAAGCATTGGCATAATGCATCTCATAATCTTGTACTCCAGTTATATCAGATCAAATGCACATGATTATCTTTGCTTAATGTTATGAACAGCAGCTACGCTAATTATATTCCATTTGCTTCTCTGTTTTATCTTGGGATGCCCATCCAGAGGTAACTAGAGAGTATGTCAGCTCATAGCTTCATATGACCTAACACCTGTGAAGAGATGACTGGAGAGGAGTCCAAATACTGTGAGGACTTCAGATGAAGCACAACATGCACCAATGCAAAATTTTCTATATATATCCTAATCAATTGGTAACAACATGTATGCATTACTTCAATGAGCTCATCGTTTCTGCCATAGATAGTTTAAATTAGTAAATTGGTAGCTAACAGCGTGATTTGTATATGTACATTTCTGAGGCGTGATTTGTAAATGTACATTAACTTGGACACAGTCACCTCTGATAACAGATCACTCTAAATTGTAATGTAGACTTGCATTTTCTGGAATGCTTCTCTGAAACGATATGTATTGTGAAAAGCGTTATACAAATAAATGTGAATTGAATTATGCCAAAGTTGTTCTAAAGTTTCTGGTCAAAACTAGGCTGAGCTCTTTAGATCAAACAGATTTACATGACGCTTATTCAGAGGATAAGCTTTTTATCATTAATGCGTCATCAGAAAAAAAGATAATTTGTTTAGTTTCTTTCAGTCCCTATTTGGAGTGGTTTTAAAGTACATTTCCGAGCATTTTGTGTTCTGTTTAAACTCCCCCAGCGGATAAATTGTCTGAACATATTGTGCTTCGGATAGATTTCTTTTTTAATACTAAAACATTTTGAGCGTCTGGATGGCGTCCCATGAATTGTTGTCTGAATTGAGTGTCATTTTACATGCTGCGGGACAGACAGTGGAATTTTCTTTTTCTTTTTTAAACATCCATTTCCCTCAGAGTCTGAGCGATTATCAACAACTTCCCCTCTAACTGACCACAATTTTCCCTGGAGGACAGAAGGAAGACTTTAAAAGCGGCCTGTTTTCCCCATACACACAGACAAGACTCGAGCTCAGCTGCATTATGACATCATAAACAGATGATTCATTATGATTCACTGCCATTATGACATCACCAGCCTAACACAATTTAACAGCTCATCTGAGACATGCTTTGCTTTGAGTTCCGCTGTGCAGATTTGTGCTTGAGCATCAGTTTGATAGCATTAGCTCTTCTTGATATATTGCACATATCTGCAAATAAAAGAGTGACATTAGTCTTTGCCTTCCTGTCTCTCTTTTATTGATAACTGAGACTCCAGCGCAAAGCAGCTGGACAAGTGAATGAATTAATAATGGCATATCTCATATCTCATGAATAAAATGTTTCTACAAATATCTGATCTCTTAAATACAGGCAATCGACAGCACTCAGTTTGCTTTTGGAGAAGTGCTTTCTAAAAGGAACATAAACCTTTAACATCATCTTGTTTGATCAGGATATATAATAGCACAGCACAGTGAGAACCAAAACACGATATGGATGCTGGCTTGTATCATGCTCCTGATGCCGTTATGAAAGATTTACTTTAATTTATGATTTCACCAGATGTCTATAGAAGCCATTATCTTTGTAGATGTTCTGTAATAAGATGTTTTTATGGTCAGTCACATTGTGTAGAAGTGATTTATTTGTTTTCGCATGCCATGTGCATGATCTCATTATTACTGTTCATATTTGTGAAGTGTCTTAGCACATGCTTATTTGTACTATAAGCACTAAAAATAAATAACTTTAATGTATTGACCACAAACAAACTCATTAAAAACTGTAGAGATGGTATTTATATGTTGATTTTATTGTATTTCTAACCCATAAGATTACATAGGCCTGCTTAAGTTAACATTTAGCAGTTATTACTCTTTCATCATCTCGTGTTCGAGATCCATCTATGTAAAGGGCATCCGTGCTTGACCTCTGCAGAAGCATTCAATTGCACCAATTTATGGCTAGACAGACAGAAGCCTTCTTTCACACCAGAGGCATTCCCAATGCCAGGTACGGCCCCACACCCTTACCTGAGGGCATATAACGCCGTCATGCTCTGCTGTTCTCCAGTTGACATTCGCTTTTCGCGATCTCTGCACTGACACAGTTCGGTTGGATTTTACACTGCTCACTTTGCGTGTCTTCAGGAGGACATATCGCCAGATCAGCCACCGCCAGACGTGTCTTTAATTCAGCCTAGGATTGCTGTTTTGCCGCCCACGCTCTTGCATGATCTCACCTGCTTCCCTTTCCAAGGCTCCCTGTAACGTATTTTACTGAGTTTATCGCTGGTATGTCGCTCTCTAAATATGCCGCTTCTCCCGGGAACAGTTTATCATGGGCTTGCCCAGCCGTGTGTGTTGCGTTGATCATCATGAAAGACCCTTACCCGTTCTGCGTACCACGCAGAAGAGGCTTTGGAGAACCCGGAGAATTGCAGCCATTGCCTTATTCTGCCTGAGAAACTCTTGCGGCGCCGTCTTAAAGTTGCCGCAATCCCGCAATCCAGGTACTGGAGGCCTCCTGGGGTGCAACATCCCTCAACTGGGCTGACCAGCCCAATCCTGTGTTCCCCAAACAGGACATATTCGCGGGCAACCTCCCGTTCGTTGACGAACCGGCTGTATCTGACCTCTGTAGAAGCATCCAATTGCACCAAGTCTGGTTAGACAGACAGAAGCATTCTTTCACACCAGAGGCATTCCCAATGCCAGGTACGGCCCCACACCCTTACCTGAGGGCATATAACGCCGACATGCTCTGCTGTTCTCCAGTTGACATTCGCTTTTCGCGATCTCTGCACTGACACAGTTCGGTTGGATTTTACACTGCTCACTTTGCGTGTCTTCAGGAAGACATATCGCCAGATCAGCCACCGCCAGACGTGTCTTTAATTCAGCCTAGGATTGCTGTGTTTTGCCGCCCACGCTCTTGCATGATCTCACCTGCTTCCCTTTCCAAGGCTCCCTGTAACGTATTTTACTGAGTTTATCGCCGGTATGTCGCTCTCTAAATATGCCGCTTCTCCCAGGAACAGTTTATCATGGGCTTGCGTTGATCGTCATGAAAGACCCTTACCCATTCTACGTACCACGCAGAAGAGGCTTTGAAGAACCCGGAGAATTGCAGCCATTGCCTTATTCTGCCTGAGAAACTCCTGCGGAGCCATGTTAAAGTTGCCGCAATCCCTCAATCCAGGTACTGGAGGCCTCCTGGGGTGCAACATCCCTCAACTGGGCTGACCAGCCCAATCCTGTGTTCCCCAAACAGGACATATTCGCGGGCAACCTCGACGAACCGGCCGTATCTGACCTCTGTAGAAGCATCCAATTGCACAAAGCCTTACAGAGAATTGTCTGTGCGCTTCTGTCTGTCTAGCCAGACTTGGTGCAATTGAATGCTTCTGCAGAGGTCAGATACGGCCGGTTCGTCAACGAACCCATCTGCTTGCTCTGAGACTTTACAGGGGCTTCACTGTTCATGAATATGGATAAAACCCTGAATCTGACATGTCACAAGAGCGTGATGGAGAGGCACATGTCTGCAGATGAGAGTGAGAAAGAGTAATGTGGCTGCAGTGTTTGTGCTGACTTTGTTCTTGGTGGTATGACTCTAAATAATGATGTCTGCGCCATGAAGACATTCATCCACCTTTAAGAGTGAATCTCACTAAACCTGTCAAGAACATGCCTGGGTCATATTTCTTCCCTGAATCAAAAGAAAGAAATGAGAATTTCTATTTTGCTATATTTGCTCGTAACATTTAAAAATAAGTGTTAATGGTCCGAGAAGCATTCTTTATTTTCGTCATGCAAAATATAATTGGCTTTTCTTTTGATTTTGCTAGGAAATGCAACGTTTTGTGTAATGCGCAATTCTGACTGATCTAACCAAGAGCTTCTGGGGCATGTGGATTTGAATAAATGCTTTTTATTCCAGTGTACTTGTGTGATTTCCATCAGATACAGCTGTGCCGAACGGTGCCCTGCTAAAGGTTATAATTGGACTCAAGGCATCTGCTGGACGCTGCTCCGTTCATGTGAACGTCTCTGTTTTCATTGTTGTGGCCACAAAAGCTCTCAGCATAAAGCAACACGGGCTCCATTTTCTTTTGATCTGCTAGAAAAACAGTGATCTGAATGTCTCGAGTCTGAAGTTTAGGTCAGATCAGTGCATGTCATGATATACAGTAGTCAACATTTGAAGTGGATCCAAACATCTCATCAAAGGTATTGTTGTAATTCATGTATAACTTTGATGTTTTGATCCACTTCAAATGTTGACTACTGTAGAAAAAAAGCACATGTCAGAAATGAAACGCCCATAACCATGTCTGAATTTCCAACGCATTCTCATCCTTGGGCGTCATATACAGTACTGACGCTTTTGACATTTCGTCTACATCGAACGCACATGGCACCCTTTAGCGTCAATATGACACGCACAGAGCTTTGTTCGGTTATGGGTAGGTTTAGGTCTGGGGTAGGGTTAGGGTTAGACCGCTAGGAGGCGCCTTCTGGCCCATTTCTATCTGCGTCTCATATTGACGCTAAAGGGTCCCATGTGCGTTCGATGTAGACGAAATGTCAAAAGCGTCAATATATGACGCCCTAGGATCTTGAACTTCCTCAGCACATGATACACAGTGATACGAACAGTAATGATGGCGTCAGTTTTACTGTATCAATTGGAAAGCGAGTCCTCATCCTTTTGAAGTACATACAAAGTGTATTTGCTCTCGCAGCTCTGAAAACAGCATCTTCTCCACATGAAATCACAAACCTAACTCTTTCAGGTCTCAGCTACACCTGAGGTTGTTCATAGGCAGCCATTGAAGATCATAGGCTGGCATTAGTTCAGAATCACTCTCTTTTGTAAGACAATAACGTGTGTAACTTTGCAGACCTTTTACATTCATTTAATGGGATTTCTTTTTACAGTGTAGCAACTACATTAAGTTTAAGATAAAATAGCAACCTCTAAACAATGAACTCTTTCTCTTGGTTTGTGTGATGAGTCACAATCCACTTATTCTTTTGGAAGACAATGAATGTGTTTTTCTCTCTATAGATAGTTGTAGTGTGTGTGTGTGAATCTAAAGGTTAAAACACTCGTTTCTCGTATATCACGTCATGAGTCAAACAAAACAGCTGACACAATCACATGCACCCGAGTGTTTTTCCATGTCTCATTTTAAATGTTGTTTGTGTACAATACCGCAGCGCTGCATTCTTCATTAAATTCTCTCCATTCAACAGCATCTCTTCACATTACTATGTCTGTGGAGTGTGCTTACAATGCATTCTGGATTGATTTTGTTCCTCTCTCCTCTGTGCACAATATTTGACTATAAAATTAGCGTACCCATCTCGCTAGCACAATGAAGGACAGCATTTACGGTCATATGGCACCACAACAATACAGACTGGAAATTAGCTGAGAGAGCAAGGAGAAAAATAAGCTTTTTCATGCTATTCAGGTACGCTCATGGCCAAGCTTTACTATTGCTTTAACTTTAACAAGGGGTTTGTTCAAATCAATCGTCCAAGTATTTACTCTCTCCAGAGGTCAAATTTGTGCTATGAGCATAAATGATGTCTCAAATCATTGAGGAGAGGTGGATTTTAGTGATCAGACTTGTAATTTTATTCTAGTGCAAAAAAAATGAATGTTTTTCCCTCAGAAAACGTACAGCAAATATCTTGCGGTTACTACAGATGTGATAAATTACAAGACAGAAAGAATATTCTGAAGATTCTTCTTTTGAAGATATTTTGTACCTTTTTGCTTCATTTTATTTTTCCATTGATTTGATAGCAGTTTTCGCTCTCTGTTTTCTATGAATCTGATCATAGTCAAACCCATCTGTCGCAGGACAGAATATAGTAAGAGACCAAGGGCCAGATTTACTAACAGCTTGTGCCATCGCAAACCCTCTTTTGGTGTTAAAAAACTACTTTCAGGATTTACTAAAGATAAGCAATGAAAAACCAGCGCTGAAAAGGCATGGACAAGGGTTTTTTTTTTTTTTGCGGCTGGCTTTATTGCATATGCATTTGTAAGAGTTTACCTTTCAGAGGCAACATTTATGTGAGGAGAGTATTTAAATCAATCATACAAGGTGATTTTAAGGTGGTTTACTAAGGTTTGCGCTTGTCAATTTACTTGTATTCGCACCATTATTTACCAACCAAAAAAAAAGCATGTGTTAAATTAGACGCTATTTTACGCTGCTCTTGGTAGATTGTGTTGGTCATAATGGAAATGATCCGGCTGCGTCTGTGTAATTTCCATTCCCATCTGCGCATTTCTGGAATTGCACTCTCATGCTAATTTGCCCTGTTTAGTAAATCTGGCCCCAAATTTCAGCTCAATTTTATATAACAGTTTAGTAACTACAGTATAGTATTTAAGTGAAAACTACAGTTACCCATAGAAATTTTTGTAAGGGTTCCAAAATGTATTGTCCTGCTTATACATTTACATACCCTTTGTGGAATCCACAACATGTTTCCTAAAAAATGAGAGGCATCATAAAAATGGCATTTTGTTATTTTTCATTTAATACTTCTCTCATGGTAAATGTTTCCATTTCCTTGGCTCCCAATTCCTGTTGGCACATAATCACTCTCCCTTTCTCTATTTAAACACTTTAAAGTGCCCTGTTATCCTATTTTAAAGGTTCTTAAGTTTGTTGTGAAGGTCTCCTACAATAGGCTTACATCAAAAGACACTTATATTTTTTTCATAAATACATTACATTGCAGCATCATCTCTTTTCTCTTCTTCAGTGTCTGAAATAGTTTGATCATGGATTCGGTCTCTCGAAACCCCTCCTTTCCGTGAGCTACTCTGCTCTGATTGGTCAGTCGGCTTAGTCTGTTGTGATTGGTCGGCCGCTTACAGCACCTGTCGGAAACCGAACGCCCATTATCATATCTGAATTTCAGCTTCGGATCTTCCTCAGCAATTGATACACAGTGATACGAACAGTAACGATTGTGTCGGTTTTACCGTATCAATTTGAGCATGAGTCCTCATCCTTTTGAAGTTGATTGGCGCTGAAAACAGCGTCTTCTCGACATGTCAACAAACATGAACCAAACTCTTCCAGGCCTCAGCTACAAATACAGTGTTTTAGGGCGGGGCAAACGGGCAGCCAATGAAGACCATTGACTGGCATTATGCAAATTTGTAACGTAGGTATTGAACAGGAAGGAATTGCTGACGACTCGTTTCGGCATATTTGAATATATTCGAAAAAGCATAATAGATGCTTATGATTGCATTCACATTTCTACGTTTTTATTGACTGTTTGTAGTTGACAAAATTGGGAACAGGACTGTTTTCTGTAATTTCAGTTATCATTTTATCATTGAAGTGATAAATGGAAATTTTATGTTCATCTCTATAGATCTAAAATGAATGGATCCCAAAGAGGATTGTCTTATTCAGATCTCTCTCTCTCTCTCTCTCTCTCTCTCTCTCTCTCTCTCTTTGATCATAAGCACAGTCGACTGCTTTAATATCAAAACATGTCCAGGAAGGCCAGACAGCAATATTCCATCTTCTTGTGATCTTATGTCCCGCTAAATCTAAACATTTGGTCACATAATAACTTAGTTCAATTTGGTAATCCAGGAATAATGTCCTTTTGGTTTGTACAGTGTAATATAATCTGTCGACTGCTCTGTTTTAATGGACTTTTTCTGTCAGGACCGGATGGAAAGAGAGAGTGAGACAGCGAGAGGTGTCTAATGGGAGACATGGCTCCGATTTTACAGCGTCTCATTTGGCTACTAAAGACCTCTCTCTCTCTCTCTCTGTAATACACACTCTTCCTGTTAATGCAGAAAGCAGACAGGCTTTTCTGGACAGATTGGCAGAATAGCAACACTTAACCCTGAGCTAAATCTGACTTTACTGAATATCCAGACAGCACTCTGTGGAGTGTCAGAAACTAATAGACGCAGAGATTGCAGGGCAGACAATATTTGGTATGCATAACAGGGTTTGTGGCTGTCCTAATTTTGTATTGCATTTTGCGTGACAAACATTCCTCCATTTGCAGAAGAGAGATGGGCAGCATCTTTCTGAATGTTATTTCTCGACAGATTGTAGCCTAATTGAAGTAAATCATCAAACTTAGGCATGTACAGGATTCAGTGAATGCTTATAATTAGATGGTCTGTTCCTACCTTTAAATATATTAAAGGAACTGTACTTAAAGTCCCCCTGTGGTGAAAATCAAGTTGTGTTTTTAATGTGCTTTAAGACAAAGCAAATTCATAAGTCAGCACCATCGCAGAGTATTTTCTCCTTAAAACTGCTGTGAACCAAAGACAGTCTCAAAAACGCGGGTTGAAATCGCTGATGTTTCTGACGTCACAAACTACCTTGTAACTGTGGTGGATTTTAATTAATCAACTTTAATTAATCAACTAACATTTGTTTTTCTTGCAGGAATAACATTCATATGCTTTTAATGTGTCCAAACTCTTTGGGGAAAAACTTGTGACTTGTGACAGTATGTGTCTATGTATATTAATAACAAAAAGGGAGAAGTGAAACTAGACAGTCTGTTAGAACAAATTAAGTCATCGTTAAAACCTTGTGATAAGTAATCACAAGATAAGAGTTTGCTTTACCTAGTAACAGAGGGGTTTGCATATGAAGAACCAATCAAATAGTGGGGAAATTATGTAATGCAGCCTGACATTTATGCCATACCCTGATTCTATAAAAACTGTTGTATATGTGTTTTTCGGTGGGATTCTCAATGGAATTTGTCTGAGATCCTCCGGCCTTGCTTCTTGGGAGAGATTCCCTGAGAACTGCTCGGGAAGATCTCCTGGCCGTGATTAAAGCATTTAAAGGACATTTGCAGATCTGTTTGTCAATTTATTCCTGCGCAGGAAGCTAGTTTAGGTAGGAAACTAGTTAAGAAAACTAGTTAGGAAATCGAGTCAGAAAAGCTGGTGATCTATAAAGTGGGGACGTCAGGAACGAGACCCAAAAGATAGAGCCAGGTAGTCCGGTGATCTATAAAGTGGGGACATCAGGAACGAGACCCAAAAGATAGAGCCAGGTAGTCCGGTGATCTATAAAGTGGGGACGTCAGGAACGAGACCCAAAAGATAGAGCCAGGTAAAAAGTATTTTAGGGAAAATATCCACGACATAACCAATCACGTCAACGTGCCCGAGGCCTTTAGCATATCATTAACAGCGAAGTTCAGGGAGTCTCAAGAGAAGCCAGGTTATATTTTTCGGTTGATATGAAAAATCGGGTAGATTTAGCGATGTAGCGGATGTATGATGTTGTATTTTGCGATGTTATGAAGAATATGCTTTGTTGTTCAAAGAATTTCTGATGATTGTTAGAAGGCAGCTGCAACGCATTATTAGCTGTTTGATAGCATAGTAAAGCAAAAGGCTAATCATATTAAAGGAGAACTCCGGTCAATTTTAACATTGAGCTCATTTTTTTGTACATTTGGAGTGCTGTCAATACAGAGAACAACGACAAAAATCGGTGTTGCCTACACCGAGTTATTCTATTTTTAAAATTTGCACCCTGTTAACTTCAATGGGGCAAGTACTAAACCTGCTTTTAGCCTCTTAACATCCTTGATGTGTCATTACAAGTGCACAGGTCATGTGAGTGATTCCTTCTGAGTGAACACGAGTGAATCTGACTGCAGTAGATGTGAAAGAAATGTATAAAAATGATTTTATTTAAGCCAGCGCAAATACCTTTGTTTACATCCTGTTTGTGGGTGAAGTCCAGAGTAATCGATTGCCGAGTTCACGCGCGTGATCATAGGTAACTAAACCTATGCGCGTGAACTCGGCAATCGACTACTTTGGACTTCACCCACAAACAGGATGTAAACAGGTATTTGCGCTGGCTTAAATAACATCATTTTTATACATTTCTTTCACATCTACTGCAGTCAGATTCACTCGTGTTCACTCAGAAGGAATCACTCACATTTTCTGTGCACTTGTAATGACACATCAAGGATGTTAAGAGGCTAAAAGCAGGTTTAGTACTTGCCCCATTGAAGTCAACAGGGTGCAAATTTTAAAAATAGAATAACTCGGTGTAGGCAACACCGATTTTTGTCGTTGTTCTCTGTATTGACAGCACTCCAAATGTACAAAAAAATGAGCTCAATGTTAAAATTGACCGGAGTTCTCCTTTAATTACCGTTATGTGACTAAAGAGCGATACCGTTGTGCAGCTTTTATATGGGCTGAAATATGTGCCACCAGAAACTGAATTTGAATCAATTATATTTGAATTTGAATTGCTAAACTTGAATAATTGCATTGAAAAACTGAATTTGAATCACATAATTTGAAATTGTATTGTTTAATTTGAATAATTGCATTGAAAAACTGAATCTGAATTGTATAATTTGAAATTGAATTTATTTGTTTGGAACTTTAGTCCAATACAATATGGTCCTCACTGAAAATTCAACTCTCTATATATCCTCACATTCCGTTCTCACAATTCAGATTCAGATCACCAAATTCAATTTCAAGTTTCTGTGACAGACATCCGGGTAGTTGGAGGATGAAGGAAGAGCAATCGAGCGCAGATCGATATCGATAGATAGAGTTCAGTGTCGCAGGATCATCACTCAGCGCTAATATGCCAGACTGTTTTGCTGCTTATGGATGTTAGAACGAAAGAAATGGAAAAAAATAAAAATAAAAAATAACAGCAAGGGATAACATTTCACAGGTGAGAATGAAACCTGTGGCCTCTCTCTCTCCGTGGCCCGCGGCAGCGTCTCTTCTTCCGGGCAGGAACACAGCTTCACCTCGCTGCTGCACCGGCCCCCGCTGATCCAGATGGGACCGGCCAAAGACATAGTGGTGATCGGGAGTACGTATATTTCGGCGGGAAGTTCCACTGCCTTTTCCGGTGGCCGGCGGACGGAGAGAAACTACAGCGGGGCAGCAGAGTTCGTCTGCGGCTGCAGGATCTAGAGACTTACTGCCCGCTTCCTGGGAGCCAAAACGCTGCTGGAGGAAGTTTTCTTTTGCTGAAGAAAATAGTCTGTTCCGCATCCATAGCAACGCTCTGTTTTTCATGGCAACGGTGTGATATACTTATTACATGGCTTGGTTGAATTCCAATGTAGAATGCGGTCTGTTATTTCTTGATAACAGACCGCTGCGAAGTATATCAAACCGTTGCCATGAAAAACAGAGCGCTGCTATGGACGCGGAACGGACTATTTTCTTTAGCGGAAGCAATACAATCTTTTTAAATCAATAAACTTTTAAAATCAATAATTTGTGTCAAATAATTTATTTATTTTGTAGGTAGCCATGTAATAAGCGGGATAATGTATAGCGAGGCGGTTGTTATAGCGAATAACAACCCCTTCAGGCTGATTCAAGACCTGTCGGGGTTGTTATTCGCTATAACAACCGCCTCGCTATATACATTATCCCTTATATATATATATATACACAGTATATATATATATATATATATATATATATATATATATATATATATATATATATATATATATATATATATATATATCTGCCTGAATCAGCCTGAAGCCTATAACTATATACAGTATATAGTTATAGGCTTCAGGCAGATATATATATAAGGGATAACTCTATCTATCGATCTGCGCTCGATTGCTCTTCCTTCATCCTCCACCTACCCGGATGTCTGTCACAGTAACTTGAAATTGAATTTGGTGATCTGAATCTGAATTGTGAGAACTGAATGTGAGGATATATAGAGAGTTGAATTTTCAGTGAGGACCATATTGTATTGGACTAAAGTTCCAAACAAATAAATTCAATTTCAAATTATACAATTCAAATTCAGTTTTTCATTGCAATTATTCAAATTAAACAATACAATTTCAAATTATGTGATTCAAATTCAGTTTTTCAATGCAATTATTCAAGTTTAGCAATTCAAATTCAAATATAATTGATTCAAATTCAGTTTCTGGTGGCACATATTTCAGCCCATACTTTTACCTCAGTGAGTTGGCCGAGTCAATCTCTTGAGATTTCTTTGTGCGACTTGTAAATTAAATATCATGGTGACAGCAAATTGTTATTGAAAAGATAAGTTGTAATTGTGACTGCTGACTGCAATTTATTCAGCACTTTATTTGGAACAAATACAACGTGTTAGAAAAATCACGGTTTAAGTGGTGGCAAATGTACCCAATTATGATGCAATAAGATGTGGTTTTACAGTGTTCTTAGGCATGACAAGAAGATTCATGCAATCTGAATGAACAGGAATCAAGTTCCCAGGCAGCTACAATTAATGCTTCCAAGGACGAACAATTCATTGGATCTCTCAAAGTTCAGTGGCACCAGATCTGGGAAAGACATTCAGTATTTTGAGGCACTTTGAATCAAATGAAATATCCTGTAAATAGAATTCCATTCCAAATGTGCTGTGCTTTATTTAACCAACAACCTGATGAATCCTCTTTCCTTTACTCTCCAGTTTTTAAGCACCAATTATTTCCCATGGCTGCATTCAGGTGGCAGGTTCTACCCCACAGATGTGCTTCTCAGCTGTGTTCACCCTCATGTTCAGCTTTACAGAAGGGCAAAATAATCATAGAGTGAAGGAAAGAGGAGGTGAGTGTTCAGATTTGCTGTCAGAGAACTACAGTAGTTAATGCTTTATTAAATACAGAACTTTATTTATTTTTGCATTTATATATTTGGGTTCTTATCTAAAGAGATTTACATTGCATTCAAGGAATTTATGTACATATGTATGCATTTATTTATTTACTTATGCATTTATACATTTTGGGGGACACAGTTTATCCAAAGAGACTCATGTTCATTGCTTAATTTATTAGATCAAATTCGTCCAAAAAGATGTGTATTTAAATAAATTCCCTAACACTTATTAGTTGACTAGTCATTCATGAAAATATGTATTTTTGCACTGCTACAAAGATGCAGACTACATTGTTTCCAAATGCAGAACAGAGGGGCTAGTTAGTGAGTCATATGTCAGATTTTTGTTGTTGTGTTGTATTGGGTACTAACTGTAGTTTATTTCTTTTATTTTTTTGAAGTTCAAGGGCAAGTTAGAATCTGCACAGTATCTTCATGACAAATCCATTCTAGGAAGAGCTCTTATGTGTGCTTTTCAGGGAGTATTAAATATGCCATGTCTTTTTTTTTTTTTTTTTTTTGTCCTGAGTGTTTCCAGTGATTCATGTATTTTTATAGCAATTTTGTGCACTGCAGTACCGATTTCTTGTCTGAACATGAATCATGTAACCCCACTACACAGAACCAATGACCCCTTACAGGAAATAGATGAATTGGTCAACTCAAAATAAATCGTAGACGTCTGTATTATAAAACGAGTATTAGTATTGCCTGAAATTTCTGAACAGTATGTCGGTGTTCTAATGTGGTCTTGCGTGGGAAACTCTTGTCTGATGTGATTTGTGTTGTGTTCTATCTAACCTTATAAGACTTGCCATCAAAAACCACCAGCAGGTCTCTTGAAAAAGTGCTTTTAATTACAGCTGTGAGTCATAGCTATAATTCTCCATCCATAGGACCACATACAGACCCCCTGAGCTCGAGTGGTCTGTATTGTCAGACAACAATGTCAGTCATTCGGAGAGTGAGACAGAGAGCAATAGGGGGGCTCCATTAGATCCATTACGGCACAGTCAGAAGCCGTCAGGTTTTGTCAAGTGTATGAATGTATTTTTTGTGCCATTCAGCTCCACCCCCTGGGTTATTGGATTGGTCTGATTGGGCTCATTCCCTCAGTATTGTGCTGTGAGTTTATTAGAGAGAAAAAGAGGGAAATAGTTGAGAAAAATGCAAAGATGAATAGGCTAGTTTTTATTAAAAATGAATAATCAGGTTGAAACCATGAGAAGACTGAATCTTAATTATACAAGGTAACCAAAAGTAAAGCTTTCATTAAGACGAGCTTTAGCTTGCGGATAACCTACTACAGGATGGATGCAGGACTGATAGGCTGATAAAGTGGACAATCAGATTCAGAGATTAGAGATTATTTGAACTGACTGATATCACATTTTCAAATTTCTGAAATACATATATATATTTTGAATTAATTTTGATCAAATATATCTAGTTGAGTCATGAAACTGACCGGACTTCTAACTTCAGACCCTGCGTTTCACTCGTAGCCAAAATACGCTGTTACTGACTCCTGTCCATAAACAATCAGTTCTGAGAATTTTACTAAGTATTTATATTCTGTATGTTTAAAAAAAAAAAAAATCATAAAATGTTATGCAAGGCATCAGGCGTTTCCATCACACGAAAAGACAGACGCGACACTCTTTTAGGTGACTCGTATCATGACCATGCGTATGTTGCTTTGCATACAATTAAACAATACAGAACAATGACGAATACAAAAAATGTACACAAACCTGTATTTTACCAAAGACGCACCAATTTGACGGCGCTGCACTGCTCTCTCCTGAGGAGGTTTGCCAAAAGCCCACGATAAATAAGTTTGTTATTTGTAAAATATATAAAGTTGTTACTTCTGACCCAGGGAAGGGTAACACAAAAACTACCCAAAATCTGGGTTGTTACGTCTGACCCAGGAGCTGGGTTACACAAAAATGAACCAAACACTGAAAAATGAACCCCCCAAAATATTCTGTGTTGTCATGATTGAAATATTTTTAAATAATTTGGCGTACATCACAATTTTAAATATTATATAATTTAGATTTAAATTTGTATCCAAATATGCTTTATATATATATATATATATATATACAGTATATATATATATAAATTGTGTTTTATTTATATATAATGTATACATTTTATTCAACACAAAAATGTGTCATTATTCTTTTTCTTTGTTTGTTTATCAGCATCATCCATGCTTTCTTAATATCGGGATTAGCATTGGCTGTTAAAAACCTACATTGGCAGATCACTACTGTTGCTGTCATGGTAGGGTCCAAAAACCACGGTGATACCAGTGTACTTTTTTGTAAATATTTGTGGTTCAGTGCATTCTGCTTCACTTTGTGGTTGTCTTAAATTTCTCCACCACAAATGATCCGATGTCCTATTCGCTAAACCATGAATAAGTAAAATCAACTGGCTGTCTAATGTAAAGCGCAGAAACTGTTTATTCCAAGATTCATCAAAAGCAGTGGTTTTATTAAGAAGGCCCAAGCTCTTTAAAAGGTATTAAATGTAATCTAGCAGAGACCAGACTCAGCGTCTCAGTGTGATCGTGCCATTAATCTTGTTTCGGGCCTGCACTCCCTGCGATCTTTAAATATGCATTAAAAAGAATGGAGCCATTGAGCATATTTGGTGTATAAAAGATATTGGCTCGTCATTAAAAAGCCATGTTAGCCCTTTAAAGTGAGGAGAGGTGATTTCATGCTCGGGTGCGTTCGCCGTGCCCAGTGCTGCCCACCCCGCGAGCTGCTGTCCTTGGCAGAGCCTCCCGCGTGCCACTGAAATAAGAGCTCTTCACGGAGAGAGTAATGGAGCTGAAAGAGGAAAGCAGGCTGGTGAAGAAAAGGAAAGGGTCAAAGGTCAGAATTTGGTGGTAGATTGAGGTCGAGTCCTCTAGGATTGACGCAGAATATGTATTTCTCCTTCTGTCTACACATCTACTTATTTATCTGTCTCTCTCCGTCTGTACATCTATACATTTATCTATCTCCTTCTGTCTATACACCTATATACTGTATTTATCTCTGTTTACACATCTACCCATTTATCTATCTCTCCCTGTCTATACACCTATCTGTTTATCTTTCCCTCTGTCTACCTATCTATCCATTTATCTATCTATCCCTGTCTATACACCTATTTATCTATCTTTCCCTCTGTCTACACATCTATCTATCTCTTTTTGATAGCTGTCTATACACCCCCCTTTCACCTCTCCTTTTGATTATCTATCACTACATCAGCCTATATATTCATTTATCTATCCCTTCTTCCATTCGCCTATCCCACCCATCCGTCTGTCCATCCATCCATCATGTATTGTACCCAATTATATATTTTAAGAATAGAGCTGAACGGAATATATTTATATTTTCTCCCAGCAGAATATTCAACATGTTCCGACATCCTGCCCTACAAAGATGTTACGGATCCCTATCCCACGTCCTCTGTAAATGACTAACAGGAACGAACTGTGCGCCGACTGACCCAAAAACAAGCAATTCTCATCCACAGCGCGGGAGTGTATCAGTTCCTCCGAGCAATCCACTGCTGTACCGACCCCTCACTCGAGACGCTCAATCAACTATGCATGACTTGCCCCTAATAGGTCTCTTCACTGGAAATTTGGAAGGGTTGTTAGCTGCTCGACTGGTATGGAACCTCTCCGGTCCCTCGAGAATTGAGCTATACTTTAACAGTCTGCTAGAGCAACTACATAGCCGTAGTCATTAAAACAAGAAAGGGGGAGAAGAAGGTTGCTGTACTAATTTGAAATCTATGTAACGAGGTACATATATGAAGTTTAATATAGTGTCACTTTCTGTCTGGATGAAATGGAGATGAAAGTAGCCCAAGAGAAACGCTCTGCTTTTTATGTCCACATGTACAGTATGCGATACAAATTTGTATGAAATTAACCTTGATGGATATAAATCGGACACAGTATAAAGAACAAACTAGCCAATTGACAACTTTAGCGTAGATTTGACATGGATTATGTCTATCACTGTAAAAAAAATCCCGTTGTTTTTACGGAAAGAAACTGGCAACTGTGGTTATTTAAAAGAAGGATTTGTGGTAAATTTACATGTTGCTCCGTAAGTATGTTTACGGTTTGATGTGATTTTTCCAGTATTGTTCATACTGGAAAAATCACATCAAACCGTAAACATACTTACGGAGCAACATGTAAATTTAACATTTTAAACATGTGAATTCAACATTCTGTTTAAGTATTAATATCTGTTTTGTACCATAATATTACACTGACAAACCAACAATCACAGTAGTAATGAGAGTCACATGATTTATCAAAGCTCATCACAAGTAGTTTATCCACAAGAAAATTAATATTGACTTATAGAAGGTGCACAATGCCATTCACACAAACATTAAACACCATCATGGTAACACACATGAAATTTTAAAAATACAATAAATATTAATTTAACAACATTAAATGTAACATAAAACCCTAATGTACATAACTGATTATAAAAAAACTAAGAAAACTATGACGAAACATAGTTATTTCAACAAAAAATACATCAAATGTGAAGTGTCACGCAGGGAATTGTGGGAATGTCACTTTACGTTTTTTTACTGTAAATTATACAATGACTTGTTCGTTTTTACTTCCAAAAACGGTAAATTTAACGGTATTTTACAGTAAAATTACATTAAATGTACCGATCTATCACAGTTATTTACCGTATATAGTAAGGAAACTTTCTGTTAACCAATTAACAGTTTTTCACTGTAGCATTTTTACAGTCTTTTACTGTTAAAATCACGATCATTTTTTAGTGTATCCATCCATCCATCCATCCATCCATCCATCCATCCATCCATCCATCCATCCATCCATCCATCCGTATGCCTGTAGTTGTCTGTGCCCCTCCTGTGTCTGGGCATAGCTTTGGTCATACCTATAGAATAACAAATTGAGTGTTTAATGAATTTTCATGCTGTCTGTGTTCACTGATCTAGAACAGAATTTCTCATTATTTTTCCGTCACTCTGGTAACCTCACATGCAAGTCTATGTCTCTGATCACAATATGAATTAGTGTAGCATGGACAATCCTTCTCCAGTCTCACGCTGAGAACCTCTTACCCACCAGCTGAGCTTTCCAGGCGAATTGGAGAACATCGATAGGAAGCCCCTTCGCCGAATGAAGGCTTCAAGGAGGTGAGACATTTATACAACACACAGACACTCTGTGACCTGCAGGTTTTGTTGACATGGACCTGTTTGATCACGTCTGTAAGTAAACAGTCTCTCCCAGCTGTGTGAATTAATTACAACATTCAGTTATCAGCACAGCACGATGAGTTTCTTCATGTGTGTCTGTGCACTTGCCATTTAGTCCAAACCTGTAGGATAGAATCTCAGAGAAGCATGCACATGCAAAACATCCTTAAAACATATATTTACTACTTTGATATATTTCTATAATTTTTCTACACGAGGAAAAACACAAGTTAATTATAATTACATACTTAAAGGTAAATATGTAACTTTATTTTTTTTCAGAATTAACAAAATTTAAATAATGAGTCAATACGCCATCAATCCTTCTTCCAAACCTTACCCTGATTTCCTATGGTAGGCCTATTATAAATTGTTTATATTTTAGACCTGCAGGGATGTTTTTTTTTTTTTTTTTGCAGGAAATTAATTACCTACATCACTCGTGCATGTCTCGTCATATCCATAGCCTCCGGAGAATCACCCGTTTAAAAAAGAAAAAACACTGAACAGAGGAGAGCTGGCAGAAAGAGCTCGTAATAAAACAAGAATCAACATTGGCTTGTGTAACGTTCCACGTGTGTTTGTGTATTTTTCTCTTTTTCTTTTGTGCTTTTGTTTCTATTTGTTTCTATTCGTTTTTCTTAGGTTGTGATAATAGGCTGTCCATCAGATACGTGACGTCACACATCATGAACTGACGTTCCACCAATCCGCTGACGTTCCACCCATTGACAAGGGAGTGAGGAGATCAGCGGCAGATCTCAATCATCACCCATGCCTTGAGCTGTCTGTCGAACCATGATCACGTTAATGTTTATGTTTATGCTTATGTAGTGGTTTTGAGATCAACACTGAGAGAATGCACTGTTTCAGCGCTAGTCTAGATTACAAAAAAATCATATTAAGTGCACTGTGTGTGTGTGACCAATTACTGGGTTAAACGCGGTTAATCTAATTCGAACGCGGTGTGTTGTATGCAGTAGCTTAACAATATAGCATTTAGATTTGATTTTCGTTTGCGTTTCCTGATTTCGTGTTCTACTGATTGTTGGGCTCAAATACACCTTCAAAGACAACGGTAGATAGCATTGTTATTTTGTTAATAAGTTGGAGAGTGATCGCCATCCACTGTATTTCTTTTTATTTAGTCAGTGTAGTTTAGGAGAACTCGGCAACTCTAGTGAACTCTAGTCACTTCTTCGCTGATTTTCCCTTTTGTTGTCGCATGTTTCCCCACGAGCTCCCCCTACAGCTGTGGGGGGGGCGTATATTTCACAACACGGTTGTAAAAAACTCACTTGCGGCGGCCTCCTCCCCCTCTCTACCGCTGCTCATGTGCGTTTGTTTTGATCGGAGCAAGCCAACTGTATCATGTGGAGCTATGTCTACTGAGGTGGGTAATGGTGATACATCATACATGCGTGTGTGTTTATGTTGAATTGCCTTAAAGCGATTCGTGTTTCGCGCTCGTTCTCGTTCTCGCTTCTCACGAGACTTCCAATTTCTATTTTGCCGGGACGGTAGTCCCCAAGTTGCAAGGTTGGTTTTCCGCCTGGGAATGCTGGGGGGAGCGGGGGAAGTCACCAATATCACCAGAACAGGTTGTTTAACCATCCAAATGATTTCTAGACAGTTTTATTAAGTTAAAAAAGTTACCAAGTTCTCCTTTAAGGTGGCATATACGCTGAAGATTTCAAGTTTGTTTCTGCATTTTTCTTTTGGTAGGTAGTTTTAGTGGTTTGGGTTAAATAGTTATGGGAATTATGTTTATAATTATTATAACATTTATAATGTGTTTTGTAATGTCATTTACACCTTTTCAATGAAAAAGTTTTTAACGTCAATTCTGGTCTTCCTGGTTGTTTCTGCTACTCGCACACATGGCAACAGTATCTCACGTAAATGTTTACATCTTTAAGCACGTAACAGCTTGGCTTTCGGATATGGTGAGAACTGAGGGATTTGAAATGTTGTAAAAGATAGGTGAGTATGGTATTGTATTGAACAGATAAGTTGCAATATATACAGATGTCATCGAAATTATTCAACCCCCATTGCAAATCAGGTTTATTGGCAAAATGTTCAGACTTTTTCAGCTGTTTGCAATGCACAAATCCAACAAAAGTAATGGGAATAGCTCAACACAACAATTGGACCATTCTTTTGACATTTCCAGTGGCCATATTTCTAACATGCAGTCAAATGTGACACTCAACACATCAGTCAGTTCAGATGTTTCATGTGTTCTAGCTCAAGCACACCTGGTGGAACTAATGAAGCCCTTGATTAGTTGCATCAGGTGTGCTTGAGACAACACCTGTTTTGCAGATTTGTGCTGTTGTGAGGGATTCTGTTCAGGGGGTTGAATCATTTTGAGACTCAAGTCATTAAAAGTTGCATTTTCAGTTCAATTTGGGGAAACCACTTGCAACATTTGTAGCTTTGAGCTATTACTTTTGTTTGATTTGTTCATTGCAAACAGCTGAAAGTCTGTAAATTTTGCCAATAACCCTGATTTGCAATGCGGGTTTAATTATTTCGATTACAACTGTAGCTCTCTAACAGAGCTGATTGTAAAGCATTATCTATTGTGAAGGGTAATGTCATTACGGTTGTTGTAGCGCTGTCCTGGAATTTATTTTCAAGAAAGTACAGTGCCTATTAATGGGTAAAGCTACAGTAATGTCTTCAGCCGAAGCACAACTAAAACAATGTTGTTGTTTTTCTCGCAAAATGCATGGTTTTGTTAAAATAGCCAAGAGTGTACTTTTTACTTAAAAGAAAACAACATAAAGTTCAAAATATAATGTGATTTATAAATCATTTTTACCTTTGAGAATGTCCCCAAAGAAATGTTTTGTCATATTAATCTTACTAATTTGTCCCCAAGGCCATATAAAACGCACACAACCACAAGGTGTTCAGCTGTTCAGTCTCTGTGATCACAGAAATGCAAAAATCTGTGTTGTAATTAGTTTTGCATGTTGTGATGCACAATATTTTTTTTATTTTTTTTCCTGTGAGCCGTGACCCTGTAACAACTTACATTTGCATTCATTAATTTCAGTCACACTTTTATCCAAAGTGACCTACAAATGTGTGTGATGCAAGGTGAAGCAATAAAGCAAACTTCATCTGTACCACTACACAGATCAAATCAGCTGATGTGTAATTAGAAATTTAAGGTATGAATGCACTTCATTTTATGGGATGTTTTGATCCAGTCTCAATGCATCACCTTATTGTGTGGTGCTTTTCATTGCAAGTAGCATTCAGTTTGTTAATTATAATGCATTAGGTGTCATGAACATGAGCATTACAGTAAATTCATGTTAATTTCTATGCATATGCTGTTTAAAAGTTTGGGGTTAGTAACATATTTTTTAAATTAATTAATACTTTTATTCAGCATAGATTGCTGCACAACTGTTTTCATCACTGATAATAATCAGAAATGTTTCTTGAGCATCAAATATATTAGAATGATTTCAGAAGGATCATGTGACACTGAAGACTGGAGTAATGGTGCTGAAAATTCAGCTTTGATCACAGGAATAAATGACATTTTAAAATATATATCAATATTTTAAATTGTTATAATATTTCACAATAATACAGTTTTTGCTGTATTTTTGATCAAATAAGTGCATCCTTGATGAACAAAAGAGTCTTATTTCATTAAAAACATATTCAAACATTATCAGCATTTACATTAATGAACATGATTTAATAATGAACAATAGTAGCTATACTTATAAATAAACTATAAATTATTGCTCATTGTTGGTTCTTGACACCTGATGCATTAACTGAATTGGAACCTTATTTTAAAGTGTTGCCATAAAAATCATGTTGGACTAAAGAACATTGCCCATTTGATTCTTTTAAACCATTTGTTTCGTTAAATCAGCGGATCACCTCAACCGAATCATTTAAACAGAACCGATGATTTGTTTGTGAAGCAGATCTCACTGGTAATCATGTCCGCAGATGCTGGTTCTGTGCTGTATGAAGAGAAACAGGCGACAGGTGTCTGTCTGGTTTTCACATTTAAACCAAGACAGAAAAAAAATATCCAGCCTGTTTATTTGCCATATGCCACATGCTGTCAGAAAAACATATCTGCTCGTTAAATTAGCTCACATGTCAGTTCTCTCCTCTGACATGAGTTCCTTTAGCTATTAGACAGTAGCAGATTGCAAGTGTCTGCATAATGACGAATGCATGTTACAAGTGAAGCATTTGTACTTATTTTCGGTGGTAATTGCATGATAATGTGTTCTCGCCGCCTCCTGAGCAGGCCATTAAGAAGAGACCGCTGTCACCAACCAATGTCAGTCGCTGGTCATGATGAGCAGCTATTATTTTTGGTAATATTGCTTATTATTTTCATGTTTTGATGTAAAAGCTCCGATGAGATGTAATGCAGTCGTAATGAACACAAATAGCTGACCGGTGCAACACCGGTGAATCTTGTTCTGCTTTAGGCTTGTTGCACCATTGTTGCCTCAAGCGTAAAGCACAGTGCCGCAGGATGACTTGTAATGGTTGACATAAGCTTTCTCTTTATCAGCCGCTGTATTCTGAGGCTTTCCCCCAAGGGCTTTCTAGACAGATGTCAATTTTGCGAAGAAGTGAGCTAGCCTAGCAGGTTTAGATGGACTTAGTTTAAAGCATTTTCATACTTAAACATCAAAGACTTTAAAACCATTGGACAACTGAAGCTTCTGTTTATTTGCGTTAGGACTAAGGGGCGATTGCACTCGCTGATAGCGTTTATTTTGCACCCGATTCACTCAGGTAATTATGCAAATCAGGTAAAGCCTCAAACACATCCAAATATTCAATTTGCACAGTGCAATTCTCCATTTAGCAGGTCAGTTCTAGGTTTTAGTGCTATTTTTTTTACTCCTTAAAATTTTGCGTGTGTATGTGTGCGTGTGTAACTGGTACCAAATTTAAAAACAAAAAGAAATTATAAATCACACTAAATTATGTTTATTGAAAAAATATTGAAACCATTATGTCTATGGAAAGTCCCCATAAAACATGGAAACCCAGTGTGTGTGTGTGCGTGTGTTTATTTAACCTACATTGATAGGACTAAATTTCCCCACGAAGATAGTAAATGTGAACATTTTGACATTGTTGGGCCATTTGGGCCATGAGGAAAGCAGCTTATAAATTATACCAGGCGATTTTTTTGAAAATGTAAAAATGCAGAAAGTTTTCTATGAAAAACAATTCTGTCCATGGAAATGTAAAGATATAATGACAAGTGTGTGTGTATGCGTGTGCGTGTGCGTGCGTTTGTGTGAGAGAGTTTGTGTGTGAATTATCAGTTGTGAAATGCGTCCATGTCACACAGATGTTGGAGTAATCTGTCTGGATGGCTTTTACAAAACCATTTATTCCACTTAAACGCAGGCTGTGTGCTTTCACAGAGCAAACGATGGGCTATAAAAGCCATTCACGAATCATGGCCTCTGACTTACATGACGTGCCTGACATATTATCATGTAGTGTGATTGAACCTTTGGAAAGATCATTCTCAACTGTTTCATAGTATGTTTTTTTAGTCCTATAAAAGGTGTTAATTGGTTAACAAAAAGTTTCCTTACTATATAAGGTAAATAACTGTGATAGAGCTAATGGTACATTTAATGTAATTTTACTGTAAAATACCGTTAAATGTACAGTTTTTGGAAGTGAAAATGAACAAGTGAAAAACCGTACATTGACATTCTCACAGTTCTCTGCGTGACACTTCACATTTGATGTATTTTTTTTTTAAACAAACAAAAATTTTGTCTGTTATGTATGTTATGTTACATTTAAAGCTCCAATATGTAGGAATTTTGTAATAAAATTTCCAAAAATAACTTGCACAGTGTGATATATTTCCTCCAGTTGTGTACTTACAATATCTCAAAAGTCTCCAAAGATTTTTTATTTCAGAGAAATTCCGATTTTAAATAACTGGCCGTCCCGGAAAAGAAATGTCGCGCCTCAGTGACGCAATATCCCTTTTTTCCGGTGTGGACCATGTGATAGGATATTCCACCACACCGATTTTTTTTTTTTTTTTTTACAACAACTTTGTTGAGTTTTTTTTTTCTTATCACAATAAACAATAAAGACGTCTGACAAAGAATAAAAAAAGAATAAAATAAAAAATATGACCCACCACACCGGAATATCGCATGGTCAAATGCGGAAGTGGTGGGTAAAGCGTTATAGCCATAGACTGTATGGTTATAGCTGTTATGGATCACGAACTCTTTGGCGAGTATTGCAGTGCCAACAAAACGAAAGCGTCCATATTCGGATACACTCAGACTGTGTGACAAACGGAGGAATAAAACCCAGATAAATATCGGCAGGCGTTTTCGAGATGGAGAGAGCTGCGCGTCAATCTTGGACTTGACCGAGACTCTGGTCTCGCGAGTGTATTGATAGACAGGTAAGACATGCAACTGTCAATAATAGCACTTATAAACAAAGTTATATTGCTCTTTGTACTTTGGTAAGGCTTTTTATCACGTGTGGTGACCGAGCTTATGGCAGTACAATTAAATACAATCGGATATGATGTTAAAAAAATATATTTAGTCATTACTTGCAAATGTTCGTTCAAATTTACTTTTAGATATTGGTTTGAACACGTTAAACAACACGGCATTAACCATAAAAACGTAAAACTGCACAACATTAACCAATTAACAAATCATTTGACAAATAGCTGTATGTTGTAACGGGATAATATAGCATAACATTTCACGTTCCTTGCAGTTCATTAATTATGATGAAATAAAATAATACGATCAGACATACAGGTAATACAAAAACGAATAAATTACCTCATCCGTGATTAGGGTTGGGTACCGAGACCCGGTTCCAATAGGGAACCGGTTCCGACGTAAACGGTAGTAACCAGACCGAATAAGAACGAAACTTTCGGTGCCTGATTTCGGTGCCTGACGTTTTTTACCGCCCCCTATAAAACATCTCGCGGCACGAATGATCCAATAACATCTCCAGTTAACCAGCAGAGCGAGCATTAATTTAGTTCGTTTGTTAAATAAGAGGCGATTTTGCGCTGAAATGCGTTTTTTAAATCAAGTGATCAAAGTGCTCGTTGCCGCTGCGATCAGTGGCGCGGATACAGTGTTTTCTCTTGTGGCTCGCGCACTGTCACTCGGACGCGCGCTTCGTTGCGGAGATCGATCTATTTATGAGGCGCCGTCTATATGATTATGTGCGCGGAGAGTTTGTGTGTGTGTGTGTGTGTGTATGTGTGTGTGTGCTCGCGTCTCAGATGAGTATGCGCGGATATTTCCGCGCGTCTCGTGTGTGTAGAGTTTGCGTGTTTGTGCGTGAGCGACTTTAGATGTGATGTTGAGCATTTCATATTAGTTTGAGCATTCAGCAGTATACATGTATGACTACTTAGTAGGCCTATGTGTATGCAAGGGTTTCATATGTGCGTGAATGAAGTTTGATTTAAAGGGATACTCCACTTTAAAATGAAAATTCTGTCATCATATACTCACCCTCATGTTGTTTCAATTCTTTATGAATTTCTTTCTTCTGCTGAACAGAAAGGAAGATATTTAGAATAATATCAGTAACCAGACAGTTTCTGGTCTCATTTACTTACATAGTATTTTTTTTCCTACTAGCCTATGGAAGTCAATGAGACCAGAAACTGTCTGGTTACTGATATTATTCTAAATATATTCCTTTCTGTTCAGCAGAAGAAAGAAATTCATACAGGTTTGAAACAACATGAGGGTGAGTATATGATGACAGAATTTTCATTTTAAAGTGGAGTATCCCTTTAAGCCCTAGACGACGCCTATCTATTCATTCTGGTGAAATCACAAATTATAATGGACACAAAGTGTCCCTGCTTGATATACAACCACTGATGAGCATAATCGTAAAAAAAAAAAAAAAAAACTACGAATGCGGATTAGAACCCAAAACCTCTGACACGCCTGACTAAAGTTCAAGTTCAGCTGCCAGTGTTCCTCTTCGGATAAGTCTAATATTTTAATGCCAACTGCAAATCTTGCATATCAAGTATGAAGTATATCAATATCAAGTATATTTATATGAGGCTATACTGTGTGTGTTAAATATTTCTGCTCAGTGTCAGATATTTCTCTGTTTTGTAAAAGTCATAATATGAGAAGACAAAATTTTGATGTTAACTCAAGTGTTATCGGCTACATCAGTAGCCTTTTAAACAGCACAATTTTTCATTTAATCAGAAATTAGAAAATCTTTTTCAGAAAATCACACACACACACACACACACACACACACACACACACACACACACACACACACACACACACACACACACACACACACACACACAGAGGTATTATTTTTTTGATAAAGTGTGTGCGGTTTAGTTTTGTTAAGTACCGTTTCAAGAACCGTTTAAGCACCGGAACCGTTTGAAAAATACCGAGTAGGTACTGGTATCGGATAAAACCCAACCGATACCCAACCCTATCCGTGATCATGATTCATTAATTCCATGTAGATATATCGCTAGATGGTGAAAACGCATTAAAAACGACATCTCCCATCGTCACCTCCTTCATAGCGTCATCAAGCTTCGCCTTTGTTATTGTTGAAACTCGCCCTCTTGTGGTCAAATACCAAAGTCGCATACTGGAGCTTTAATGTTGTTAAATTAATGCTTATTGTATTTTTTAAATTTCATGTGTGTTACCATGATGGTGTTTAATGTTTGCGTGAATGACACTGTGCAGCTTCTCTATTTATTAGTATTATCTTTCTTGTGGAATAACTGCTTATGAGCTTTGAATGATCATGTGACTCTCATTAATACTGTGATTATTGTCAGTGTATGGTATAAAACAGATATTAATACTTCAATAGGTCAGTAAATTAACATTATATCAGATAACATGAAATACGGTTTATTACTGTAAATTTCTGGTAAGCTGCCAGTTTTTTACTGTAAATTTTATTTATTTTTTTTACGGTGTACCGTACTGTACAGTCTGACTACCACAAGCTGTCCAGTGTCCGCTTCTGTGTTTCCCTGCAGTTGAATGATACGGTTATAATGACTGTTTTATAGTTATCTTCAACTGCTGTGCTTGCAGTTCAGATCGGAAGGAAAACTTACAGTATATTTAAATTGCACTACCTTTTTGGGGATGGTAAGATTTTTTGGTCACACACTGTCATTGTAACAGTGTAATTATATATTTAAGTACTGAGTAATATTAAGCAACTACATGTACTTACTGTAGAGTTAGGGTAGGATTATGATTTGGTTGAGGGTTAGTTGCATGTAATTATGCATCGTTTACTGCTATATGGTAAGTACATGTAACATATGTAACAAGGACACTGTCAAATTAAGTGTTACCGATTTTTGTTGTTGTTGTTCCTGAAAGAAGTATCTTCTGCTCACACAGGCTGCATTTCTTTGATCAAAAATACAGTAAAAACAGTAATGTTGTGAAATACCATTACCATTTAAAGTAACCGGTTTCCATTTTAATGTATTTGAAAATGGAATTTATTCCTTTAATGACAAAGCTGAATTTTCAGCAGTTGCAGTGTCACATGATCCTTCAGAAATCATTGTAATATGCTGATTTTCTGCTAAACAGTGGGCAAATGTCATAAACCCTACAGCAAAAACAGACTATTTAACACAAAATAGACAGATTTCTAAACCACTGCATTCAATTACTCTACTATATGAGGCAAGTAATGATGGGTCAATGAATTAAGCCATTTATGCCTAGACTGGATACAGCCATTTATGCCTGTATTCTGCATGTTGAAGCGTTTTGATGATCATCTACCAACTGCAACACACAGAGGTAATTGATCTAAGGTAATTGTGCTGTTGTCATTACTCATTTATTACATAAATGTCTATACATGCTTTAAAACTCAACACACAATTTGCTAGTCAGCTGTTTGTTTTCGAACATCACTCTAGTCTGATAGTGTTAAGGGATACACTACAGATAAAGTCTCTTATGCTCACAGAGGCTGCATTTATTTGATCAAAAATACAGAAAAAAATGAAATGTTATTACAATTTTCAATTTTAATATATTTTAGAATGTAATTTATTCCTGTGATGCAAAGCTGAATTTTCAGCATCATTACTCCAGTCTTCAGTGTCACATGATCCTTCAGAAATCCTTCTAATATGATGATTTGATGCTCAACATTTATTTAATACAAATCTTTTGTAACATTATAAATGTCTTTATTGTCAATTTTGATTCAATTTAATGCATCCTTGCTGAATAAAAGTATCAATTTCTCTTGAATTGTAGTTCATTATGGTTTCCACAAATATATGAAGGAGCACAACTGTTTTCAACATTGATAATAATTAATATTTCTTGAGCAGCAAATCAGCATATTACAATGATTTTTGAATGATCATGTGACATTGAAGACTGGAGTAATGATGCAGAAAATTCAGTTTTGTCATTTAAAATATATTCAAATAGGAAACAGTTCATTTAAATTGCAATTATATATCACAATATTAAAGTTTTTTTTTTTTTTCATTAAATAACACATAATGGGGACATAAAATGTAACATTTAATTTAAAATTCAACAATAATAGGCCTATTGATCTGCCTGCATTGACACCATTATATGAACTGAGCTGGACGATGACATCACGGTTTCTCCAGAGCGGCTAAATTAAATTACATTAATAACTTTTTTACAACAAAAATGAAACATCACTGAACTTACTTAAGCTGGACTGTGACGCTATTTTCTTCTGGAAACAAACATTGTTGCATTATTTTCCTGTTATCTCTGTAAAGCTGCTTTGAAACAATCTGTATTGTAAAAAGCGCTATATGAATAAATATGACTTGACTAAATAAATGCAGCATTCATCAAAAATCATTATTATTCCAAACTTTGTAGTTTACTCAATTTTTTTTATTTTTTACCACCCTCATGTGTTTCCAAACCAGTATGACTACTGTGGAACACAAAAGGAGATATTTTGATAAATTTGTCAGTGTTTTTTTTTTTTTTTTAATACCATGAATATGAATGGGGTCCAATGATGTTTGGACATCAGCGTTCTTTAAAATATATATATTTTTTGTGATCTACAGAAGAAAGAAATGCATACAGGTAGCATAGGTAAAGCAAACCAACATGAATTTTCAAAACTGATGGAAAAACCGGCGAGAGAAGACTAGGCTACACCAGATTCACCCCAGCGTCCGATAAAACCGGTCTGGCCAAAACCCACGGCAGCCGTTGTGCTTCTTACCTAACCTTGATCTATAATCCAAACCAGGGCAAAACTGTGCTCACATCAGAGAGGTGAGTGTTAGTTTCATCCGCGATCGATTTCTTTAGTCTTTAATGGATGGCTTTATTTAGCCGCGAGAAAGAGCACCACTCTCTCATACACGACCAGCAAGCTGTTTAATAGACCCAAATCTATATTTCATTAAAATGATGACATTCAGTACCCCCTGCTTGCTCTTAACTCCTGTCCTATCGATCGCCGGCCGTTTAACTCTTGTAGTCATTTGATAAATGGGCTGTTCGTAGGTGGCGCTCTCCTCAGAGCCCCCACTTTTCATGATGTTAAGAAACAGGCTCTTGATTCTGCCCATGTCAGACGGGGTCAGAGGTCACTGCCATGCATCTGCAACAGACGAGTATGGATTTATCATCTGCTGGACGGAATCCGAGGTGCGAAGCGAGTCCGGCATGGTCACATTCTCACACAGATGGAGGAAAATTGGCTCGGCTTGCACAGATTCATCTCACTCAGTCGGCTCATATCGGCTTCATTTGTCATCGAGACAACAACAAAAACTATTGTATCGATTTCATTCCCAGAATCACGAAAGTCTTCACTGCTGCCATTAATGTGAAAAAGTATTTGAATGAACTCACTTTTTGCTTTCTATGTTAATCACTGTAGTTTGTAAGAATGCATGAAGAGATTTTTTGTCAGATTCTCGTAAACCTGTCAAGAACATGTCCTAAAATCCATCCATCCTTCCATCTGGTCAGTATACAAAATTTAGGTAAGTCATTTTTTTTATTATTTTGTTTTTGGAAAGAAATTAATGCTTTTATTCATCAAGGACACATTGAATTGACCAAAAGTGACAGTAAAAACATTTATAATGCCACAGAAGATTCTATTTCAGTTAAATGAAAAAATAAAATAAAATAAATATTGCAGTTTCCACAAAAATATCAAGCAGCACAACTGTTTTCAAAATTGATTATTATAGGAAATGTCCCTTGAGCAGCAAATTAGCATGATTTCTGAAGGATCATGTGACACTGAAGACTGGAATAAAATACACTGAAAATCCAGCTTTGCATCACAGGAATAAATTATTTTCACAATATATTTCACAATATTACTGTTTTACTGTATTTTTACTGTAATTTTGCTCAAATAATTGCTTTAGAGAGAATAAGGGAAACATTCTTACCAACATTAGATAATCTTACACATTAGATAATCTTATAGTACTTACACGTACTATAGGATATAATATAATATTATATTATTATAAATATTATAATATATATATAAATTAAAAGTCCTAAAATGTCTGGGGATGAAATTAAACATTTCCAGATCATGAGTTTGGAACATTGTATCTCTCTCTTCCTCTTTTTGTTCCCCTTCGTCAGCTCTCTTTGACGTGAGTCAGAAGTGATTCTGACGAATGGGGTTCGCTTGCGAGAGCCTATCTACTTCGAGTGAAACTAAACGAGCCAATGCAGGCATATAATGAGCAGCAGGTGCCTCGCATCCTTGTTTTTCCGCTGAGGAGCCAGCGCTGTCTGCACTGTAACACCAACACCAGCTTGAAGAGGCGATCTCCTGAAGAAGGCGATCTCCTGCAATTATCACATGCCAATGTGCATTGGCTCGTTTAGTTTCACTCGAAGTAGATAGGCTCTCACAAGCGATCCCCATTCCAGAGTCCTGCACGGGTCCGATTTTGTAAACCCACACCCGCCCGTACCCGCAGTGCTTAAAACCGCATCCGACCCGTTTTCCGACAGCAGCACTTATTAAAATCCGCACCCGATCTGACCCGCTTAAAATAGAACCGCTACCCAACCCGCACCCGAAATAAAATAAGTTTAGACTATCACATTATAGACACAATTACAAAAATGTTTATTGCCAGGTCATACAGAAGTTATTACAGGACAATTAACACAAGGACAACTTTAGCCGAAGCTGTCAAAAGGCCGGTACATGAAGGTTAGGCTACCACAAAACTGAGTAGCTTTATAACATTTTACCAATCGAACAGATGCGGCTACAACACTATCTGCCACGCAATTCGTCTAGCCTAGGCTACATCTGACAATTTTGGGTTCAAACACGCCCTGCACACCACACATACTTAACAGTGTTAAATTTGAAAAATACTGTTCGATAGAACTGCTTTGTTACCACAGTTTCTGCGTGCTTCCTCGGCGATGAAGTTCCACATTTGCGGCTATCCAACACGAAAATGCATGCAGCAAAGCCTTCATTTTCTTCAGATAACTCCAAATTTCAACCACACACTGGACTTTATTTTTGATGACGTATTGTCGACAACTTTACAATCTCCACTAGCTATTCTTTTCTTCAACTCCTCAGCATCCATCTCGACGACAAGCAGATCGCGCGCGCGCCGTTATGAGGAATTTTTAAAAGTGAAAGTAACCTATATAGATTCCTGGGAGGGCGTGGCGCGTGGGCACAAATAAGCTGATGTGGATTTTAAATGATTTTATCAACTTGAAATACAGGCATATTTTTGTAGATGTGTTCCTAAAAATATGCATATATTTTTACGTTTGCATGTGATTGTTTTAAACCCGTGTTTAGACCCGTGTTTCCCGCGTGTCCGACCTGACCCGCACCCGTATCCGACACAGTTGGATATTTCTCACCCGTTTGAGCAAAATTTACGGGTACCCGAACCCGTGCAGGACTCTACCCCATTCATCAGAATCACCCTATGACTCACTCTCAGTTCCCTCCTCGGGGAACGAGGGTTACCATACGTAACCGAGACGTTTTTCATCTACAGGCTCCGTGCCAAGTTCATTTAGACCCAATTTAGATAAACAAACCAACTCTATCCATCAATTAGCTTTTTGACTTCTTGTTTCAATGGTGCTTGCTATGTACTTACTATTTCTATAGCTTGTACTTAGGGTTAGATATCTGAACAAACCACTAACATATAACTATAAAAATCGGCATGTACTTCATCCTGCACCATTTGAGCAGAGACACGAATTATATCAAATCATATTTTAGTATAAAAATAACTATTAAATATGTTAAAGTAATTCATATGACTCATGAACTATATTTCAACTCTTATTTGAAGTCAAGAACTGGAAGAACATTTAGTGGCTCCGATATTCTTCGACAATTTACCCTTTGTATTCCACAAAATAAAATCACATGAACGACATAAAAATTAGTAAATTATCATTTAGTATTCTTCTATTCACCTCACACTCACACACATTACTGCCATACAGTATTAATACCATTTGGTCTAGTGACGGAGTACAAAAAATGGCTGACATTATTGAATATGTTGTGGAAAGCTGTGGTGTTTATGATGAACTGGCAGTAATCTGACAGGCTCTTGAGGGTAAACACATTTGATATTTTCTCATTGACCTTATGTGTGCTCGTTCCAGGAGCTGATCTCTGACAGCTTCTCCTCTGCATCCTATAGAATCAGTCTACTTAACAAGCTCTGACCGATACAGAAGCCACATTCTTTTATCATAATATACTTCTGGATAGAAGATACACAATCCAGATCATTTTAACATAGGCAAGTTGTTCCGTTAGGGAGACAATCATGTTATTATTATTACAATTTTAATATTATTAATATTTGAATTATTTGAATTGTTTTATTATTATCATTTAAAATAACTATTTTCTATTTTAAAATGTCATTTAAAATCCTTTTCAACAGCTATTACTCCAGTCCAGACTGATTCTTCAAAAATCATTCTAAAATGCTGATTTGCTGCTTATAAGAAACATTTCTTACCAGTGTTGAAAACAGTTGTGCTGCTTAATAATTTTGTGGAAACTGATAATTTTTTTTTTCTGTATTCTTTGATAAATAGAAATTCGAAAGAAATCGCATTTATATAAAATAGTAAACATTTATAATGTTACAAATAGTTTCTGTCACTTTACTGTCACTTTTGACCAGTTTAATGTGTCTTTGCTGAATATAAGTATTAATTTCTTCAACAAAAACAAAAATCTTACTGACCCCAAACCCTCATGACCATTTAATGCCCTTTTTTGCAGGAACAGATTATATATTTTATGATTGTTTATAATTTACTACAGTGTGACATCAACATACACTCACCGGCCACTATTACTACACCTGTTCAACTGCTTGTTAATCCAAATATCTAATCAGCCAATCACATGGCAGCAACTCAATGCATTTAGGCATATAGACATGGTCAAGATGATCTACTGAAGTTCAAACTGAGCATCAGAATGGTGAAGAAATGTGATTTAAGTGACTTTGAATGTGGCATGGTTGTTGGTTCCAGACGGGCTGGTCGGAATATTTCAGAAACTGCTGATCTACTGAGATTTTCACGCACAACCATCTCTAGGGTTTAAAATCATTTCTCACACTTAAAATCTAGTTACTCATGGGTTGCGTGATTGGTATTGCACTGGCTCATTGCACTAGGTTGGCATTATGTGTTAGTCATATATTTATCTGTCTCACATCAGAAGGTTTAGTTTCAATAAATGCTCATTTAGTTCTGGTGAGGTGTTTTTTGGCTTAGAAAGTCACTGTTTTCATAAAATGGTTTTAGTTGGAAAGATCAAATACCTTTGATAAAATTCCGTATATTGCACCAAGGTTAGGGGGTCACTGTGTTCAATGAATATGGACAAGAGCCACTTCTGAAAATGAGCAGAGAAGTGCACACATCCTGAAACAATCCAAAACTACATCTCTTCCCCTCTAAAATCCATTCACCTGATGAGGCCGCTCTCAGTGAGATCAAAGGTGGTGTAGCTGCGCTCATTCACTTCAATGATGAATTCACAGTTGAATGATTCAACAATCCAATATGAAGTGTGATTCTCAGATGCATGTTCTCCACTTTCTTCTTTGTGTCCAGAATTACTTCAAGTGTGCTTGTGAAAGTACACGAGGGATTGTCCTGTGTAAATGCACTTCTTGCCTTTTGATAGTGCTAGAAACATCTAAATCCACTTGGGTAGGAAGAGCATTCTCTTCCATTGCTCCTAAGACAATCTATTTGTTTAAGTCTAGGCTAAAGTCTCATCTGTTTAGTCAGGGATATAGTTAAATTCCCACAGCCTGCTGTACTAGCTCTGTATGCCGGGAGCTATTGTTTTACACATCCTCCTTTGTGTGCAGTGTGCAAACTCTCTGGGATACCCTGATGACACTCTACATTTGCTAAAATGTAATGCAAGGAATCTCATATTCCTCAGTGCAGTGCACTCAATTTGATTTCCAGTGTGACATATATTGCAGTTGATGCTTCCAGCTCTTCACATCTACTTTTCGATGCATATTTAATTAGACTGACAAAAATATATTTTTTAGATAAAACTGAACTGGGACAGATTTTTGTTTTCAATGATAGTGACATATAAGTGTAGCCTAGAAATCTAGACGCACCCTAGCGGCAGCAAAATGTATTTTGCAGCCAGGGCAGTCTAGCAACTCTCCATAGACTTTCGAGCTGCAAAAACCTAAATTGGGTCAGCCAATCACGTCGCGTATAGAGTAGGCGGGGCGGGCTTAACATATGACGACAGAGTTGCCACGGTTACCTGCTGCTACTTGAAAACAAAGAATGACGGCTGCTGGAGAACAGTCTTTCGAAACGGCTTTGGCCGCGACTCTGGAGGACTTGGAGTTAAGTTTTTTTTTGAGAAAAGAGCAAAGAACAGCACTTAAGTCATTCTTAAAAAAAGGAAGATGTGTTCGTCGTTTTGCCGGCCAGATATGGCAAAAGTTGAATCTATCAACTAGCTCGGCTGTTGGGAAAACGCTCTGGTTGGTTGAAGTGCTGTCCTATTGCGTGCAGAGGGAATTTGAAAGACAGCCGTTTATCCCGCCCCTCGGATTAAACCGCGTCTATGGTGAGTTTCCAGACCTAACATCTTGATGTAGGTCTGGCTTGCCAGGCTAATATAAGCGGTCATTGTACCATTAACACATAGATCAAAATGTCTTCCTCATTATAAACAAAGTATTTATTTAATCAAGCACCAAAAACATCTCGTTTGGGTATCGCGGGATCTGTGATATCACACTGGCAAATCCATTTGCATATGACTGCCTCCAGAGCAAGAAACAGATGAACAGTTTTACATCATCGCACAATAGGCCCCGCCCACTGCCGTTCAGTCGCGTAACGGCTACGACAGATGTGAGCGTCACGTCATAAGTAAATAGAACCCATTATAATCACTGACGCTTTCTACACTGGATACATGGATACGTTTGAGTCAACAGGACAAATGTAAGAGTGAAAGAACTTTCGCTTTGACACATCTAGTTTAAACAGCTCATTTGCATCTATGTAGACTTCGGAAGGATCCCAGCATGGGAAACAATTGGACGGTTTATTTTAATGGTGTCCCAGATCGCGTTGAATAATTATATGTTTGTTTGGAGCATTTTGTTTTGTCTGCGAGGCACAGTGTCATGGAATGTTCGCAAAGAAACCTTTGTTGAAAGATGAAGCAGCCAATTTTATTGGATCTGACAGTAAGTAAATGATCTCATCATGCTTTGTCTGTAAATTAAGGTTTTTCCACATATATATTTGTTTAAGGAAATATTAAAATAAAATCAAAATTAACATCATGACACTTAAAAAGCATAAAATGAACTTTCAAAAAACGTCAGAAATCAAGTTCTGGAGGTCCTACGCCAGCTGAACAACTGTCATTGAGACAGATGGGAATGCTAATGGGTAGCTTTCTTCAGGTGTTATAAACCTCCTTGGATTAAAGATGTAACACAATGAGGTCATTGTGATCAGTTTTCAGATACTGGTCTGTGTACTGCTATGTACTGCACAGGTAGCAATGCACTAGTTTTCTATTTCCATTGTGTGGTGATTCTTTTTCTGACGCTGTCTGGCAGTCATATGCAGGTAATTATGAACAAAGCGCATGCAAAAGACAGACGAGGTGAAGAAGTAATTTCATACCAATCACTGCTCATTACCTAACGAACATTGATGACACTCAGCCCTGGAGAGGCCACACAAACCAGTACTGATGAGTTGTAATCACACTCTTATTTACCTCTTTGGAGATAACGAGGTTTTGGAATACAATTAAGCAGCAGTCAGGTTAAAGCAGGGTAATTCCAGCATTATTTCCTACCGATGAATAATTAACGCTAGTATAATTGGTATTTATTTGCCTGCCAATGCTGGGCGTCGTAAATGCTTGTTAATTGTGTTTCCTTTGACTCGACTCTCAACAACTCTTTCGGTTTTAATTGATAGGAAATTAATTTTACAGTGCTCTGTTTTGACAGGGTTAATTTGCATATTGTGTGTATGAGAGATGTTGTATATCAGGGTTTAAAATAGGAAATATAGGCCACTCGATTGAGGAACTTTCTGTATGAAATCTTGCTTTTGATTCCTCTTTCTTTTGCGCTACTCTATAAGCACAAAAGGTGACTGTGTCGCCCAAAACCACCGTGCTCAGCCTACCTAGATCACAAATTTAGGCATCATAAGAACTTGTGAATTGCATTCGCAAAGTCAAAATTTGGACAAATGTGTGATTTAAATCTATTTGAAGTTGGATTTGGGTGAAAATTTTCAATTCTGACTTTGCAGAGTTGCGTATGTATGTCATAAGCATTGCATATGTCTTTTGTAGATAAGACTATCCCAGAATGCATTGTGATGAGCTCAGTTAAGCTTTAAATAGTTTGTAATATAATACAAAATAGTCCACCCAATATTTAGGCATTCTGTAGATAATTTTTTTAATTGAAGGATTGAGTGCTAATGCCAATCTCCATTGGAATTAACAGTGAGTGTAAGAAGTGCTTCTCGTGAGGCACTTTGAATGACTAATTTCAAATCAAGTCACAGTACAGTCACGTTAAGCCGTATGTATATCTGCTTGATTATTATATTGTCAAAAAATGTAAACTATATTGGCCAGTTTTATAAATACTGTATTTATACAAAGTTGGATATATATTTCTTCCTACGTTTCCTGCATACATACAGTATACTCACATAAAGCAATATACTGTATACTACTATATAGCAAATCTCTGCATATAATATGCATTTATGCTCCAGCCATGAATTAATTATCAAGTCGTGTCTTGGTGAAAAAAGGTGTGCTGATACTTTATTAAGTGATCAGACTTTTTATTTTTACCTTGTGGACAACAAAACAAGTGATTTTGAAGGGGCTCAAGAAGACCAACATCAACATGAAAGGAGCAACTTAGCAACTGCATAGCAACATGTACAACTACATAGTGAGCTCTGCATAGTGAGCTGAGCAAAAAAGAAAAGAAAAAAAAAATCTATAAAAGAGCTAAACTTGAGCTCACTGAAGATAGATGCACATTTAATGATTTAAATCCCAAAAAGACAGTCCAACCACATTATATCTGGCAAATTATTTCCAGCAAATACACGTAAAATGGCTAAACATTTCACCTTGAGAAAAAAAAGCCTTTGAATGGCCCATCATTCGTTCCTTTATGTCCCTATAAAAAGAGTTTTGCTGGATGACACAGTCATGCAGCGTCACACTGTGAGATTCACTCAGTTAAATGCCATTGGAAAGTTCACACTACAGTATTACCCACGATACATTTCACCTGACAGCTCTGTCACAGCATCTGGTAATGATTTTTTCTTCATTCACAGATACCCTTTCTTCATTGACAGAGCTGTCATTGTGAGTTCAGAATGAAATGTTCCATATCTTGCCTTTATTCTCGTTCCTCAGAGTATGTTTGTGTAACCCTGCACAGATGAAAGAACTTCTGTTAGTCTATGATGGTGAAATAAGCAAGTGTACTAAACAGCTTTATCTTCTACTGCGACTTGTGCTCAAAAGGCAGAAATAAAAACACATCAGCACAATACTTCCAGTGCCTAACATTAGTAGAAATGTTAGTAAAATGCTATGGTGAAAAACTGGGTAGCACTATTTTACAGTCCTATTCGCCATGTACATATGTATCTATTATATTAATTGCAATAACTGGGAAATAACTAGGTACTAACCCTGAACCTACCCCTAAACCATGTAATTACTCAGTACTTATAAGTACACTATAAGTATGTAAGTGCATGTACTGTAAAATAAAGTGCAACCAAAAACTGTAATAGACTGTAATGGGACATTTCACAAATTTTACAGTAAAGTACTGCCAAATCTACAGTTTTTGAAAGTGAAAAATAAATCATCTTATGCTTAGCATGACATGTAGTGTGAATTAGTTTTTCTTTATGGCTTTCATTGGTCTCTTACATAATGTTCTAAACAGCTTTTCCTTGTTTTTGTCTTAACCATTAACCAATCTTATTATAATTGGTCTAGAATCCTGCCCAAAACAGCTGGATATTAAACAATAATGAGTCTTAGCCAGTTATAGAGTGGGGCAGTTAGCATCACACTGGTTCCTTGGTTTTTCATAGGCTTTTGGATTATCGGAACAAACAAGCTCTGTGATCAACAAAAGTTTAAGATACTAACACGTTTTGTCCATCAAGATAATTATCACAGATGAACAGAACATTTATGAATTTTGAAGTATAGGCTATAAACGAACTAAACCACAGGCCCACAACTTCAACGTCATCATCAAAATGTGAAAGTGTCTTGAGCTTGTGTTCACCACAGACCTTATTTAAGTCGTTTAACCAAAATCCCATTAAAAAAACCCATTGACTAACGATGGAACCGGAAGTGCTAAAATGCTAACTCGCTTCCACGTTTTGGCCTACAAAGTGATGTCCTACCTGTACCACTCTATTGCTGCATTGCACTGGGTAGAAAAAAAATGCACTGGGTAGCTCCGCCCCCAATGGAATATCATTGGTCCAAAATCCTGCTCCACAAAAAGTGTGATGTTTGTGATGTCTGAGCTCACAACCACAATGGTGTGGCTGTTTCCAGGACTTCACTAAAGTGTCTGAGTGGTTTTCATTGTGTCTCTTGTGTCTGAGTGGTTTATGGAGTGTTTTTTGTTGCTTACTGGTTTGAGTGAAAAGACACAATCAGGATTTTTAAAATAAAAAAAAATTGAATATGGTCTATTCTGTTCTATTCTACTGACTTTAACCCGTTTTTATAATCTTAAATAGAGCTTGTGGAAGAGCGCAAGACCTCTTCCTGTGGCTCACACACACCACCTGATGGACATGGTCTCAAGATCCTTATCTTGAAGAGGGCAGTGGGGAGAAATTGAAGCTCATGAACAACCTGGAACTAGAGAGGAGAGAATGGCATGTGTCATGGAGGCGTTTTCTGTGCAGTGAGATATGAGAATAATCTGTTTTTATCACTGTTTCTAAAAACAAACATATGGTGGTGAAATCTTATCCAAATGCTGCAGGTTTTCTTCTCTCACAAACACTAATTAAAGCTCTCGCATTTCCTCCTCACTGCTGTTCTCTGCGAACATCACACAGGTGTTAGATGCCTTGGATGGTTTTAGTTGGTTCCTCTTCTCCCTCTTTCTCTCTATAAATCTTGGAGGGCATGAAGTGTGTGTGTGTGTGTGTGTGTGTGTGTGTGTGTGTGTGTGTGTGTGTGTTTGTGCCCAGCCGTACACTCTAAAATGTACTGTATTTTATATAAACAATATACGGTATTAATTTGACGGAATTTTCCGTATTTATTTTTTACAGGTGCTTTACCTATATTTTGAATTTTGAACTTCATTGCATTGTGTTTTAGGGTTAATGGAAATGTCTGAAAACTTTCTGGATAACGTCTGGGTAATAAACTGCCAGTTCTTTTTATGTTATTTTACGGATAAATTTTTTACAGTGATTGATTTAATCAGTTGTGTATCAGTTGGCAGCATCAGTACTGCAGGTCTGAATTATACTGACATGGTTAATTTACTGTAAAAGTGTATATTTCATTAACTGAAGTCATGTTAATATACAAAATTGCTAAACATCTGTTTTTTAACCTTTATAATACAGAAAACTACCTTAACTGGTGGTAAAGAGAAAGCCATATGATGAATCAAAGTTCATTACAACTATATTTTCCACAAGTTGAGAAATCTGGGAATGTCAATGTATGACTACTGTTAAATGGTAGATTTAACGGTATTTTAACTGTACAATTTGTGAAATATCCCATTAGATCTATTACAGTTTTTCTCTGTAAATAGTAATGGAACTTAACGTTAACCAATTTTAAAAAAAAAATAACTGTAGCATTTTTACAGTCTTTAACCATTAAAATTCATTTTTTACAGTGTATGATTTATGTTATATGGTTAATATACATGATTTGCATGACTAAATTTCTCAGAATACCTGTTGATTTTTTTTAAGTATAATTCAATAAATTCCAAAACCTCCTATCATTCTATTCCAAAATCCAATTCAGTGTGTGTCAGTGTTTTTCACTAAGCGTACGAGGTGTTGTTTAGGCACAATGTGAAGCAGAGTGCCTAAAATCCCCTTAAACATGGTAAAATCATGAAAATATGACTCACATATTTAGAAAAAGTGGCCTGGGCCATATCGAGAGACATGGGGCCGATTGCACCATCCACATTTTCTCAAGAAAATGTAAAAAATGTAGTCAATATTAATGAACTTCTGTTAAAGCTGTGATGAAATCATCAGGTATTAAATCATATTTTTCAATATAGATGACTCTTCATTTCACTTTTCATCACGTTTTTCTTAAATAATACATCACACACTATAGCTAATGCTAAATTTTCTCGTACATGCTGCCGTGGTTGATAATTACTTGCAGCGCATTGATTTACCAGGGTCTGCTATATGGCCTAAACATCTGTTCAATTCCATCTCACACTAATCATACCTGTTGTTTCTCCCACAGGAAGTTCACGCCTGTCAGGGACTTTGCCTCGTCGAATTTGGCCGTTCAACATAACGTCCACATCAAAGTCGGCGTGCAGAATAAACACGTCGCCATCGTTCAGCGCGAGCCGATATGGGACGTTACCACAGATCAGTCTGTGGCAAATTCAGAACGATGTGTAATCTCCAGAAACCACAGAGTGCTTTTGATTCATGTTCGCTGTGCACAGCACAAGTACATCTTTGTTTTATTCATAATCGCCTGAGCTTCCTGATCAAAGACTCCCACAGTACCTCCGTCCACCCGCTGAGCATTCCTCTGCGATTAAACGGGACTGCCTGCCCGTCTCGCACCACCCAGAACCCGCGGTAACCTTTTCATCAGGTACTTCCGTTGTTTCAGTCTTCATTAGTTGTCCTTATGGGAATTCTGCCTCTTTCTCCCCCTTCTCTTTCTTTCCAGGATGAAATGAATGGGAAATAATAAAGGTTATATTCTGCTTTGATGCTTCTATCTGAATAAATTCTCATTTTATGTTTTCAGCACATCACCGGCTCACAATGCTCTACATCTCTATAGACATGAAAGAGGAAGCTGGCACAGTTGGTGGCATCTTCTAGTATGAAGTGAGATGTGAACAGCTATGCGGTTGATATTGAGACACTGATCCCGGACTGTTTTCGGCACTTTTTATCATTCGGGTTTATTTCTACTACCTTTTCACCACGTTCATTGTTCTGTACTTCCTGTGTATTTTGTGCAGCAGTGCTTTGTTGGAGGCCTTCGAGCACAAGAAGGTATTTTTGTGAGTTTGTATAACTCCTCGGCTGTCATTTGAAAAGATGAAGAGATTATATACATCATAGGAGTTGCTATGCATGGTAAGTGGTTGCTAGGGTGTTTCTGGGTGGTTGCTAAGTGTGTAACTTGCCTAAGGCCGTCTGTCAACCAATGTGCTTTTACCCAGCTGAAAACGCCAGCACTCTTCTGAAACTGATATAATATCTACAGAAGTGTTACTAGTATCTGATTTCACAGACGGTTTGTTTCTGAATATCTAAATGTCGATAAAAATTTGTTCTAACTGTTGTTTTTAGTGATTTTGTTCCGTTGTTGTTCTTGTTGTTGTTGTCGTCTGTTGCCGTAGCTACGATATTCTCACTGCGACTCTCTGATTGGTGGAAATTTCTGAACAGCATCCCAAGTAATGTAGTTTACACCACAAATTCAGTTGTTAAACACAATTTATTTTAAATATATAAGTTGAAATAATGAAAACAGATGGCTTCAACAAAAGTATATACCATCAATCCGTTTCCCTTTGGAGGAAATGAATGTTTTTACTTCTGGAGCCTGACTGTTGCACTTTATAACATTCTAGTCCCTATCTGTGAGATTTTTTCACCCATTTTATTATCTTCTTGGGAAAAAAGCAACTTTGGTCACTTAGAAATGTATGAGCACACCTCTACTTTAAAAACTGCATTATTTAAAAACTGATTTATTTATGTCTCTAGCTCAAACGTTTTGGGACAAGTTATGCACTAAAGTTGTTTAGTGTCAGGGGTTTGTTCAAATCCCTTATTAAGAACACTAGTAATAATTATGCTTGACTTAAAGGCCATGTTGCAGGTTAACAACCACTGTCGATTAATGGGTACATAAATCACTCAAGATATGTATATCATTTTAAAATGTCCCAAAAATGGCCTTAAAGCCTAGTTTTTTACGTTTTTGGTATTAACGTTTTTTTTACGCAACTCGGTGATGACGTCACGTTGGGGAGAAGTGGAGGAAAGGTAGCCTCAGCCTAGTATTATGGTGCGTTCAAAGTCATCTCGTATAGATCGTATTTACGAGTTGAATGCCACCACAATGTCGTAAATACTTAATAATTAAATGCATGGTCCGAGGAGAATGAGTGGAGAGTTGGTGAAGTGTTCTGGTGAGTTGCTATCATTTAACAACGCAGCAATGAGCACTGGAGCTAGTCTACGAGCAGCAGTGCACAATAACGACACTTTTTTTTTCTTTTCATCTAGAAATAGAAGGCATCATGCTAGCTATATGGGTGTTTCTAAGCGTTTATCTCTTCCTCCGGTGAAAATGTTGTTGCAAACGTAGCCGCCGCATGTCTGTCGCTGTGTTTGGCAGGTGCTTGTCTGGGCGCCGGCGGTGCCGTCCCATGGAAACTGCGCTGGAAAGCTTGTGCTGTAGGGAAGTGAGTGTGTTTTGGTCGCTGGTCGAGGAGCTCACCTCGCACCAGATGTGACGTGCCTCACTCAGCATCCAGAGTTTTTACACCCAGCACAAACAGTAGTTCACCATTGTCAATCTACCTAACGTTATATATTTCTATATATTTATCTATCTAGCTGCTAGCTATCTATGCTATTGCTAACGTTATGCTATCTGGCTGTCTGCCTACCTCTCTATACTAGCCTATCTATCTATCTATTTATCTGTCTGTCTATCTATATCTATTTATTTATCTATAATCTGCGCTAACGTTATCTGAATACTCTCGTCTGCTACTCGTCTCTCTAGTCACTCTCAATGCGGGCCGCGGGCTTTGGTAAATTCTCTCCCCAACGTGACGTAATGGCATTGTGGGGGAAAGGAGAGTCGTTGCAAACCGCTCTACTTTTTCGTATTATATTCCGCTTTGTGATACCCAACGACATAAAATACAATGGATAACAGTTTAAATGTTTATTACCAACAAGTAAATAGCACAAATTCGATGAAAAAAAAAACCTGCAACACGGCCTTTAACAAACAACACTAATTATTAGCAAACACGTTTGGATTTGGGCCCAAGAAAATGCACGGAACCCAAGAGCCGTATTTGACTGAGAGTTGAAATGGACCATAAATTATCTACTTAATATTAATGCATAAAGTACTGATAATTATACGACTCCATCAAATGCGAAATGTCAAAAACGAGGTCATGAATGGATGATTTTCTAATTCAGTTCTAACTCAAAAGTTAGTGATACATGCAAATTACTTATTTTATGGTTTTTTTCACAGCCAATTGAGAGTTAAATCTATCTTGCCGCTAAATGAATAACCCACTTTTCAATAAATCAATTTATTAATACACTAAAGTTCTGTTTAATTAACAGGGTCGGCCAGGGAGCCGCACATATGCAGAAATAACGGTCCCCTCTTTGTTGTTCATTAACAAGCGAATTAGATGGGAGCAGTTTAGTGTTTTTTTTAATCTTTAAACATGTTAATTAACTTTGAGGTATGTACAGTGAGCAGAAAAATTAATCATTTTCATGTTTTAATCAAAAGGGATGCAATTAGAGATATCTGGAAATATAACGTTATATTAATGTCAGAGCTGTGACGTTGGTGGTTAGCAAATTTGTTGCAGGTGAGCTGCTGCTTTCATGGGAGATGCACATCATATTATACACATATTATCCTATTCGCCATTCCTCTCACATATTAATATTAATTGATAAATAAAGCTGAAGTAAACTTTGCTATTCAGTTATAAGGTAGTTGCTAGGATATTCTTGCTGGTTGATTGATGATTGCTTAAATATAGCTCGGATTCCTCATTTGATGTACATTTATGAGATTTTTTTATTTTTTATCTCTGCCAGGCAGAAATCATTAGTCTGATCACTTAATAGGAAATACAAGTGAGTTATTATTCATGTTCATAGCACAAATGCTCATTAATTCCATACGTATTTATGAGTTTAGCGCATGTACATGCTATAATCATCAGGGTTTTTTTTAGGCCATGAGATGAGGGCGTCAGTTGTGGAGAAAACAATCTGGTATTATTGATAATAAGAAGTTGTAATTGTGAATGGTGAAAAAAAAATTCACCATTTTTTTAGCTAACAGGCTTGTACAAAAGTTTGAGGTCTGTAAGATTTGTCAAAGTTTTGTTTTTTAAAAGAATTTTTTTTTGCTTATCAAAGCTACATTTATTAGATGAAAATATAGTAAAAATAGCAATATTTTGAAATATTACAATTCAAAATAAATATTTTCTGTAAAAATGTAAATTATTCCTGTGATGTTTTCACATGTGTTCAGTGTCACATGATCCTCCAGAAATCCTTCTAATATACAGATTTGCTGCTCAAGAAACTTTTCTTATTATTGTCAATGTTGAAAACAGTTGTGCTGCTTAATATTTTTGTTGAAACCGTAATACATTAAGGATACTTTGAAGTTCAAAAGGACAGCATTTTGTAAATCTTTTGTAACATACAAAATGTCTTTACTATCACTTTTGATCAATTTAATGCATCCTTGCTGAATAAGATTATTAAATGGGTCGTGCCATGAGAAATTAATTTTGCCTTGATCTTTTGACATATAAGAGGTGGTTGAACCATTAAAATATCCTGCAAGTTTCGCAGCTTAAAACTCTTCTCGTTATAAACAAAGTATTTATTTACTCAAGCTCCAAAAACGTCTCGTTTGGATATTGCGGGATCTGTGATGTCACACTGGCAAATACATTTGCATATGACTGCCTCCAGAGCAAGACATCGGCAAATAGTTGTACATCATCGCACCGTAGGCCCCGCCCATTGCTGTTCGGTCGCTTAATGGCTGACACTTGTCTACACTGAATGTGAGTGTTGCATCAAAAGTAAATAGAACCCATTATAATCACTTACACTGGATCCGGTATACAGATGTGTGTTCAGTTTATGACGCACTGCATGTGTTTGAGTCTGTCGACAACAGGACAAATGGAAGCGTAAAGGAAAGTTCGCTTTGAGGCATCCTGTTTAAAGGGGTCATCGGATGCAAAATTCACTTTTATATGGTGTTTGCATTTAAATGCGTCTTTGCAGTGTGTGGACACAACCATCATTCAATGAAAAAAATCCATTCAATCCTTTTTTTAATCCTCAAAAAGCCTAAACACTCTCAATAATCAAGCCATTTGTATCTTCTGAGCAATATGATGCCATATTGCTCATGCTCCGCCCACGACCACTGACGGACTGTCCCGTATTAGCATATTTACGCCCTCAGGCATTTGTATACTTTCTGCCGGCAGGTTGCCATGGCAGCACTTTATGTGTCTTGTGTCGACATGCCCCATGGAAGAGAGGGGTGGGGTGAGCAGTTGCTCATTATCATTTAAAGAGACATGCACTGAAACAGGTCGCTGTGAACAGAGCTGTTTTTGAGGAGGTAAAAAGGGTGTTGTTTTACACAACCATTGAGGACATTTAACCAAAGTATGTTACAAACTTTACACAAAGACCCTAAAGAATCATATCAACTTGTGGAAAATGGGCATCCAATGACCCCTTTAAACAGCTAATTTCTGTAGAGACTTAGAGGGATATACCACCATCAAGAACAAGTGGATGGGTTATTTTTAATGGCGTCATGGACCACGTCAAATGATTATATATTTGTTCAGAGAATTTGACAGCAGATTGTTTTGTAAATGAGGCACAGTGTAATTAGCCTGGTCCTACCAGACTCTCGTAAATTTCTTTTGTACAGAGAGTCTGGCCACTCCCCATTGACAAGCATTAACTTCCTTGAAGGCGGGTACTCTGTTGAAGTTTAAAACTATTGGATCTGCCCAGAGCCACTCTGGATCTGCCATAACCAATCGCTAGTGTTCGCCTTAGCCAAGTCATTCACCACTAACGGAGTGAGCTGGAAATTCAAACTTTTCCCGAACCCCGTGGGGAGGAGGGCCACAACATCATGGAGTTTTTGGTGTTATTGGTTTATTTAAACGTTGAGTTTAAAATCTTAAATGTGGGGGTGTTACATTACATCCGTAAGGACATTTATAGTATTGTGTGTGTGGTGTATTATGTTTTTCCGTCCTGTCTGTTTCTCTTACTTTCGCTTTCTTAGGTTGTTGCTAATTGGCTATCTTGCTTGTCAGTCAAGACTAACGAGATGAGTGGCCGCACCTTGGGAGGCGGGATCTGCATCAGCATGATGAGTGACACCTGGTGAAGCGGATACTTTAAGACCATGCTGCTGCCAGTGTGACTAGAGAACTTTGTATTGAGAGAACCTTTGTAATGAGAACCTGTGTTATGAACCTTTGTTTTGCGATACGATCTTTGTCTTAGTTTTGCTTTGTGATTGAAAACCTTTTAGGGTATTAGAGAACCTTTATCTTAAGAGAGGTTGGAGATTGAGAGAGCTTTATGCTTGAGACATTTTTGTTGGAGAAACTGTTTGTGTGTTTTATTTTCGTTACGTAGTTCACATGTATGTTCATCGTTCCTTGTTTTGGCTGTGCCCAAAACCTTCTCATCTGTGAGCGTTGCGGTCTACAAAGGAGAAGGGGATAGGTAAGATTGTCACGTACCATACATTGTACACACATAGTTAAACTTGTCTGTATAAAAACACTAGTTAGGGATTTGTGCCACCCGCTGTATTTATGTTTTAGTTAGTGTAGTTTAGTTATGACGTCCTGGACGTTGAAGACTTTTCCTTTGTTTTTTTTTTTGTTTTTATCTTAGTATTAGAAGTTAAATGTGTTAGACAACCTTTTTGCTTATATTACTTTCGTTTGTTTGGCACAATCCATTTTCCCCTTTTTTTCCTTTGTGGTTGGGTTTTTGTTATGGTATATATTTATTCATTATATCTATTATAATTATAAATAATGATATAATATAATAATATATTATATCATTTATTAAACTCATTCACTTTATTCAGTGGTCTCTCGTGTTTTCTCACCTCACTCAGTGTTATATGTTGATGTGTGTCTGAGATGGTTACATATGTTCCCCTCTTAAAAAGCCCTAGACGGGTATGAGTCATAGGAGGGTCGTAACAACGAGCATTAACTTCCTTGAAGGCGGGGACTCTGTTGAAGTTTAAAACTATTGGATCTGCCCAGAGCCACTCTGGATCTGCCATAACCAATCGCTAGTGTTCGCCTTAGCCAACTCATTCACCACTAACGGAGTGAGCTGGAAAATCAAACTTTTCACGAACCCCCGTGGGGAGGAGGGCCACAACATCATGGCCACCAACAAAACTAAGCAAAGATTGTTCTTACTCCGGATTTAACTTCTGGATATTCGGCAGCATTGCCACAACAGACCGAATGGCTTCGCTCGCATCTTTCTCCGCCGCCATTACTGAACTACAGCATGACCTCAACGTCATCGTTCTCAGCCACGCCCTCTGTTCGCTGATTGGACAGGTAAAAATTGGCCGGAGAAAACCCGTGAATATACCACAAACCCAGATGACGTACTGTAGTAAAATGAAACGTACTGTAGTTCCCACATATATAAGTTTACCACATATAACTTTATTAACATATTGACATCATAAGTAAACCTTAAGGAGCATCAATTTGTTTTTATACTGATCCCAAACTTTTGAACGCTACTGTACAGTATTGTATAAAACATCATCAGTGTTGTTAGCATTATACGTTGCTAAAATTACCGGAAAGCAGTGTAGAGATATCATACCCTGAAGCATTGTGTACATTGTGAGACGCCACCATGGTTGTTGCCAAATGAGGCTCAACTCCAGAGTCCTGCTGTATTCCCAGGTAAACCGGTCCCGGATTTAGTTGAACAACCCTGGAGAGCAGCAGCAAGATAAGCAAAAAGCCATGAGTCTTTCCAGTAGACGCAATGCTGCCTAGCGGTCTGTTTGCATATCGAAAACAGATGAATAAATTGCATAATGGCCAAGTAAGTTCAGATGAAAATAGATGGATAGATACTGGGAGAGGATCAAAACTTAGACAGTTTTTTCCCTGCCCAACGTGATAGTTGCTTGCGTTCCTGAAGCACAGCTGATCTTTGTAAAGAGTTCTGGAAACAATGCATACCGGTAGTGCAATAGTAGGAAAGAGTAGTGTGAAAAACACACCACAAAGTGTAGACTCATTTAGCTCTACTTATAAAATTTGATATGGCCTCTGACAAGTATGCATTTAAGCAAAAAAACGGGCAACAGTGGAGTTGCAGCACCGGCCAAGATGCGACACCACATCGCCGCCATGTTGCGTTTAAAACAGACGCTAAATGCTAGAATGCACTACAAGACTGCCCAGTTTTTCCTCTGTAGCCATTTACAAAGTCAGCAAGTTTATGATGCATAGTATTTTAATCTTTTTAGATGGTAAAAGTCATGTAATGTATTCCAGCCTTAAAGGGATAGTTCGGCCAAAAATGATATTAAACGGGTTCACGGGAGATGGATGCCGGCGTATGACGTAGGACGTAGCGTAGGAAGCGCCGTGACGTAGAACGAACGCGACAGCGCAGCCAGAGAGCAGAGCAAAACAAAACTCCACTCAGGATTTCCGTGAAGAGTTATTTGATTTAGCTATACTTACGTTTTTTATTAGGCTTAAAATGGTTGGGGCCTGCATCAGTGTATCAGTGTTGCTCTGCTCTCTGGCTGCGCTGTCGCGTTCGTTCTACGTCACAACGCTTCCTATGCTACGTCCTACGTCATACGCCGGCATCCGTCTCCCGTGAACGCGCGTCGACCGTTGCCGGAAGCCAGTTATTTTCATTTATAAGTATATTTTTACGACAAAACCGCACGGATTACCCTCAGAAGGCCTTCATTTATCCCCCTGGAGCTGGATGGATTACTTTTGTGAAGGATGCATGCACATTTTTGGGACTTGAAGGAGGTGGACCCCATAACTTGACATTATAACCACTGAAAGATCTAAGACATTTTCTAAAATAACTGAAAATGTGTTCGTCTGAAAAATGATTGACATATGCATCTCGATTGGCTTGAGGGTGAGTAAATCATGGGTTTAATATCATTTTTGGCCGAACTATCCCTTTAAGTTACACCAAGGAAACGGTCCAAAAATACAGGCGTTTCAGATTGTTCCATCATGGTCAAACAAATCCTTGGGACCTCATACTGGGAGTCGTGCAGGGCCCGGGGGCTGCCTGAGGGGTCTGGGGCAGAAGACGATTCACATTCACCGCTAGGTGTTTTATCAAGGCATGCTTCAGTTGGTTTATTGCTGACTTTGGAATAGAAAGCCAAACACGAGTGAAGGAAATCACTAGGGGATGAGTTTAATGAAGTAATGGGAGGGAGGACAGGAAAACATGTCACTGTTGGTAAGTTTTGAAGAGTGCTAAAGTGGATGGTGAAGGGATGGAAATGTGTTTGGGGAAACTCCTCTAGAGTTCAAAGCGAGGAGCTTACAAAACCCTGTCCTATATGACAAGATGAACTCAGGATGGCACAACAAGTCTTAAGGCTTCATCCGCTGGTCTGAATTAATACAAGGACAGATGAGATACGGCAATGCACCATATGTATCGGTCACAAAGCACATAATCTCAAAATGCCCTGGATCAAGATTAATCTGTCGTAAAACACAATTTTAGCAAGAAAACATCTAACTCTCTACATATTTGGCGTGTTAGGTGATACATTACAGTGAAGATTTAACTCCTGCAGCATATTGTCCATTCAGTTGCAAACATTAAGGGTGAGGAGACATAATGCTTAGTCCGTTTGCTTAATATATGTTTAATGTTGTGGTGTAGAACATTACAAGGATCAGCAGTTGTTATACAGCATTAAGCTTCCTTTCCTTTGCTCTGATTTCTCTGGATTATCTAAGATTACGGGATTTCAAATTTCAAATCACTGCCGAAGTTTACGTAAATCCAGTATAAGAGATTCCGGAGAACAAAAGACACTTTCCTGTCCTGGAAATTTTTTTGCAGCACGCAATTGCAAACATCGCAATTTAAGGCTCACGTGTATATTTGTATTATAATAGAGAGATTCTTGCTTTGATGTGACAGGCATGCATTTTAATGTCGTTGCAATTGTATATGGATGTATTTCGGTGAGGAGGAGAGGAATGACAAGAAAAAGCAGATAATCTTGATGATGACGAGCTGCACACTCATTATCACAATAATGTGAACTCCGATCCAGATGCACAATCTCAGTTTTGATGGAGTTGAACTTTGTTATTGTTCCCATCATGGCTGTGGTTCACATCAACTCAAATCAACTCTCAGTGTGAATGGAAAGAGCCCCTAAAGGGACATGGTGATGGAAAAATAGGCTATGAAATGAGAGGAAAACATACATTTCAATGCTTTTTGCATCCACTCACAAAAGTTTTGCGTTCTCCCGAGAAACTTTGCATTTGCTCGCAAAACTTTTATTTTCTTTGTGAGCATGAACAAAGTTTATTGGGGGAACGCAAACATTTTGCGAGCGAACATAAAAGTTTCTAGGGGGAAAGCAAAAGCATTGACATAATTTGTTCTTCCCATTTCATCGATAGCTCCGTAAATCGCTTTCAGTGTGAACAACATACCTTAAAATTGCACATACCAAAGTTTTTCTATTTACTTCTTTTTACCCATCTTAAATTGAGTCATTCCTGTTAATGTATTATAGCTATATTTCATGTCCCTGTAATATTTCTACCATTCAAAAGTTTGTGGTCGGTATAAGATTTGTAATGTTTTTGAAAGTCTCTGCATTTATTTGATCAAAAATACAGTAATAACAGTAATATTGTGAAATATTACCATTTAAAATAACTGTTCACTGTAATTTTTTTTTTGTAAAAACATGTTTTACATGGCTTTCATTTTTTTATAAGTTATACAAGATTCAACTCATTTTTCTAAGTCAGTTTAATGTAATTTAAGTTGAAATGACTTAAACATAAGTTAATTGTAATTAAAAATTTAAGGCAGCAACTGTTTTTACAGTGTATATTTTAAAATGTAATTTATTCCTATGATCACAGCTGGATTTTCAGCATCTTCACCCCAGTCTTCAGTGTCACATGGTCCTTCATAAATCATTCTTATATGCTGATTGGATGCTCAAGAAACATTTCTTTTTATGTTCTGCTTACTATGTTTGAGGAAACTTAATTTTTTGGTGAATAAAAAAAGTTCCAAAGGAAAGCATATATTTGAAATAGAAAACAATATTAATGTAAACTTTTGATCATTCAATGTGTCCTTCCTGAATAAAATTATTGCTTTCTAAAAAACAAACAAACAAACAAAACTATTAAATCATACGTCTTTGTGATTCTTAATATTTTACCCATTACACAATGTTCAAAGATGGAAATAGTGTTAGGAAGTTTAGTTTTTCACAGTGTAGTGAACATGGTGAATGTTCTATCATTTTACTTTATTGGCTTTTGGATGTTTTTTTTATTTTATTTTTATCTCTGTGTGCTACACTAACTGTCAATTTAGTAAGAAAAATTCTTAATTTTCTATGAACAAAATTATCATTTTGTAATACTGTTTTAACTGGTAATGTTTTAATCAGATTGTAGTTTATGTAAATAAACTACAGTCTGTGGTGTTTTATTATCAGCTTGTTTGTTCCACTCATTAAGTAAAGTAAAATATATGAACATTTCAAAAGATACTTTTTAAGATATCCAAAGATATCATTCTGCCAGGTTTAATTTCTTCTATTAATGTGTGTAAAAAGCAAGTTATATTTAATAAAGCCTGTACACGCTTTTATTGAAATAATTCCTTAAATTAGAACAAGGGTTCAGAAAGTACTGCATACCACGAATGACCCATATAAAGATCAGAACACAATATTCTATTATATTAGCAACATTATAAAGTATTGTGCTGCCATTAAGAGCACCAGTGGCCCTTTCGACAGATGGTTCATGTTCATAAGAGGATAGATTCACACGTTTATCCCGTTTCATTTCCGTACAGCCTGCATGCACACATGCTAAAAGCCTTTCAGGACGACTTGGTGTGAAAGCACTCCTAAAATCACGAGATTATGTGTCTCAAATCCTTTCTGTGAAGGCAAATTCGTATTTGGGTCAAGATTTCGTTGCAACTCTCTCTTTCACACTCCATTTCATTGTCTATTTTGCTCTTTCTTGCTCCCGCCCCCCATTCCTCAGTCTCTATCCTCTCTCATCCGAGAACACAAGAGGACATGTTAACCTCTACTGTATAGTCAAAAAGAGAGGAATATTATGGGTGAGCTGCTACATGTTCAGTGCTGATTGGTGGGTGTAAGCGCAGCAGACGCAGAGGCTCGTTGCTTCTCCAAACTGCCCGCTGACCGGCCAATTGACCTTGGAAATATGGATAAGATGGACAGACCTGACCGTGAAGCACTTAAGAAGATCATTTTCATAATCAGCACATCAGCAAATGCTCTACAACCCAACACACTGCCCTATTGGGAGGCCGACCATCTTAGACACCACATGAATAATATGATAAAGCCAATTTTTTTTGTTTTGTTTGTTTGGTAATGTTGAAGACGGGCATTTTGACTAGTGTGCTTGTCATATGCGATCTATGCACAGGCGTAACTATCGGTAAGCATGGTACATGGTTGCTTACAGGCCCGGACCAATCAGGGGCTTGACTGGATCCGCGTGACTGGAAGATATTGATTGACAGCCGGGGCCCCCTATCGCATTTTACTACTTTTAGTCTGATCGCATTTTACTTTATCGCGAATTTATTTGAATAGTAATGACAACAACATATTTTACTGATCATTAAATGCATGTTTGAAACGAACAATGATGGATTTTGGTGTAATTTGTTTCTAATTGGGACTGGGGAATCCCTGGGTCGAATCCCGGATATGGTAAGTGAACATGCATTCAAGTTTAATCGACAACTTCGCACGGAGGAAATCCCGGAAAATTATGTATAATGTAAATGAGCATCTTTTTTATGTATTTGGACCTAGGCCTATGTGTGTGTAGTTATAGCAGTGCCAGTGAGTAACAAAGTGTTATGGTGCGCCGTCACCAGCAGTGTTTTTTCATGTGTTATGGTGCGCATTCACCAGTGTTTTTTTTTTTTGTTATGTTGTTGTGGTGCGCGTAGGCTACTCCTGATTTTGTCAGTCATCTCATCTCTTGCATGCTGTTTCTCTATGATCCTATCCTGTCCTATTCATGGCAGCCTACTCATGGACATTGCGTCATCACGTGCTGTAGTCTTGATAATCCTGCATAATGGCCCGGTGTTGGCTCTTTACGCCACTGGATCTATGCCAGTGGGTCATCGTGGCTGTAAAATGGGTCCACGGTCTGTTCTGATCATGCATAGTTAGGATTTAGCATTATAAAAGGCTTAGGAACTTTTACAGTGCCCCTATTGTTTCAGATATTGCCTTTCATGTAGTGTCAAAATATATGATTGTATTTTTGATCAAATAAATGCAGCCTTGGTGAGCAGAAGAGACTTTCAAAAACATTTTAAAAATTACATAAATATATTTCTACATTATTTTTTTGGTATCACTTCACAATAAGGTTTCATTAGTCTGTTTACTTTAGTGAGACGCGCGCTTAGGACTGTGCATGCGCATTAGCTTGGTCCAGCCCAAAAAAAAAAAATGCTGTTTTTTTGAGATTTCAAATTATGAAATTTAATCATAAGCTTGGCGAAAAGCTTTGGAAAATTTGATGTTTTCCCGTTCAAAGAGATAGATGCTACATTTGCATGGCATTTCAAAGATGGCCGTCGAGTGAAATGACTTGTCTTAAAGGGTGAGTCCTCCTGTGTCTATGCTAAGAGGCATAATTTTTCTGTGTGCGGATGAGGTACAAACCTGCATTACGTCGATGGAAGACATCGCCATGGTTACAGAAGTTGTTTCCGTTCTATCGTCTGGAGGTGGGAATGGAAAGGCAACATCCTTTGCACCTTTAACTTAGCTGGAGGGAGGCATGCAGCTACGGTAAATTGTTAAATGTCTGAAGATCGATATTCCTTGTCCGCTTGCCTCTTCGCTGATGGGTAGAAATGTTCTCAGCTTTCATTAGGAATGTCAGCAAACCAGAGATCTGACCTATAAGCAGCCAGAGGTCAAACTGGCGCCCACTCGCGTACACAATGCTGACTGAAAACGAAACAGAATGAAATATTTTGAGGCTTGTGCAGCGTTTAATCTTTCAGTGGCTGTTACCTTATCCTTTTAGTCCACAACATTCACAAGACTTGCTGTGACCTGTAACATTTTTAATGTACAGTTTTCATAGTTGTGCCTATTTGTTCATGTTTGTAAATATTTGTCTAGATCTTTCTAGTGGACTGAGGTCAGCGCCCTTTGCTGGACTTCAACACGCACATAGAGATACTGAGCGCCATCTAGTGGTGTGAAACAACAAGTCTGAACCCAGAGCACTCATTCCCAAAAACATCTTGCACTCTTAAAAATATAAATGTTCCAAAAGGAGTTTTTTTCTTGCGATGACTTTAAAGATTTTTTTTTTTTTGAAATCCTGAATATTTGGAGTGTAAATCATCCCACATAATTTTTGTGCTGTTAATTTTCTACCTGATGGATTTTATTTTCACGTGATGAATTTTAATTTCACCTGACAAATGATGAAACAAGCACAAAATCGTTTTAGACTTATCATTAGGGATGGGAATTGATAAGAATTTAACGATTCCGATTCCATTATCGATATTGCTTATCGATCCGATTCCTTATCGATTCTCTTATCGATTCTTATTGGGTGAGGGAATAAGTACAAATTTGTTTAATTTTCGCTTTAATATCTGATCAGAAGACACAGCACAGAGTATACACAAATTATGTGTAGCAACCTCAGAACAAACCTAAAAGTAGGTGAGCTACTTCTCAAAGTAAAGTCCAGGGACCTATAGCCTAGGGCAGTGTTTCTCAACCAGTATGCCATGCCACGCTAGTGTGTGCCTTGAAAGATTATCAAGAAGAGTGCCTTAGGATTAGGAAATTGATCATTTTCACATTCATTGGTCCGGACAAAAAAAATTAATAAAACTGCCATTTATGTGCCATAAAAACTAAAAACACAGACTGAAAACAGTTTAGGAAGAGCTTGTGCCTTTTGGAATATTAACAGTGCTCATGTGGATTAGGCTATTGAGTTACTAAAACAATCTTTGTCAAATAATACACAGGTTTTCATCACATTTTGAACGTTTTAGTTTCCATTTGTTTAATTTCAAGATCTGATGTGATGTGACTAATCCATTGTTGTTTTTACAGCTACAAAGCTGGGAGCACTAAATGATATTCAGTCACATTATACACTATTAAATAGTACCTGATATTATCATTGTCACACTTTGAGATTGTTGTTCCAGCGCGACGTCGCTGTAAAATAGGATCCGTTTCAAATAGGATCGTCGCGTGTCGCGGCTGGTTAAACTTCATTAACATGGAAATTAACATGGAAAATGATACTTTTTATCGCGTGTCGCGTCGCATGTAGTTAGGACGCGGTCAGAGCGCTTCTGCCTCGATGCCATGTTTGCTCATAGTGTTTGCTACGTTCTGAACCAAAACAACGCAGCACGTGTGTGACGTCGTGTCACATTTGAACGAGCGGAACCGATAAGCGGAATCGTTAAGCAGGCATGCTAACGGTTCCAAGGAATCGATTCACTGGGCACCGGTTCTGAAGAAGAACCGGTTCTCGGTTCCCATCCCTACTTATCATAGGCTCTTTTGACTCAAGCCACCTAACAAAACCACCTAAAGAAAACCCAGAAAAAACATGGATACTACGGTGACCGGGAGGGGACATGTTCGGTTCACTTATTTTTGTCGTGGCCACAACATATAAACTCGTGGGAACGTGATATTAAGTCGTGGGAACGTCATAGTAGGCTTGTTTGAGATGCGCCTTGCCTCGCCTGAAATGTAGGCGAGAGTAGGCGGCTGCAGTGAGGGGAGGAGTGAAAAAAGCGCAGGCAAGCCGGACAGATCTCTCTTCTCGCAGTGGATCTGACAGCTGTGAGATCAAAGACGGATATCGTGGGATTTACGCTCGTGCACAGTGTTGCTAATAAACTGGATGGAATTTAAGTTTTCTGTTGCTTTTATATGAAAATAAATATAATGAACAAGACACCCAAAGTAGCCTACTTATTGAATTCCATTCCAAATACATGTTTATCAGTCTTTTTTTCTTTAATACAGACGTGTGTTTTTTTTTTCTTTTCTTTTTATAAAAAATACATTGCATAATCCATAGAGATCGCACTGTTAGATAGTTTGGGAATATTCACACATACATAAAACATGATATCAGAGTTTTAAAATCAAACATGTTAAAAGAGAACAATACATCACGGTTGTTTAAACCAATGAACATCAAGCTGTGTCGTCAGTAAGTCGTTTCCCATCATGCTTTTGATCAGCGCAGTCGGTGGAGAGCAACTGCGCTCGACTGCAGAATCCGACAGGTGTGCCTTGCGCTCGCGAGAGATTTTTGACATACGTCAGCATGACATCAGAGCAAGGCGGACCGCACTCGGACACATTTCTAACCGGCATGCATCTCGCGCTGATCACCGGTGATCGATTCTGCGCAGATTTTGCTCATCTCAAACAAGCCTAATATCTCGTGGGAACGTCATATTAAGTCGTGGCCACGAGATCATTTTGTTGAGGTAACGACATCATTATGCCGTGGCCACGCGATGCAAAGTCGTGGCCTCGAGATCATATGTTGAGGGAACGATATATTTTTCTCGTGGCCACGAGATCATTTTGTTGAGGTAACGACATCATTATGTCGTGGCCACGCGTTGAGGGAGCCACAGCGGCCAATACTGTAACCATACCATAGACTGGGCTACAGCAGAGATGGAGATGACAGAAGAAATAACATTTTACTTTAAATTAGGAATGTCATATAAAGATATAGAGCGGTCTTTGGCATTAAGACATGGGTACGTTATAAGTGAAAGACACATATGAAGCGCATTCTTAGACTTTGTCGCACGCATATTTAGGGACCGTCTCAAAATTACATGCGACATTGGCATAAACATTTCTAACTTAAATAGCATTTGAAGACAATGACTTACAGTTATAAAACCAACTGTACACTGTTCACCCAGGTCTCATGTATGATGCACACCTTTTAGATTTTTGATATTTATGTCAATAAACTGCTAAATCATATGCAAATATTGTAGGCCTATTTCACTACTGCCACATACCTGACACCTAGATGAACAATGTACAGTTGGTTTTATGACTGTGTAAGTCACTGTCTTCAAATGCTATTGAGCTTTAAATGTGGTCATATTCTGTATATGATCCCACACAGTAGTGAAATACATAGCATTATTTGCATATGATTTATCAGTTTACTGTCATACATATCAAAAATATTAAAGGTGTGCATCATACATGAGATCTATATGAACAATGTACAGTTGGTTTTATGACTGTAAGTCACTGTCTTCAAATGCTATTGAGCTTTAAATATTGTCATATTCTGTATGATCCCATATAGTAGTGAAATACATAGCAATATTTGCATATGATTTAGCAGTTTACTGTCATACATATCAAAAATATTAAAGGTGTGCATCATACATGAGACCTATATAACAATATACAGTTGGTTTTATGACTAAGTCATTGTCTTCAAATGATATTGAGCTTTAAATATTGTCATATTTTGTGTATGATCCCATACAGTATGTGAAATAGGCCTACAATATTTGCATATGATTTAGCAGTTTATTGTCAAAAATATCAAAAATCTAAAAGGTGTGCATCATACATGAGACCTGGGTGAACAATGTACAATTGGTTTTATGACTGTAAGTCATTGTCTTCAAATGCTATTGAAGTTAGAAACGTTTATGCCAATGTCGCATGTAATTTTGAGACGGTCCCTAAATATGCGTGCGACAAAAAAAGTCTAAGAATGCGCTTATCTTTATAACGTACCCATGTCTTAATGCCAAAGACCGCTCTATATCTTTATATGACATTCCTAATTTAAAGTAAAATGTTATTTCTTCTGTCATCTCCATCTCTGCTGTAGCCCAGTCTATGGTATGGTTACAGTATTGGCCGCTGTGGCTCCCTCAACGCGTGGCCACGACATAATGATGTCGTTACCTCAACAAAATGATCTCGTGGCCACGACTTAATATGAAGTTCCCACGAGATATTATGACGTTCCCACGACTTATCACGTTCCCACGAGTTTATATGTTGTGGCCACGACAAAAATAAGTGAACCGAACATGTCCCCTCCCGGTCACCGTAGGATACCGAGTAGCAACGAATTAAAAATCACTCTCAGAACCACATAGCAATGCCCAAGTAACCACAGGCAAACACTTTCTTCAGAAACAAATTGTTAACAAGTAACAAGACTGGTATTAACCATAAAAAAAAAAGCCCAAATAGCATTATGCGCAAAATACCAAGTGGTATAAGAAATGTTAAAAAATTGACACAAAACAATTTATACTAATAACGACAATAAATAAACAAACAAACAAACTTGTATTAAGTATTAAAAAACATAAAATGGCCAAATTTTACTAAAATAAAAAGCATTCTAAAGCATGCAGATTCATCAAAACATTATTTCTAGCAATAACTACTGAATGAATGAATAAATAAATAAACTGGTATTAATTATTTAAAAAACGTAAAAATTCCCAAATTTATTTAATTCAATAAAAAATTGTAAAGCATACAGATTCCCCTAAAATAATTGTATGTATAATAGTAACTACAGAAAATTAAATGTATAATTAAATAAACAAACTGTTAAGTATTTTAAAAATGTATACAAATGTCACAATTTTATTAAAATCAAAAAGCCTTTCAAATGCATTTCTCAAAAAAAAAAAAAAAGGAGAAATAATTATATTTATAATATTAACAAAACAAAAATTACCTTGACTGGTATTAAGTATTAAAAAACAATCAAATAAAAAAGCACTCTAAGGCGTACAGATTCCCCAAAACTTATTTTAATTTATAATAATACCAGTCTAGTTATTTTTTTGTAGTTAAGTATTAAAAAAGATAAAACTGCCCAAATTTGATATAAAAAAAGAAGCATTCTAAAGCATCCAGATTGCCATGCTCTAACCTGTTAAGATTTAATTTCCATTAATAGTTTCCATATGAATCAATAACAGCTGTAACTGCCTAACTCTTATCCTGTTAGAGACCGATCTGTGGCTTCCTGCAGTCCTCCAGATTCGTCATATCCCAGAAACGCCAGAGCTCGCTTTCAGTCTGGGATGTTTCTGCATCCATCATACGTGACAAGCGCAGGCAGACTGTTGGAAAACACACTAAACATGTTGCTCTACCAGAACAGGCTGCTGGGAAAGAAAGATCATGTGACCTGTAAACATGTAAGATCTCGTTAAACTGTTTAGCTCTTTCCAGACCATAGAAATGGACCGAAATATAGAAACATAATTTAATATAGTATAAAGGAATGTTCTGGGTTTAAAACCAATGAAGCTTTAATACCAGCATTACCACATACATTTGGACTCGTGTTTCTAATATTCTGGCTATACTTTTCAAAACTCTGTTTTTTAAAGTTTATCAGAGTGTAATGTCTTACAAAAACATTTCTTTGAAATGCATATTTTTATAAACTGATGTTTTTTTCTCATATTTTTCTTGATGTTTTTTATGTATGTGATCATAGAGCGTCTCGGTTACGGATGTAACCCTCGTTCCCTGAGTAGGGAACGGAGACGTTACGTCAGATGACGACGATTGGGGTTTCGCTTAGAAAGCCTCTCACCTTCGAGTATATAAAACGAGCCAATGGCAATGAAATGCCATGGGTCTGCGGAATTTGCATAGCGTATCTCCGCCCACCGCAGGGGGTATATAAGGAAGTACGCTGCAATATGCAGATATGTCTTCGCTGAGGAGCCGAGACTGAACTCAGGCGTTTTTCAGCGATACAGCGGAAGTGGCAGGAAGACGTAACGTCTCCGTTCCCTACTCAGGGAACGAGGGTTACATCCGTAACCGAGACGTTCCCTTTCGTGGTCACTCCGAGTTACGTCGGATGACGACGATTGGGGTTCCAGTCTAATCACGCCACCTCGGCTGTCATCCAGTGCCCTGCGTAAGTCTGAGCTCCCTGTTGTGAGAATAGCACGAACGAAAGAGTCCTACTTAACACAGGAATACCAAGGTACACTGGGAAGCATATCTCAGGAGAAATATGCAATTATGCCCAACCATTAAGGGGGGGACTTGAGAGACACATATGACCCAGAGGGATGCATATGGGGTATCACTGAGGTGTCCAGCCGCAGGTGGAATATTTAAACCCCAGGGGTGGCAAGGTGGCTTGCCAAGGGAAAGACACACGCTCAAAAGAGACTTACAGTGGAATACACATGTGGGGGTCGCCCAAAGGGGGGACCATGCACATGGAGGCACCTAGTCAAGCGCAAGAGCTGTGTTATGGCAGATTGGCATAACTCAGGCGTTGACGTAACCAGTGCTGGAGGAACTCAGAGCTTATTAGACTCACCTGAGAAGATGATCGCACGTATCCCGTCCGTGGAGAGGAATGGCGAGCAAGCGAAGACACCTGAGCAGAATCTAGTACCGGCTGGTTGAAGCGAGTACATGAGAAGAAACTGGCTCTACTCGGAGATTATAGAATCTCTCGAATGTGTTGGGTGTCGCCCAGCCTGCAGCTCTACAAATGTCTGTTAGCGAGGTGCCATGCGCTAGAGCCCAAGAAGAAGCCACACTACGAGTGGAGTGGGCTTTCACACCAAGGGGGCATTGACGACCTTGCTGCTGGTATGCCAAAGCAATGGTATCCACTATCCAGTGAGATAACCTTTGCTTTGAGAGAGCCTTTCCCTTCAGCTTCCCACCATAACAGACAAAGAGCTGGTGTGAGGTCCTGAAACACCGCGTTCTGTCTACTTAAGCACGAAGGGCGCGTACTGGACAGAGCAGTGCCAAGGCTGGGTCTGCCTCCTCCAAGGGCAGCGCTTGCAGGTTCACTACCTGTTCTCGAAAGGGTGTGGTAGGAACCTTGGGCACGTATCCAAGCCGGGGTCTCAGGATCACGTGAGAGTTAGCCGGCCCGAATTCCAGGCACGCTTCGTCAACCGAAAATGCCTGCAGGTCCCCTACCCTCTTGCTGGAGGCCAATGCAACCAGGAGCGCTGTCTACATAGACAGGAACTTAAGCTCCACTGATTGCAAAGGCTCAAATGGAGCACTCTGCAGGGCAGTTAGAACCACTGAGAGGTCCCAAGAGGGTACGAGGGGAGGACGAGGAGGATTTAGTCTCCTCGCTCCCCTCAGGAACCTGACGATCAGATCGTGCTTCCCCAAAGTCTTACCATCGACTGCTTCGTGATGTGCGGCAATGGCGGCAACATACACTTTCAGGGTGGAGGGAGACAGCCTTCGCTCCAACCCTTCTTGCAGGAAGGAAAGCACGACACTGATCGGGCATTTCGTGGGTTCTTGATGTTTAGAAGAACACCAGTTGACGAAGAGGTTCCACTTCAACGCATAGGCATGTCTCGTGGACGATGCTCTAGCGGAAGTGATGGTAGCCACCACCGCAGGTGGTAGGGTACTCAAACCTGCCTCGTCCCGTCCAGGAGCCACACGTGGAGGTTCCAAAGATCGGGACGAGGGTGCCATAAGGTGCCCCGTCCCTGAGAAAGGAGGTCCTTCCTCAGAGGAATTGGCCAGGGAGGTGCTGTCGCGAGGAGTACTAGTTCGGAGAACCAGGTCCGGTTGTGCCAATACGGGGCAACCAAAATGACCTGCTCCTCGTCCTCCCTGATCTTGCGCAAGGTCTGCGCAAGGAGGCTCACTGGGGGAAACGCATACTTGCGTAGGCCCCGCGGTCAGCTGTGCGCCAGTGCATCCGTGCCGAGCGTGCCCTCGGTCAGGGAATAAAACAGGTCGCAATGGGACGAGTCGTGGGAGGCAAACAGGTCTACCTGTGCGTCGCCGAACTGATCCCAAATCAGCTGGACCGTCTGGGGATGGAGCCGCCATTCTCCAGCGAGAGGCCGAACTCGAGACAGCTCGTCGGCCGCCCGGTTCAGGTGTCCCGGGATATAAATGGCTCGAAGCGACCTCAGATGCTTCTGACTCCATATGAGGAGGTGGCGAGCGAGTTGCGACATACGGCGGGAGCGTAGACCACCTTGTTGGTTGATGTACGCTACTGTTGCGGTATTGTCTGCTCGGACTAGTACGTGCTGACCCCTGAGCAGCGCATGGAAGCGGTGCAGGGCGAGACGTACAGCCAGCAACTCGAGACAATTGACATGCCAAAGGCGCTGGGGTCCTGTCCAGGAGCCCGCGGCAGCATGACCATTGCACATGGCGCCCCAGCCCGTGGTGGAGTCATCTGTTGATACAACAACATGCCGGGAAACTCGCTCTAAGGGCACTCCGGCCCGTAGAAAATTGAGGTTCGTCCACGGGGTGAAGGTCTGACGGCAGGCTGGAGTCACTGGGACTTGGAGCGTGCCGTGTTGCCATGCCCACCTCAGGACTCGATCGCGAAGCCAAAGCTGAAGCGGTCTCATATGAAGCAATCCCAGCGGTGTTACTGCGGCTGCGGATGCCATATGCCCCAGGAGCCTCTGAAATAGTTTCAGTGGAACCGCACTCTTGCCCTCGAATTGGCGAAGACAAGTCAGCAGTGACTGCGCGCGCTCGCTCGTAAGCTGCGCGCACATGGCGACCGAGTCGATCTCCATACCGAGAAAAGAGATCCTCTGCACGGGGCAGAGTTTGCTCTTCTCCCAGTTGACCCGAAGGCCCAGACGAGCTAAGTGCCGGAGCACTAGGTCCCTGTGTTCGCAAACCTGGCCTCGAGAGTGAGCTAGGATTAGCCAGTCGTCGAGATAGTTCAGGATGCGAACCCCGTGTTCCCGGAGGGGAACAAGGGCTGCCTCGACGACCTTCGTAAAGATGCGAGGAGACAGGGCTAGCCCGAAAGGGAGAACCGCGTACTGGTATGCCTGCCCCTCGAAAGCAAACCGTAGAAACGGTCTGTGTCGAGGTAAAATGGAGACATGGAAGTAGGCGTCCTTCAGGTCGATCGCTGCAAACCAATCCTGCGGCCGTACACACTGGAGGATGTGTTTGGCCGTTAACATCTTGAACGGCAGCCTGTGAAGGGAGCGGTTCAAGACGCGCAGGTCGAGGATTGGCCGTAACCCACCGGACTTCTTGGGTACAATGAAGTAGGGGCTGTAGAAGCCGGACTTCATCTCGGCTGGAGGGACAATCTCGATCGCACCCTTCGCCAGTAGGGTGGCGACCTCCGCTCTCATGACAGGGGCATTCCCCCCGACCATAGTGAAGCGGACTCCCCTGAAGCGGGGAGGAGATATCGCGAACTGAATCGCGTAGCCGAATCTAATGGTTCTCGCGACCCAGCGGGACAGTCTGGGAAGCTCTAACCAGGCCTCCAGAAAGTGCACCAGCGGGGTCATACGAACCACAGACGTACCGTCGGTGGGGCAGCGAGGCGGAATGACCGGCACCGGCGAGGGTGGCATAGCGGCCCTGTGCGGGGGCACGGTCATAAACCGCATCCTGCCAGAGGAGGCCAGGGGAGGGCGCGCGTCCCACGGGGGCGTGCTCTGGCAGGGGTCTGGCGACAGAGGGGGGATGAGAGGAGCGTGGCCCGTGGGCGGCGCGTGCTGTCATCCACTGCCTCTTAAAGCTCAGAGAAAGAGCATCAGTTCTTTAGAACAAGATTCTCCCCCAGCCCTCCACTGGGGGAAGGAGTGGTCCTGCTCCCAACTCCCCGAAGAACTGAGCCCTAACTCCAAGCTGCCCATCTCAGGAGTGCTGCTTAGCCAGGTGTTAGCCGGCTAAGGGGCAGAGACAGGCGGTGCCAGCCTCCAGCGACCTCCTCGTGCTCGGACCAGTGAAGGCTCGAGGGAAGGAGCCGCATGGAGGTGGCGTCGGCGGGAAGCGGACTAAGCAGACCACACCAACGGATGACCGTCAGTGCATAGCCTCAGTCCGCTTCTGGAGTGATCGAAGACTGTTGGGCGCAGTCCTCAACCACACCGCCGACCAGGCTGCCCGCCTCAAGGGTGCTGCTTAGACTGACGTGGCAGTCTAAGGGGCGGAGACGGGCAGCGCCACCCTCCTGCGACTTCCTCCTACTCAGAGCTGGTGAAGGCCCGAGGGGAGCAGCCGAATGGAGGGGGCCTTGGCGGGAAGAAGACTAAGGAGACCGCACGGATGGATGACCATCGGTACAGAACCTGAGTCTGCTTCAGGTGGCCGAAGCCACACCGCCAAAGAGCTCAGCCTGGGACATGGGGGAGCTGAGAAAATTAATTCTCAGACCCTACCACATCAACCTGGCTAAGCCCATGTCTGGACCACATAGTGGACATCACCTGACCCGGGATCACGCAGGTACCGATGTTGCCCGAGAGCGAGGTCAGTAGTGTGCGTGGCGGAACAACCAGGCCGGGCATGGGAGGCATAGCGTCCCAGCATAGGGGCGTGGTTAAAATTTTCCGCGTTCTGCCAGGGTTGGCCAGGGAAGGACTAGCGTTCCACTGCGGCCGGTTCGACAGAACTCCCGGGACAGCACTGCATCGAAGGCGCAGGCGACACACAGTACTGCATGACCGTGCCACGATAGTGACGGGGAACATACAGACCATGATCACCATGCGATCGAAAGCAGCGAAGGCGGAGGACACCCGCGAGCCGCGAAAGTCACGTGGAGTCTCGCGCAGCGCAGGCGTCCTGATGCACGTCCGGGAGAAGCTTACAGCGCTCGGGGGGAGGGCGGGGCCACTCCAGCCGATGCTTTCAGCTGCCCGGGAAAGCATGGCTGACAGCTCTGGATCGGTCCCGGCAACGATGGCACTCCCGTGGGAGGCAACGCAGTCGAAACTTCATTTCCAGAGGAATCAAGCCCACCTTGTGATGCTGTGAGTGCATGGTCTGCGATGTGGAGGGGGGTGTGGCCCGAGGAATTGACTCGTCGGTTGTTGTGCCACACCAAACCCTCAGATCACCCTGGCCACCAGCCAAAGTATCTCTTCTCGAGGAAGAGATAAATTGGGGTGTGGCAGAGGGGACTCTACTCACATGGAGATCATTGAGTCTTGATCTATAAACATCGCGATGGTCATGTTCCCTTCTTTTTCTTTTTTTTTTTTGCAATGAAAACATGACTCATCAACGAGCGCTGCCAAGCGTGATTAAGCCCAACACGCAAAACAGCGCTCGCGACCGTTAGGCAGATGACCGCACAGTGCGCACACACATCCAGAAAATACACGGGCGAACCGTCTTGAAAAAGACGTGCCGCGTGCAGCTCTTTTAGAGAGTGGAAAAGCTCAGCAGAGTGCTGAAGCGCCCAGGGAGAAACACACTCACTGTCGGCAGATTACTGCACAAATCAGCAGCAGGAAATGCGATCTCGCTGGAAAGCGCCGTCACACAAACACACTGAAGAGCCGCTCGTCTCGAAGAGATTTGAGATGACACTCAAAAGGCTTGTGGAGTGAAGTACTGAACTTGGCTCCGAAGCGAAAACATATCTGCATATTGCAGCGTACTTCCTTATATACCCCCTGCGGTGGGCGGAGATACGCTGTGCAAATTCCGCAGACCCATGGCATTTCATTGCCATTGGCTCGTTTTATATACTCGAAGGTGAGAGGCTTTCTAAGCGAAACCCCAATCGTCGTCATCCGACGTAACTCGGAGTGACCACGAAAGGGAACTTAAGTTCTACTGAACCTATAAAGAATCCTTTAATATAAATCATGTGAAGGAAAAGCTGTGATCTGATTTGGGCGAAAGACAGACCACAGATCTCCAGTAACGTCTGCCCACGTCTCTCTTCCTGCAGGAAAGCTGCTATCACGTTTGATAATGGACCATTTAACGGCTTTCTCCAGGTAATGAGGCAGATGACTCAACTTCCTGATAATACAAAGAGCAGTCTGGGAGCGAGACAAACTGAGAGAGAGAACGAGACACTGAGGGAAGAGTAAATACACCTACCTTTCGCCAGTGCAAAACTTGATGCTTGGATGTTTTTGGTGGTTACTAGGTTGTCCTGGTTGGTTGCTAGGTAGTCAGAAGTCGAAAAGAGCCCACCCTCAAATCTCTATAATATTCTGGTCTCTAGACACCATGTGGGAAAATCTGGTGACACTGGTTAGTTGTGTTTTTGGTACATGGTAGCTGATTTCTAGACTGTCCACTCTACACTATTAAACGTTAAGGTTCAAAAAGGGGTTTTTGCAGTGATACATAGAATAACCATTTTTAGTATTGCAAAAAAAAAAAATCATCATTTACTCACCCTCAAGTTGTTCCAATCTTGTATGAGAATCTCTGTTGAACACAAAAGAAGATATTTTGAAGAATGTTGGTAACCAGACAGTTGATGGGCCCCATTGACTTCCATAGTAGAAATAAAATACTATGGAAACCAATGGCTACCGTCAACTGTCTGGTTACCAACATTCTTCAAAATATCTTCTTTTTGAAGAAAGAAACTCAGGTTTGGAATAACACGAGGGTGAGTAAATGATGACAGGATTTAAATTTTTGGGTGAACTATCCCATATAACCTTTTGTGGAATAGAATTCGAATTGAATAGAATTGGTTACATTTTCTTGGAACTATAGATGCCAATAAAGTTTATTGATTTGAAATTGTAAAGCTGATCCAAGCTGATAATTACCTGGTTCACCAGCCATGATGTTCTGAAAAAATACATCTTCACCACCTCTAAACTGGTATGGCCAACTGGTAGCTGGTTTGTTGGTGATCCAAGATAACTCAGAAAAGCTTGGACTAGCTAGAAACTAACTAGAAAATAAAGTTATTTTCTACATCTACAGTTCCATGAAGAATCTTTTACATCCATGGAATTTTTCCATTGGACAAAACGTTCTTTATAGTGGAACCCAAAATGGTTCTTCTAAGGCATTTTTTTTTTTTTTTTTTTGCATACTTTGGAAGTCAGTGGGGACCAGCAACTGTTTAGTTACCAACATTCTTCAAAATATCTTCTTTTGTGTTCAACAGATGAAAGAACTCGGGTTTAGAACAACTTGAAGGTGAGTAAATGAAGAATTTTCATTTTCTGGTGACCTGTCCCTTTAAACAAGCTGTATAATTTGATGTATTTTGTGCCAAAAGTGTTCACATTTTAACCTAACAGCATGAGCAAAAATAATACTGATTCTTGTCTTTGCAAACACCACTCATCAACACTTTGTTTTAACAGTGTAACAGTGCCCATAAGACAGGCGCATCTGCAAAGCACAGATGGCCACATTCATAGTTGATAAGTGTACGTCAAAGTGTCTCCAAAGAACAAGCCCTTAAAACTAAAGAGCATGGCAGAAAGCAATACAACTTTCACGAGGATATGTGCTGTGATGGACACTTGATTTTTCCACTGGCTTTAGTTTCTTGTCAAACTCTTGTTGGTGTTTGAAGTGTCAAGCTCTTGTGAGCGTGCAAATTGAAGAGTAGCTTTGTGTGAAGGAATGTCAGGGAACAGAATGTGTTTTCTATTAAGTCATGTCATACCAGCAGACTTCATCTGTTTGCTTGCAGAAAACATCTTGTCAAATATATTTTGAACCTTTTGCTATATAACCTTTATTCAAAGGAATAGTTCAGTCAAACTTGAACATTCTGTCATTATTTACTCACCCTTATGTTATTTCACACCCATTTTCTTTCTTCTGAAGAACATAAAAGGAGAAACTTAGCAGGATGCCGATGCTACTTTTTTCTTGCATTGAATGTGAATGGTGATTTCACCATTTGAATATGCAAATATTTGCCAGCTAGGAGAAGATTGTCAATGAATAACAGCCTAAATTTCAATCTGTTTATCACATAAAGCTTATCATATAGATTTGTAAGACTTGGAAAATACACTGCCGTTAAAAGGTTTGAGGTCAGTACGTTTTATTTTTATGTATTTGAAAGAAATCATTACTTTTAATCAGCAAGGAGACATTCATTTAATCAAAAGTTACAGTAAAGATATTTATGATGTTGCATTTTTTTTTTATTCTAGATAAATGCTGTTCTTTTGAACTTTCTATTCAATTAATACTGAAAAAATATACTTTAACAAAAAATATTAAGCAGCACAACTGTTTTCAACATAATAATAAGAAATGCTTCTTGAGCAGCAAATCAGCATATTAGAAGGATTTCTGAAGGATCATGTGACACTGAAGACTGGAGTAATGATGCTGAAAATTCAGCTTTGATCACAGGAATAAATTACATTTTGTAATATATTCAACAAGTAAGGACTTTCTTTAATGGTTATAATATTTCACAATTTTACTTACATTTTTTATTAATTAAATGTAGCCTTGATGAGCATAAGAGACTTCTAATCTTACTGACCCCAAATTTAGAACAGTAGTGCTTTTTGGTCTTTTTTTCGAGTTTTGCGGCCCTTTGTCACATTTACTTTAATTGTATGGATAAAAACGCCTAAGATATTCTCTGAAGCAACATAATGTTGATTGAATGATAGTTAAATATTAAGCTTATTCTGTCTGCCTTTAAGGGGTTGAAGGACTTCAGATTTTTTCAAGGCGACATTTGTGTGATTAAATTCGAGTCGATGTCAACTAGTCGTTGATGACGTCATTAATAAACAAGTAAGCCTGAACCTCGAGTTGAGACTCGAACGCAGGTTGTCTTGTGCACAGCTATGGCATATGACAAGGCTATTGCTCCTACATAACAGCTCATTTTTTATCAGTTCTTTTGTCTTTGGGTCATTATATTTCTCACAGATTTTTGCTCGTTCTAAATCAGATACAGATAAAGTGGCACAGTAAAGATTACATATGAATGCTTTATAGAGAGCGAGTGCGTGTGAATTAATTCTACCTGGCAGCGTCTCTCTACTAATAGTGAAGCTGTGGGTTTTAGTTACTAAGAAATATATGCTAGAACGTTTCAATTTCTAAGCTATTTTACTGATAAATCGCAGAACAATGTTGACAGTACATTTCTCCGCTACTGAATGTTTGTGTGTGCGCGATCTGCACGTGATGGCGTCATGGCAGAGCATTTAAGTCGACTAGTCTGTGCAACCCCTACTGTCTATACATACATAAAAATTTTTATTATGATTTTTGACCTTATTTGTCTGGTTAGACCTGTGCCGTAACACAAGCTCTAATATCTCTGGGATCTTGAGCCATTTGAAATGCTTATGCTGATATGGATACTGTAATCGCTAATACTAACTGGCAGCAGTGCACCTTCTTTTCCACAAAAACAAATACTAAGAAATGTTTCTTGCTTCTTTTGTCCTGTTTAATCTGGCTATCGTTCTCCCATTGGTGTCATGTGTTCTAATAAGACCTTGTGAGAGGCCGCTACTGTCCGCGTAGTCTGAATTTATAGCATGCTAATTACTCCTTACGGAGTTCTCACTTATTGACAATGGCTTCCTCGAAAATGCTCGTCGAGGGACTAATAATGACCAGCAGCTTCCCACACTGCATCGCAAACTAATGAATACTCTTTCAGTCAGGGCCTGTGATGGATTTAATGACAAAAATCATTTTCGCCCACAGGCTACATGAAAAACAGACCGAAATAAGCAGAATTGGTCCCAGAGCACTTGAAATCCGCATGACCCGCATCAAACGCCTGTGGTAAATGGGGTTCGCTGTCTTTGTTTCATTTCATTTTGTGTTTGTTTTCACTTGATAAGTGATGAATGAAAAGCTTTATTGTATCAGTGCGTATCTCAATGGCTGCCATCTGTCTGAGGGCTCCGTTCGTATGCCGTTGTGGGAGGAAGCGGCTTTATTGATTCGATTCTGAGATGAGTCTCCTTGCAGACTATGCCAAATCTTTGAGTTAAATGACAAACAGGCTGAGAAAGAAAAATGACTCTTCTGAACGTGCACCAGGACGTGAATGTATTTCCTGAGGACATCCCTCATAGCCAGGGGAGTCACATTTTGGCAGGCTTCGATTGGTTTGATGGTTTCGGCATCCTCAAGAAGGGTTGTTTCACAACATACAAGACCTTTAAGAGGATTTACAGTGTTTTGCGCCAGGAGCCTTCAGGCTTTGTCTCATTAATACCTGGGAATCTCTCTGGATTTGTTGTGGGATGAACTGAATGTTGCATACTTACTGTCGTGCTTTGAAATGTGTAATCCTCCTTTAATTCAAGGTCAAGTTATTGAGGTCTGCACTTCATTATTAAACGCTAATCTTTATTTAACAATTGATATGGTGAACATGCTAAGAGCTACTAAACACGACTGTGATTACAGTGTATAGTTACAAATATAGAGGGCAGATAATATAGATTAAAGCAATAAACCACCCATTAAATGTATTTTACTCTTCTTATGCAAACTGAGTGCCTAAATCCTTCCCATTGGCACACAATCACTATAAAACATTGGCATTGAGTAGCCTGTTTGCTACAAGTAATGTAGTTTAAATGGTTCCTCTGCATATTGATTTTGATTGGTCAATACAGCCCATCTCTTTTATACTATGCTGCTACATTTTTTTAAATATGATGTTGTTTGTGGATATTGTCAGGTGACTGCACAATTTCAATAAGAACAATAAACGAAGAAAGAAGAATACTATTTATTGTAATACTTCATTTGATCATAATATAATGTAATATTTCTTAATGTACACAGAATATATACTTATTTATATATTTGGGCATAAGCTACTACAAGGGACACATACAGTAATTAAAGCAAACAGAAAAAAACATCAGAATATTATTGGCACAAATGTGAAAAATCCATACTGGATGAAAAACTAACTCAAATAAACACGTTACAGTCTCACAGTGAATACATTTTCATCTGTTTTCACATTCATGGCTTAATACACAGATCTGGATGAAAACACAAACGTATTCTGGAAATAAATAGCTCTGAATGAAGAACCGCTTACCCAACATTTACCCAGACGAGCTGCCTCTTTATAAAAACACGCACACACACACACACACACACACACACACACTCCTAAATATTTTATTTGAATTGGACTTATTGTGTCATAGAGATCCATCACCATAATGTTTGAATTAAAGAGAGAGGAAGGTGTAACTTTGTAAAAGGAAAGATGATTCAAGTCATGGATTATTGTTTGTATCCCATTTAACTTCCCTTATGTGACATATTTCAGCAGGATGTTCAACAAGAAAAAGGCAGGACTTCATCTAATGGGAATTGATTAGATTGTGAAATCTGTCGTTACTACAGCATCTAGACCCAAAAAGCATCTTCATCCATGGATAGATATTCGTAAGTGTGTTCTGATCAAATATATTTTTGCAAATAACATATTAAGCACAAAAATATTATTGTACATACTTTGCCAATACTTTTTTAGCATGAAATAGATGTGTGGAAAAATAAGTTAATATATCAATTAGATACACATACTTATACATACAGTGTATATATATATATATATATATATATTAGTATAGATAGTGTACCACACCAATTTCCTGCTTCTATAAGAAATGTCAACACTTTCCTTTGTACTTTCTTATCTAACACTTAGCGCTTTATTGAACATGTTACAATAATTGTAGGTTAATAAAGGGTTCAACTACTTCAAGGGGATTTTCAAGGGGAATACGTTTTTACAGCATGTATTTTATGCCTTTGCCCTTGGTCAGTATTCGCACTCCAGATCAGCTCTATTTCCGTAATTAATATGCTTGACTTGTGTGAGCAAACTCTTCCATCAGCCCACATTAGCTGGCAAACAAACAAACAAGCACACTAAGACCCCAGTGCAGCAGAGCATGATGGGTAATGGGGCATTATGCCTGATGGCTCCTTCTGCGGTAACAGAAGCAGTCGAGTCACGTGACACACTCGCGTACTAAGAGGCGGAGTTAAATTAGTGTCAATCATGGTGACAGTGTATTTACCGACTAATCAAGCATCAGTCAGACAGCGTGTACATAAAAGCTCAGCGGAGACAGAAAGGGCATCTTGGAAGTCTGCTGACACTGCGGCGCTGATCTAAACCCAATCGCACGGTGCTGACAGCGGCTGAATGAGACCCAGAACTCATGGAAAACGAGAGCTAAAGATGCTGAACGAGGTGAAAACTTGAGGTGTGGCTGCAGAGAGATGTGTGTAAGTGTTACCCTTGAGGAGCAGACAGATGAAGAACAGCCTTTATGGGGAAAACTAAGAACGTGCATCGTTATGATCCCTCCAAGAGATCAAACCGAGGTCATTCCAGTCTGATGCAATGCAATAAATAAGATATGCTGCTCTGGGGGAGTAACAGACCAAGAACCCAACACACTGTGAATGTAACACAACGACATGGCAATTGAAACCGTTTCACCCATCTCAAGACAACCAGACAATGCACACAAAACTGCTAACAGAACATTTTTTCACACACTATAAAATGCATAAAACAAACACAACAGGGCTGCAACTACCATAAAACACTAAGACACTTTTTTCAATCAACAATTCTTAAGGGAAACAATAAAGGTTAATGTTAAAAAAAAATCTAAAATAAGGGAATATCAGTGCTGTAAAGAAAGGAGTGGAAGTTTTAGGTACCGTTCAAAAGAACAGGGTTTTTTTTTTTTTAAGAAACAAATACTTTTATTCAGCATAGATGCATTGAATTGATGAAAAGTGGCTATTTCTATTATGAATATATGCTGTTCTTTTGAACTTTATATTCATGAATGGTTTCTGAAATGTTTCTTGAGCAGCAAATCAGCATATTAGAATGATATCTGAAGGATCACGTGACTGAAAACCGGAGTAATGATGCTAAAAAAAATCAGCTTTGATCACAGGAATAAATTACAAACTTCTTAATACCAACCCTAAACTTCTGAACGGTAGCTTTAAACCTTTCCATACAATCAAAGCCTTTTCTTAGAGACGTAATTTCTGTGGTAAGTGTAGTGTAAAAGAGGCTAAAGATGATAGGATGGATGTAAAAACCAATTACAATTCAAGTAGGCAAGTATTGCGCTGTCCTGCCTTGCAAACGCTATAAGTAAAGCATGAAAGTATTCCGTTGATGTTCGGAAGAGTATGTCACAAAAGCATGACATAACGAAATACATTTTCTGTTGGGTGCGACGGCAAAACCTCTTTCTCATACATTTTAGCCCATCCAATCCCGAATATGTAGTCATCCATTAAGTATTTATAAAGAAAATAGTTATGAATGCTCGCTCAAACAGTTAAACTGCAACAAACTTATTTGAAAATGTCTTCCAAGAATGTGTCATTGTACAATCAGCTTTATAATGACTGTTTTTTTCCTTCATGTTTTTATAGGGCTATGTTGTCATATTTGGAGTTTGACACCCCAACACTCCTTTGTTGTTCCATGGAATAATGAAGAACTCTGGTTCGGAATGACATGAAGGGTGTGTAAATGATGACAGAATGTTCATTCTAGTGAACAAACCATTTGAAACGAATCAACAAAACACTGAAATGACAGAAAATGTTGAGAAATACTCACTTTGTGATAGTTAAGGCTGGAATGGTAAACGCATTCAGATCATGAGCTCTTTTCACCAAGTGAATACTGTTACAGGGAAATGAATTCCATTACGATACATAGAAGAATGGATTTGGCTTATTTCACAGTGAGATTCTCACTTCACAACATGACAGTCGAAACACAAACTATAAAAGAATGAGAACGTGAAAACACTGAAGCGTTCTCATAACGTGATACTTAAACGCCAAGTGAATGACTGAATTGACTCTTGAAGAAGAACCAATGCTGTTGTTACAAAACCACAACACACTGAATTTACATTCAAATGATTAACTCCAGTTATAATTATTCAATGTTAAGTTACTACGTCAAAGCTTCATTAAGGCGTGTGTAGGCCTTCCGCTATTTGCTTAGTATACAGTGTTCTTTCTGTACAAATTTTACATACATGTATTCAGATTCATGTTCTGAATCTTCAATTTCTGTTCTCTCTGCATCCATAGACTGAACTTATTGAAAAAATTCCAGAGCTCATTATGACTCTGAAATGAAATGTGATTGGCTGATGTGAGGATGTAGTCTGATTGGCTCTCTCACAGAACTGAGATGCTGAAGCTTGGCTATTTGAAGTAGTTGAGCCCGGCCACCAGAAGAAACTTCTCAAGGAAGAGTTCAGAGTCAAGCACCGCGATGTGAGCCGCGCGTCCGATCAGCGTGTTGGCGGTGTTCGGTAACGCATGGAACACGTTCTGTCGGATCAAACGACAGTTTGGAGCGCTCAGCAATGGCTGGAGTAAGTTATTGATCATCTCTGTATATACTGGACCTGTTAGGGGGCAACACACACATTACATTCAACATTCAACAACACACAACCAGTCTAAAATTGAGATTTATATATCATCTGAAAGCTGAATAAATAAGCTTTCCATTGATGTATGGTTTGTTAGGATATATTTGGCCGATATACAACTATTTGAACATCTGGAATCTGAGGGTGCAAAAAAAAATTAAACATTGAGAAAATCACCTTTAAAGTTTTCCACTAATGTTGGCGATTGTGCTGCATTCACTCACAAAAATAAATGTTTTATATCTTTACAGTAGGAAATTTACAAAATATCTTCATGGAACATGATCTTTACTTAATATCCTAATGATTTTTGGCATAAAAAAAAAATCAATAATTTTGACCCATACAATGTATTTTTAGCTATTGCCACAAATATACCCGTGCGACTTGTGACTGGTTTTGTGATCCAGGGTCACATATAGTGTTCAAAAGTTTAGTGTTAGTTTTTTGTCATGGAATATGAATGAAATTTTTATTTAGCTAGGATGCTTTCAATTGATGAAAAGTGACAGTAAAGACTTTTACACTGTTACAAAAGATTGCCATTTCAAATGCTGTTCTTTTGAACTTTTTATTCATCGAAATATCCTGCATTTTTTTTTTTTCCAAAATGATAATAATACAAAATGTTTCTTAAGCAGCAAATCAGCATATTAGAATGACTTTTGAAGGATCATGTGACACTGAAGATGAGTAATGTTGTCTGAAAATTCAGTTTTGCATAGCAGGGATAAATTACATTTTAAAATATATTCAAATAGAAAAGTTATTTTAAGCTGTAATAATATTTCACAATTCTATTTTTTGATCAAATTAATGCAGCTTGGTGAGGATAATGTCTTCTTAATGATTGTTGTTAAAGTAGCAGTTTTCAATAACAGAAAAATATGTAAAAGTATGGTATTTGGGATAAAAGGCATCCCTGCTGTTGGGGCCAAAGGCACAAAAATTTACATGATAATAAACAGTGTGCTGAATTTTCCATTTGCTGAAATGACATGGTTAGATTCAGATGGTAAATATCATATATAAAGTTGGGTGCCCACCTTATTTAGATAATCGCCATATTTATAATGAAACCACCATATTTAAAAATGTACTTATCATGTAATAAAATATAATTTATAGTTACTACTGTAAATATATATTATATTATTATGGGATCTCCTTCAGTGCTTTCAGAATCTTTACTTTTGAAAATAATTTTGTTTTTTTAATTGTGTATTTTTAAAATATATTTTTATATTAACCATATTTTAATGACAGCATATTTATTGAACAACAATGAATTATTTTATGTACCAAAATAAACTGAAAATAGTACAAACTTTGCTGAAGTAACTGTTTTGAACAAGTATTAAAGGGCACCTATTATGCAAAATTCACTTTTACATGGTGTTTGACCATAAACGTGTGTTGGCAGTGTGTGTAAACAACCACTGTATAATGATAAAAATCCACCCAGTGTTTTTTTTTTTTTTTTAAATCCCCATAAATCATAAAGACTGTCTCAGAAAAAGCCGTTCTCAGATTCAGGGCAATGTGATGTACTTTTGCACAGGCCCCGCCCACGACAGTTGACTGACACTGCTGTATTAGCATAGACCCGCCCTGAGTGAGCTGTACACAGTTCGCCATTGTTTCGATGCCAGAGCAGCTGTAGACAAGAATGTTTTCTAAACGATTGAGGTGTTTTGTTGTTGGATGTAAGAATGAACATAGCAGTCTTCATTTACTCTCGTTGTTAGGCCGTGTTCACAGCAAACGTGAGTTTAATTATTTGTGAGAGTAGATTACATACAAAGTCAATGCAAAGACGCGAATTCGTGCCAGGCGGTGCGAATGATGCTAATTGGGCGACGCGTTTGCCGCGAACGCTCGATATTCGTCTCAATCGCGTCTTCCGCGCAAGTTGAAAAATGTCAACTCCAGCGGAAAATTTGCGTGACGCTTCTGAAATTTTGTTGTTGATGATGATTTGCGCGAAGACACTTCTTTTCGCGCAATGTTTTTATCCGTGCGAGTGATGCGAAAAACAAGAAACATCCCGCAAGTAAACTAGAGCGAGTAACACGATGCGAATATACACTTTGCGTTTGGTGTTACACTTTGCGCACTTTATTACAGTTCATCCGAGTCGTTTTTCGAATATAAAGCTTACCAGTTTATTAAGCCCCCTCTGAAAAGTTGTGTATATATTTGTTTACTGTTAGTTATAATGAGTGTTTTGTGTACTTCGCTGTGTATGTTGATGATAATGAAAGGGAGAGAGAGAGAGTTTATGGATAAGACTTTAATGTGCACGTATTATAGCCTACTGTTTATTCAGCTCTTACAGTGATTTCCTGGAGTGAAACTAACGCTTCGTCTTTTGTGTGATGTACAATAAACTTCATTGAACTCATCAGTATATTCTTTGCCATCATTCGGACGGGGTCTGCTACAGCAGGCTTGTATTAATAGTGGATAAAAGCAGATAACAAATAAGTTATAGCCGTAATCAAACAATCTCCATAAAGCATATATTCTCTGACTCCTGTACGCATTATTGTCCGACTCTGGGTCGAAATGAACACGCTACTGAGACTGAGAGTTTTGATATTATCATTCCGTGAGATGAGATTGTCCTGACACTGAGTGCGAACTCATGAGGCTCCGCCCCCTGTGCCGGCAGCAGCAGCTCATTTGCATTTAAAGGGATACACACTAAAACGGTGCGTTTTTCTGAGCCTCAAAAATTGACAAGTTAAACATGCTGTAAAAAATGATCTGTTGGGATATTTGAGCTAAAACTTCACATACGCACTCTGAGGACATCAGAGACTTATTTTACATCTTGTGAAAAGGAGCATAATAGGTGCCCTTTAACGTAGACATTATTAAAAGCACATTATTTTATCTAAAGTATTTGTAACCATTTTTTGTGCCTTTTGTCCCATGCTGGTGAGCCTTTTACCCCATGTGTGGGTAATAAACCACTTTCATTATTTATTTTCACACAAAATCTGTTGCTCCATCAATGTTCAATACAAACAGTATTTTTTTTCTGCAATTATACACTATGGGAATAGTGAAAAGCACATTTTTCTTAAGGTGTGCCTTTAGCCCTGTTGTATCCTACATAAATAAAAGTAACATTTATTCTGGTGTAATGCCTTGCCTCATTGACTTCCATTTTAGCTTGTTTTGTAAAAAATATATCTGGGCTGAGTCAAAATATTTATTTTTGCAAATCAACGGCATACAACAGTCTTGAATAAACCTTGCAAACCCTGCAAATCTAGTGACTAATTATTTCCCAGAAGGGCCTAAGAATCCGTAAACATGACTTTGTCTCCCAGTGGATTGATAAAAACCTGTGCGAACAGACTATTGAAAAGCCTAGGCCTACCAATCTGATTGGACCTTGTCATATTGCGAAAGCTCTTACCATTTTTTACTTTCTGCAACTAGCTATGCATTGACATAGTGTGCACATTCATATCCAAACAAAGTCTCTATTTCTAGGCATCCTCCATTGTTCTATGTGATCATAGTCTTTGTGTGTGTGTATGTGACAGTTCAGAGTGTGTATCCTTAGCTCTGTCTGTCACACTGACACTCACAGAGAGGCTAAATTCTCTAATCTGTCTCTCAAACCGAGAGGAAAATACCTGTCAAAGAGCCGCACGGCACTCTCAGTGGTGACAGTCTCATAAAATGAAGAACGCTCTCCTTCCTCCCGCTCTCTCTTTAACTTCCTATCGCAGCTTCCTTTTCATTAAATTTCATTCACTCTAATGGCTGAGCTATTTGCTGCCAATGGGATATGCGTGCAGGACCATCTCAGGTTTATTTGAATTTTATATGTAAAAATTTAAAGAATTGTTAAAGTGATTGATCTCTGGGCATTCCAACCAGTTGCTAGGGTGTTACTATGTACTTGCTAGATTATCCTGGAAGTTGCTAGGGCATTAATATGCGGTTGCTAGGTTGTTTTGAGTGTTTTAGAATGTTGGTATGTGGTTTCTGGAGCATTATGCCAGGGTGTTTCATAGGTGTGTTTACGTAGATGGGGTTCAACCGCTCCAGACACGTCGACTTGTCTGCCATCTTGGAACAGTTAACATGACACTGTTCATCACTCACACTAACCAATCAATGAACTTTCATTGAAAATGTCAAAGCATTGTGCAGTCTATTGTTGTATAAACTACCGAGCTATAAATTCCAGATGTAATGGCATAACCTTTTAGAAGTAAGAATGAAAGGTTCTATAAGCACCGCTCGGATCGGGATCGGATGTGGAAAGTAGGCGCGCCAACAAGGACGATAAAGACTGCAGCCTCTAGTGTCAGTCACTGGTGTGCCTCTTGAGGTCAGGACAGTGAGGTTTACCTGCACAGCTCTTTCCCAGCTGGCCTCCATTACACTCACTCCCATCTGGGTCATTGCACCAATGTAATCCCTCTGGTTCTACTCACACCACTCTGAGCGGGCCTCTTGAAGCCAGAAGAAGGAGGTTTACCTGCACAGCTCTTTACTAGTTAGCCTCCGTTACACTCACTACAATCTGGGTAACGGCACCAATGTAATCCCTCTGGTTCTACTCACATCACTCTGATCGGGCCTCTTGAGGCCAGGGGAGTGAGGTTTACCTGCACAGCTCTTTACTAGCTAGCCTCCGTTACACTCTTTTCAATCTGGGTCACGGCACCAATGTAATCCCTCTGGTTCTACTCACATCACTCTGATCGGGCCTCTTGAGGCCAGGGGAGTGAGGTTTACCTGCACAGCTCTTTACTAGCTAGCCTCCGTTACACTCTTTTCAATCTGGGTCACGGCACCAATGTAATCCCTCTGGTTCTACTCACATCACTCTGAGTGGGCCTCTTGAGGCCAGGGGAGTGAGGTTTACCTGCACAGCTCTTTACTAGCTAGCCTCCGTTACACTCTTTTCAATCTGGGTAACGGCACCAATGTAATCCCTCTGGTTCTACTCGCACCACTCTGAGTGGGCCTCTTGAAGCCAGAGGAGTGAGGTTTACCTGCACAGCTCTTTACTAGTTAGCCTCCGTTACACTCACTCCAATCTGTGTCACGGCACCAATGTAATCCCTCTGGTTCTACTCGCACCACTCTGAGTGGGCCTCTTGAAGCCAGAGGAGTGAGGTTTACCTGCACAGCTCTTTACTAGCTGGCCTCCATTACAATCACTCCATCACTCCCACCCAGGTCACAGCACCAATGTAACCTCCTTCAGTTCTACTCGCACCACTCCGAGCGGACCTCTTGAGGTATGAGGTTTACCTGCACAGCTCTTTACTAACTGGCCTCCATTACACTGGTTTGTGTTTTGATGTATAATTCAATATACAATATCCATATGCAGTTAATGTAAAGGTAAATGCTGTAAAAATCATCTGCTAATGTTAGATATAGATATTTGAATTCATGTGAATAACTAGGTTGCAGATGTACAGTCAATTTGCTCTTGAGTGTCACAGACTGGATCTGACCGTTCCAAAATGGCAGAACGCTTGCGTATAGCAGCCTATATATCTATGAGGTTTTCCTGTTGGTTGCTATGGGGGTTGCTATGTCCTTTCTAGGGAGTTCTGGGTTGGAACAGGGAGTTTTTGAACTAACAGACCTGTGGTTCTGTCTTTAAGGGCTGTCCGACACATCTCAATGCGGGCCGAGTGGAAGGGCACGTATCGGTCCTGTGGGGAGGCAACCAACACCACGTTCTTGAAGAACTGGAGACCTGGACAAAGAAAGTAAGAAAACTTAGGTATTTATGTGTTGGTGTTCATCCTTGCTTATTTCCCCATGTGTCTGTACCTGGTTTCTTGCTGAGTCTGTAGAGGAAGGTCTGTCGTGGGTCAGTGTGGTCCCTGAACGTAAGCTGGAGTAAAGATCCAGACTTCTTCAGTTTCTGCATTAGCCATAGACCTAAAGAAGTCATAAGGGTTCAGAATTATGTGGAAACCATGATACATTTATTCCAGGATTCTTTGATGAACAGAAAGTTCAAAAGAGCAGCATTTATATGAAAAATATAAATCTTTTTTGACATTATACATGTTTTTATTGTCACTTTTGATCAATTTAGTGCATCCTTGCTGAATAGAATGAAAATGTTCATAAAAAAAAAAAAAAAAAACTGACCTAAAACTTTTGAAGGGTTTGAATGTGTGTGATGTATTTCTGTGTGTACCTGTGCTGACCAGCGTGCTGTTGTTATACAGCGTTCCCAGGTGGGGTCCAGACAGGGACAGAAATGTGTGGAGTTTACAGAGGTAACAGCGAAATCTGGGTCGGGTCAGAACAGAGCGAATGATGACGTTCCCCAAAGAGTGCCCGATAAAACTGCAGAAAGGAAACAAAACAGTCAGGCATCAAACTTTCCAAAAATAAAATGAGGATTCAGTTTTTCATGCTAATTATTTCTACATTTTACTTAGGAGCTACAGCTTTAATTAAGTCTCACACAATCATCATTAAACTTTAACATTTGATTTTGAAAAGACATTAGAGACTTTATAGTAGGAACAAAGACAGAGAGGGCAGAGAATGGGAAGTATATTAAAAGACAGTGAAATGACTGTGAAATTAGGATTAAAACTGAACTAGGAGAAATGTTTGTTCAATTTTCCAGCGCATTGTGTGAATATGTTTAGATTTAATTGCTTCTGAATTCCAAACACTACCTTTCTTTTACTCTACTGCCATCTAGTGGCAATTATAAGTATAGCATATGCAGTTCTAGTGGTCTATTGCCATCCATGAGCCAATATCACTCTTTAACTTCTGTATACACTATTTGTATTGTTGACTCTAAAAGCATTTCCTTAAAGTGAAGCACTTCATGCTACACTTCATCTGGATCAAGCATTTTGTCAACAATATACTATTTTATAGCAAGCAATCACTAAAGACCACAATTTATACATGCATGTCAGATTGTTCATGAATATCCAGATGCAAATACAAAAATAATGAGGCTTAAAACATGATTAGCTACTGTAAAGTGGTTGTGGCAGATGCATCTAAATGTCCAACCACAAGAGGGCGCACTAGTCTGTAATTTGTGCTTTTGTTTACATTGTACATGCTTTTAAAAAGTCATATAGTGTCAATGTTTGACTGGTAAGTATGGCCTAGTTAGGCCTTGCTATTAGATGTTGTGAGTATCTGGATTGCAAAAAGCATGAAATTGAATGTTTTAAATACAAACAGTTCAGACCCGTAGGTTGAGCTCTGATGCTGTGCTGCTGGAATTGGCTGTGGTTTGATTGCACTGATATAATATCAATATGATGGAGAGGTTTCTGCTTGAGGAAATAATGATTATATTATTGAGGTAATAATGTTTATAAACCTGATTCGGTTGATGGTGAGGTTGTACAGCTGGATGTGCTGAATTATCTCGTCCATAAGTCTATCAGTCATGGTGTCAAAATCTGCAAATGTGTCCACCTGGAGACAGAAAATGAGAGAATGCCAACAGAAAGCTGATCAAACTTAAACTGTGGACCATGTGATGTTGTGATTGGTTGTTGAGGGGGATTGGAGCTTTCTGATTGGTTACTGTGCGCAGCTATGGTGTTAACTGGTCACAGAGTGATAATTGCTTGTTTTTGTGTTGACATGATTAAATTAGTTTATAAAATAATGACATATTGTATATCTGAGGAGGAAAAAAAAATGTGGAAAATACATACTTTTTAAATGCCCTCATCTTTCCCTGACGATATGAACCCTGGTTCATGCTTCTTCTTTTTTTGGAACATAAAAATGTGTTTGTTTGTATTTATCCATTCAGTTAGTCATTCATTTATATTATTTTTTTAACTGTTAAAATTACATGAGTATTGCTATTAGAGTTCACCAAATAGTTTTCATTTCATTGTTATCTATAATAATGATCTATTTTTTAATATTAAAATATTGCTAATATATACTTAAATATTGCTGAAAAGATTATTGGCGTGATCTTTTTTTAAACTGCAGATGGATTCTGATCTAACATCCTGAGTGCTCTGATTGGCTGAATGGAGTTCAACAAGTGTGCTGATTGGGTGGATGTTCTACCTGGTTGCGTTCTGACATGAGGAAGTCCAGTCTAGATCCTGGCAGCCCGAGCTCTATAAATGTCTTGACCAACCGCAGATCAGCGCTGTTACCTGGTAAACAAAAAAATGTGCAACAGATACAGCTATTATTTTTCATCTTAAATGTTTTGTAAACCTCTATAAATCTAAATGTATGTCTTTAAGGTTGGAACGTTTACCATCAAGTCCATGGACACACACCACGAGGTGTATCCCATCCTCAAACTCTGTGTCGTCTTCCTCAGGGGGGAAGTACGGATGATCGGAGGCGAGGTGAGGGAGATCACTGTAGAGAGTGCCTCTGAACACCAGCTCACTCAGCAGAGCTTCCTTTGCCTTATAGAAGCTATAAGCCAGCAATGAAGAACTTAAATACTACAGAGAACAATGCACTAAAGTAGTAGTGGGACAGGGTTTTTTTGCTATGTAGTTGCTAAGGTTTTTTGATTGGATTTATTGCATTCCTTTGCAGTTTTATTGTTTGATTGGGAAAGTGACATTTTTGAAAATTCCTACACTATCCCAAATAGTGCAGGACAATTTACTACCTAGGTGCAGCGATTTGTTCAAATCATTAAGCATGAGCAATAGTAAAAGTGACACACTATATAGTATATAGACACACAGTAGTGACTAATTTAATAACTTAACACACTTAACAAAAAAAATGACTTTAAGCATGAAGCTTTGTTAAAATCAAAGAAAACGTTACTTGATCATTCTCTCGTTGATTTCCTGGTCTGCCCCGAAGAAGGTGTTGGAGGAGATGATTCCGAAGGAGCCCAGGGGTTGATGGGTAATTGGGGAGGTGGCTTGGCGTGTTGAGATTCCACTGACCGACGGCGAATCTCGAAGTACGGATGAGAAGGGCAGACATGTGGGAGCGCACGACACCGACAGGTTCACAACCTCCACCACCTTTTTATTCACGAATGCCAGACCTGTACTTTGCACTTTATTGGCTCTGCTCTGCCCCTCTAGTGCCTGCTGCTCTCTCTCATTGGCCGGAAGCTTGATGAGATCTGCGAGCCTTTCTTTCTCATTGGCCATAATTCCGTGACCGCTCTTGTCGTTGCTTGGTAAATCTGGGAGGTTCTCCATGCTTAATTCCTCAAGTTCATTCAAATGAATGTTACAGACACTGATGTCATCATGGTCCTTTTGATATGCGTTTGACTCTAGCACCCTTTTGTGTTTGCAGTACTCATTTTCACAACAAATCTCTGTCTTGTCATCCATTACACTAGAATACTCTTTAAGCAATACGTTTCCTTGACATTCCTCAGAGTTTTCAGTCAGTGTGGCATTTTCAACACCATTATCCATCAAAAATTGCTGGTATAGTAACATTTCTGTATTTACAAAAGCAAGATCTGTCTTTTCCTGATTGGACGACTCATCGGTGTCAGTCTCCTGATTGGTTGTTTCGTTTCCGTCCTCCATAGTAACACCTTGAAGATTCTGCTTCACCTCATCGGCTGCTTCAGTCCTCTGCCTTAGTTGATTGGCCCCACAAATATTCCTCTTCTCCTGATTGATTGATTCCTCTCTGTCCTCCCTAGTAACGCCTTGAAGATTCGGCTTCACCTCACTGGCTGCTTCCTCACTCGGCCTCAGCTGATTGGCCATACAAACATTCATCTTCTCTTGATTGGTTGTTTCTTCTTTGTCCTCTCTAATAACGCCTTGAAGATTCGGCTTCACCTCACTGGCTGCTTCCTCGCTCAGCCTCAGCTGATTGGCCACACAGTCCACCTGATTGGGTGTTTCACGATCCTCCTCGGTGTCGTCGGGGCTGCTGATCTGCGGCGCCGAGGCGGATTTGGTCAAAGTGTTGAGCTGCCTCTCCTCCTCCTCCTCGTACGGTAGCGAGCTAATGGAGGTCAAAGAGGCCTGTGTGGCACTGGGAAGGCTTCCGTGACTCTCCGTCTGTAGGCCCTCGAGAGAGCTCTGATGCGCCGCCCGGCACCGCGCCAAGGTCTGCAAGACGTCACGACTCCCTGTGACAACTCCTCGACCCTCCAGGGTCCAGGCCACAGAGCTCGGCTCGCTCTCAATACCGGAGTCTGAGATCACGGAGGAGGAGCGGTTTATTAGCTTAGCCCCGCCCAAGAACACTCCCCTGGGCGGGTTCTCGGACAAGCGACGGTTCTGTTGTAGAGCGTTACGAGAAGGAGACTTGGTGTTCAGTAGATTAGCTGGTGATGTATCCTTGCTCCCATAATCCATTGCAGGAGCGTCGATGTATCTGTCTTCTGACTGTGGCTCCTCGTTGCCAAGACTCCCAGTATTGCCTGGTGTTTGAAGATGGTTGTCATGGTTGTGAGTGGGCAAGAACTCAAAGCTGTCAAGACTGGTGTGGTCGGGAAATTCTGCAGCGTCAACAAGCAGCAATGTCTGTCTGCTACTCAAATCAGTACTTTGTGTGATATCAGTTTGTTTTAGACCTGCATGTTCAGATTCATCAAAGTTAACTGTTTCTTTTTGGCAACTAGTTTTCTCCAGGTTATCTGAGTCCATTGTGTCATCGCTGTCTACAGACCTACAGTCGACATTGATTCCTTCCTCAGTTTCATATCGGCATGTGGCTTCGTCAACAGACTCAATTCTTGAATCTCTGCTTGTCACGATGCATTCACTTCTATCAATATCTGTCTCACACACACGGCCAATCAGTCCGGTCTCTTTATAATTAGTGATGCGATCCTCCTGCTGGCCAGTCAGCGTCATGTCCTTGGGCAAATCCATGCGGTCTTCACAGGGAGGTTTCTCAGGGGCTGATGCTGGTGAGTTGGTGTCCTGTGTTCCTTCAACTGGACTGATAGTTCTGGTTGGCTCAGGAGATGGCTGAGAGTTCAAGACAGTCTGATTTTGCTCATGGACGTTGTAGTCTAGAACAAAGAAAGAGAAAAGTGTTTAAAGCGGGGCTCAGTAGCTTCGGGATTTCTTCGCTATATTCTCGCTTTTTGCTCGCAGGTTTCTCTCTAGAGCTCCCCCCACAGCTTCGGAATAGATATTTGACAACACTGTTGTAAAAACTCGTTGGTGATTCTCAGACACCAGAGGCTATAGATCAACGACATCAAAGCAGATGGGACATTCTTTAAAACGTCTTCTTCATTCGGGTTTGGACAGCGTGAGGGAGCGCAATAATGACAGTATTTTAGCAGATTTCTTTTGGCCGTAAAGCAATTGTTTACATCGCGAGACCTGATATCACGCGAGACTTCCTGACGCGGCGGCCGGCGGCCTGCCGGCTCAAAGTTGCAAGTGCGTATTTTCCGCTCACGGGCACCAGGGGGGTGCGAAACAACCACCATTCAACCCGAAAAAAGTAATATAACCATTCCAATGACTCCGAAGCTGTTCAGTTAAGGTAAAAAAAAGTTACTTAGTTCACCTTTAACTGTGTTTGTTTTGTTATTTAAAAAAAAAGGATGGATACTGTAATGTGTACCTTGGGTCAACACCATTTTTTGTTTATCATCTTGTTCATCTGTTCATTCATCCGTTTGTTGCTTCATTTGATTGTTAATTCGCTCATTCATTCTTCTGTTCATTTAATCATTAATTTCTTACATTCTTTAGTTCACTCATTCATTTGTTAGTTCATCAGGTTAATTAATTCGTTCATTCATTTATTCTTCTGTCATTAGGTCGCTCATTTATTTGTAAGTTAATTCTTTCATTAATGTGTTTGTTCATATTGTCATTCTTTCCTTAATTTTTTTCTATTCATTATTGTTTGGTCATTCAATCATTTGTATGTTAATTAATTCATTTATTTGTTAGTTCATTCGTCCATTCAAGTTTGTCTGCTCAAAAGCTCATTATTATGTTCTTTCATTATCACACTATTATTCTGTTTGTTCATTTAATCTTGTGTTCATTAATTCAATGATTAGTTAACGTATTCATTCATTAGTTTAATTCATTCATTTGTTTGTTTGTTCATTTCAGTTCGGTCATTAATTAATTCATGCATCCATTAATTTGTACTCTTTTAAACAGGGTCTCTGTTGGCTGTCACCTAAACAGGGCGTGTCCACGTATCTGTCCTCGAAGATGATTGGCAGGCTGTTCCAGTCTCCGTCAATGTCCAGGCATTCCACAGGAAGTGGAGGCATTCGGAGCAGGTAATCAGAGTTGCGCATCTCGGTGGCCACCTGTGCGTGTCTGTTGATACTGTCATGAGGGATACACAGCCGTTTCAGTCTGTATGTATAGCACAGTTACAGGCTTGATGTACTATGTTAATTACTCTTATTTATAGCAGAAATACAAATTAAACAAAACTATGCTATATGGCACCATGGTATTAAAGTGATATCGCCACAGTGCTTTTTTGTAAGAGTCATCGGTGCAGTAATAATAATTAGCTTTATTTAGAACAAGTGAGGTTATGTCTCTGTTTTAATAGCTAGGTAGAAAGCTAGAAAGACAGACACTATGATAAAAGACTCACAGCTCCTCCTGAAATGTAAGCGAGGACTCTTTGGGATGTTCCGTGAAGAAATACGCTTCTGAAAATCTCCTGACCTGCACAAACACACACATTTAATATGTACACAAATCATTTGACAATGGCACATTCTTTGTTGTTCGTTAAGATTTTTCAATCAGGGGTACTTTTGACTAAATATTCGAATCGACTCTTGAAATAAAATGATAAATTGTACATAAATACCTAATAAACTGAACATAATAGTATTTTTTAACATGGAAAGTAGAACCTGTGATTTAAACACTTTTTAGTTGTTAAAGCTTGTGTGAAAACAAAAAAATCTTTTCTTTGAAAAAAAGTTTTTATTGAAGAATCACCCACTTCAAAATAAAAATAAGTATACTGAATAAGTCACTGTAGATCATGCTCAGTTATACATCAGTCTCTCTTGCTGGCACATTTTGAATGCGTTACAATGTCGTGTCTTATATTTCTTTTTTAAGATCAGACACACGTCCTCCACAGTGAGCAGAAATATTTTATAAAAAAAAAAACGAGAGACCAATAAATCCGCTCTAGTAATAAAGTCAAAATTGGATTCATCTCTTCATCTTTTTCATCATTGTAATAACTCACAGTTCTGTAATTAAAAGCTGAGCTCTCCTGTGGGTGGAATTACTGCATGTATCAGAAGAGATAAAGTTTCTATGTCTAATACATTTCTCTAGAGAAAACAGAGGGATGCTGGAAAGAGTTGGAGAAACCGCAGTTTATTGCAGGATTTATCCTACAATAATATAAATCAGACTGACTTGAGACTAATTCTACTGTTAGCAATCAGGGAATAATGTCAATTTGTTGCTGGAATTATGAAGTGAGCTATTGTATTTGAATTTGCATGTTTCATAAAGCAAAAATGGGCTTGTCACATTCGAAATTTGCCTTGTTTTTCTTATTTAGTATATTTGTCTTGTTTCCAGTCAAAATATCTAACAAAAAATCTTAAATCAAGATGCATTTAATAGACAAGTCAAATAACGTAAGAAATTGGGCCCTGTCTTGCACCCAGCGCAATTGACTTTGTACACCGACGCATGTATCATTCCTATTTTGCACCCGCACAAAGCGCGCTTTTCCCTCCACAGAAGCACGTCGCTAAACTAGGGAATGAACTTGCGCTCCCCAGGGCGGTTCAGAGCAAAAAAGGAGGCGTGTTCCGGCGCAAACGTTCCTTCATGCTATTTTGCAGGTTTAGAAAACAATTGCGCCACTAACCAGGAAAAACTAGTTTAAAGTCAGTGGCGCGTTGCGCATGTTATTCATATGCTAAGGGCGCACAACACGCATACACGTTGATTCTCTCATCTACACAGAAGCAGAAGTTTTAATTTTTGCAAATCATACATTATTACGATAGATAGATAGATAGATAGATAGATAGATAGATAGATAGATAGATAGATAGATAGATAGATAGATAGATAGATAGATAGACAATTTATTATAAAAGCATACATCTAGCTTACACATTTACCCAAATTATCATACGCCTTTTTAACCGAAGTTAATTTGGGTGGGTTTCTCCATCCCCAACGTCCCTGACGAGAGTGTTGCTCTCCTCGGCTGTGAACCGCTCCTGGCGCGCGCGTGGCAAATCCGCCGTTATAATAGGAATCCGCTATAGAACAAGCGCGCCTGCTCTTAAAGGGAATGTGAGATGACGCTCTGATTGGTTTATTTCACGTTACGCCCAAACCACACCTATGAATAATGAAGCTACTTCAGACCAACCCATATTAGATTTGTGCCTGGCGCAAGAGTCATTTATCCCGCCGGGAAAATAGCAACAGCACCAAGACCCGCCCACAAAGTTACTTGCGCTTTGCGCTTTGACACTTGCGTTTCAGATCGTTAAAATAGGGCCCATTATGTCTTGTTTTCTGAGGGAATAAAATTTAAATTAAGTGAGTTTTTGCTTGAACAAGCTAAATTATCTGCCAATGGGGTAAGACAAATAATCTTGTTTAATATCTGACATCATTTTACTTGTCAAATGCATCTTGATTTAAGATTTTTTAGATATTCGAACTGAAAATAAGACAAAAATACTAAGTAAGAAAAGCATTTTTTGCTGTGCCTGTATAGCAGGGTAAGTTCAGGGTTAGATAAGAAGAACTATGGGTGTTGAACATGCTCATAAAAGTCCCAACTCTGAGTGAAACATGAAGGTACACTATGTAACTTTCTTTTCGTTCAAAATTGACAAAATTTTAAAACAGGTCAATACATCATCAGTGCTTGTTCCAAAACGTGTCTTTGTCTTACCCTGATTCACTATGGTAAGCTTATTATAAGTGTATATATTTTAGACACGTCGGGATGGTTTTCGCGGGAAATTGCATAATACGTAACTTGCCCATTTACTTTCACACATGTATGGTGTGGAAGTGGCATAGGTTAGTTGTCACAACAAGTAAGAAAGTTCAAACCTCCAGGGAAAATGCAGAAGAGGAGAGTCTGCTGATAAAAACAAACACGGAGATACGGAGTACCAGGACTTCATGCGAGCAGCCTTTATGCTAGATCACCACTGATACTGTGAACAACAAAACAGAAGTGCTGCGCTGCCTGTGTTAAGGACGTAGGGCAGTAACAGCTGTATGTGTAAACCTCACTCTCCTGGCCTCAAGAGGCGCTCTAGCGACTGATGCTAGAGGCTGCGCCCTTGTTAGTACGCTCGCCTCCCACTCCAGAGACCCTGGTTCGAATCCCGCTCGGAGTGGGTCTAGTAGGACCGGTTACACCTGCACAAACACTGGGACGCGCACTGTTTGTTTTTAGACTGGATATAGTCAGGTAAACAACGTAGCAATGTTATGTCATCATTCATTCCACAAGTCTGTGGAAACACGCGGCTAGTTCGCGATAGGCTCCAGTTCGCCCGGCTGAGAACTGGCAGAGAGCCAGGTTCCGCACAGGAACATGAACCGCGTCAGTCGGGGTTCGCTGGATATAACAGAGTTGTGAAGGGTTATGTCATTATGGTTGTTGTAGCATTGTGCTGTAATTTATTTTAAAGGAAGTACCGTGTCTATTAATGGGTAAATCTACAGTAACGTCTTCAGCTAGTTAGCTTGAGATCCTTTCCTTCTAAACTGGTTATATCTCTTAAGGCTGGTAGTGAATGTTTTGTGAGCAGTAGAATATCCACATTCATCCATACAGTCATACAGAGCCGAAGCACAACCAAAACAATGTTCTTCCCCAAAATGCATCCAGTTTAGTTTTTTAACTCTAGAGGGCCAAAAGTTAAATAGTGTACCTTTAAACAGATAAAATGTAGTCAGTGACTTCCCAGCCTAACATAAAACAGCCTCTCTCACCCTGAGCGTGTGGTGCTCCTGGGCCAGGTATGAGCGGATATGTGGATTAGGAACCGTGGCTTCCAAAAACTGTGTCCAAAGAGCAGACAGCTGAGCACAGAGCTGCGTCAGATCTTTACTGATCTGTTCAGCTACCTTCTCATGGCCACTCTGCAGCTAGAGAGAGAGAGAGAGAGAGAGAGAAAGAGAGAGAGAGAAGTCAGTCTTATTTAGTCACAGAACAATACTGATTCACGTAATGGTATTAAAGAACCCACTTCATTGCCATTAATTGTATGTTTTTACAGTTATTGGATTATGTTTCCCAAACCTGCAGTTCAGTGGTCAGCTGGTTTAATGTTTCTTCAAGGGGAAGGTCCTCTGGTAACAAGAACATTAGGAAAAAGTTAGACCATGCCAAATGCCACTGACAAAATAAAAGTCTCATGGTAATACCATGTTTTTTCTTTTAAAGGAGAACTCCGGTCAATTTTAACATTGAGCTAATTTTTTTGTACATTTGGAGTGCTGTCAATACAGAGAACAACGACAAAAATCGGTGTTGCCTACACCAAGTTATTCTATTTTTAAAATTTGCACCCTGTTGACTTCAATGGGGCAAGTACTAAACCTGCTTTTAGCCTCTTAACATCCTTGATGTGTCATTACAAGTGCACAGAAAATGAGTGGAGTGGATCTGACTGCAGTAGATGTGAAAGATATGTATAAAAATGATGTTATTTAAGCCAGCGCAAATACCTGTGTTTACATCCTGTTTTTGGTTGAAGTCCAAAGTAGTCGATTGCCGAGTTCACGCGCGTAGGTTTAGTTACCTATGATCACGCGTGTGAACTCGGCAATCGACTACTTTGGACTTCAACCGAAAACAGGATGTAAACACAGGTATTTGCGCTGGCTTAAATAACATCATTTTTATACATATCTTTCACATCTACTGCATTCAGATTCACTCGTGTTCACTCAGAAGGAATCACTCACATTTTCTGTGCACTTGTAATGACACATCAAGGATGTTAAGAGGCTAAAAGCAGGTTTAGTACTTGCCCCATTGAAGTCAACAGGGTGCAAATTTTAAAAATAGAATAACTCGGTGTTGGCAACACCGATTTTTGTCGTTGTTCTCTGTATTGACAGCACTCCAAATGTACAAAAAAATGAGCTCAATGTTAAAATTGACCCGAGTTCTCCTTTAAGTCCCTTTGAGTACCATGGGAATACCATGATCAATGGATATGGTGATCATTTAGTCCAGTATGTGTATTACAATCCATCATGTAATCACTGTATTATGCTATTGTCAGTCCCCCTGTGGTGAAAATCAAGCTTTTAATGTTGTTTCTATGTGGTGTTTTTAATATGCGTTAAGACAAACCTTGTGCAAATTCATAAATCAACACCACCATATTTTCTCCTTAAAACTGCAATGAAACAAAGACAGTCTCAAAAACAGTTTAAAATCGCTGGTGTTTCTGATGTCACAAACTACCTTGTAACCAATCACGTCAACATGTGATCGTCAACGAGTGGATCTCTGAGCTGGTGTGAGTGGGTGGAGACGGGGCTCATTTGCATATTCATTGAACCGCATATACTAACGGCGCTGATCCACTTGTCCATGCAACACTTCTGTCGCACCGCTCTCCACTATTATTATGGCAAGCCAAGTGGTTCAGAATTGCGCTATAGATTAATCGCGTTTACAGCCAAACGTATTTCGCGCGTTTATTACGGCGTTTGTAATTACAACAGCGTATTTTGCGCCGTCAAATATGGTTTAAAACGCCGTATTTGACGGCGCAAAATACGCCGTTGTAATTACAAACGGCGTAATAAACGCGCAAAATACGTCAATGACGGCGTATTTGGCGGTGTTTTAGTGTGCGTGGAAAGCACCGCTTTTTACGCCGTTCATCTCGCCATATGACGCCGTAAAAAGCGGCGTTTTGGTTGCACAGAGCGCGCGTTATTTCACGCCGTTTTGCTTATAGTATAATGAGACACGCCCACTGATTTCCACAGCCAGTAAGTTTGAACTGTTCTCTCCCAATCAATGATGAACTGAGTCAGACCAGACACATTCAGCATGGATCATTAATCCAATTCTTATGCTCATACGGAGTCATTCATTTTATGGATTAAAAATATTTTTTAATCCACAAGAGTATGGATAGAGTATAGAGTTATGGATTTTATCCTGTTTTTTCTCCGTTCACAGAAGCGCTACAGGTGAATACGATGATGAATCCCCCTATTCAGTCGTGTCGCAAAAGTGGATCAGCGCCGTAAATGAGGCAAGGGTGTAGAGTTACATTCAAGCTATTTTAAGGCACGAAGACTTTTTTTATGTCATTTTGGTAATAACAGATGAGTTTTAAGCAATACAATTACTGACTGCAGGGGAACTTTAAGGATGTCTGTGTTGCTAATGATATAATGCAGGGATTCCCAAAGTTTTTTTTCAGCCGAACCCCTTTGATTAAAATATTTGCTTAAAGAGTTAATATTTCAATACAGTAGTTTAACAACACATTTGCAAGTTCTTGCAGGTAAACAAATGAAATGTTTCCTCTTTTTTAAGTGTTATATTTTAATGTAATTTTTTATTCTGAAATTATATTTCTTTTAATTTTACATTTTCATCATTTAATTATGTGAGTAAATGATTACTGAATTGTCATTTTTTTGAGTGAACTGTCCCTTTAAATCATCAATGAGTAAGCCACATGCATTTAAAGTTGAATGAGTTACGTAAGAGGTAGTGTTTATACCCATCTCTTTGCGTTGCAGTTGAGGGATCTCCTTCATCAGTACTGTGTAATAGGAGCGCAGAGCTCTGTGAGCCGCCAGCAACAGTTTACAGATGCGCCGGTGCCACGTGTACGCTCTCTGCAGACAGTTCTCCGATGGCACGTAAAAACTGCCCTGGAAACAAACACACACACACACAGGACATACGGGGTGGAGGTCAGATTTTACTGCATGTCACACTTCTTGCCTGTTATTTCTGCACACACATAAACAGGTTGCATAAACGCTGAACAAATGTTTTCTTAGATCTAGCACAACTTTAGTTACACAGCCACTGCTGAGTTCTCATAAATGCTCATTTAAGAGCTAAAAGCACATGCTTCTTATGACTAAAAGAGGAAAAAGGGAATAGATCATTCCTGTCTGTCTGTCTGTCTATCTATCTATCTATCTATCTATCTATCTATCTATCTATCTATCTATCTATCTATCTATCTATCTATCTATCTATCTATCTATCTATCTATCTATCTATCTATCTATCTATCTATCTATCTATCTATCTATCTATCTATCTATCTATCTATCTATCTATCTATCCCTATATATAATTTCTATGTAGATTAAGATATAATCTGATATAATTTATGTGTGATGTGGTTGTTATGAGCAGCAGCTGTATGTTTATGTTTAGTTGAGCCTGAAGCTCAATAATTAGATGAAGATCAAACGCAGGGTGAAACTTTAAACGCAGTCAGTTTCCCAGCAGTAAAATAGGAGTGTGTATACGTGGCACTCGCTTATGGAGAACGACGCGAGACGTCCCGTCGACAGGAAGTGCACAGACCCTCTCTGTTCAGTAGCAGTAGTGTAAACATACTGCACTGACAATTGCATTAAAGGGCACCTATTATGCCCCTTTTTAGAAGATGTAATATTGGTCTTGGGTGTCCACAGAATGCATTTGTGAAGTTTCAGCACAAAATACGCCACAGTTAATTTATTATAACCATTTGAAAATGTCATTTTTGGGGCCTGTTTTAAAAAGAGCTGTTTTGGCGTCTACCACTTTAAATGTAAATGAGCTGCATATCCCCGCCCTGCTGGACCTAGATGATGAAGAGAGTCTGGCACAGAATAAACACGAAAGAGAATGGACTAAACGTCTCGGAATGGTTATTTGATACATTTCTGTACTTACAAAGTTTTAATCGCGTCCCTTTTGCCATTATGGATGTGCAACACACACACACACACACTCACACACACGAACTGATAACGTTCGCGCAATTTTTTGAAACTACACACACACACACACACACTACTGTGAAGTACAAACGAATTTTTTTTATTTATTTCTTAAGGGGAGGGAGATAGACGTTTATATAGCCTACTGTCTATGGAGATAGAGCAGACCTTAATTTATTTACATTTGTAAATGCTGCAAAAAAATGCCTACGTGACATAAAACTGTCTGACGTTGTTTGTTGAGACATCCTATGACGAGTTGACGACGACAATAAATAGCTTTAGACGCATTTGTTGTTGAACTTGCTGACATCGATTGAAATGACTATTTGCTCAAAAATCATAAAATACACTTACTTTTTCTGGAGGTGACGTTGGATCGCGAACTGTAGGCAACGATCCACACTCTAGGATTAACTTTGACCCTCGTTCACTAAACAGTTAGTCAGAAAATGAATCTCGTATTTAGGAAGTTTAAGTGGTGCCTTTTCTTCATAAATAAAATCCATCCGCTGCGTTTTCAGTGGCTCTGATGTCAGTGAAGACTAGTATGTCCATTCTTACATCCCACAACACACTTCTTAGGAGACATTACCGGCTGTCGCTGAGGATGCAGATCACCGAGGGCGGGGTCTATGCCAAAACCAGATGTCAATCAAATCACGTCGGTGGGGCTTAGCTCATTTCTACGTCACAGTGAGGGAAATCTAGAACAGCTCGTTCTGAGACAGTGCTTATGATTTATTGAGATAGTAAAAAAACTACTGGGTGGATTTTTATCATTCTAGGGTGGTTTTGCTCACACACTGCCAACACACATTTATGTTCAAACACCATGTAAAAGTGAATTTTGCATAATAGGTGCCCTTTAAATTGTGTGTGTGTGTGTGTGTGTGTGTGTGTGTGTGTGTGTGTGTGTGTGTGTGTGTGTGTGTGTGTATATATATATATATATATATATAGTGTCACTCTTTGATGCATTTTGTTTGATTTGCAGCATTTTCAGTCAGAGTGAGAAAGTGCTACTGTGATCTTTTGTTCAGGTCTTTTTTTATTATTGATTTAAAAGTTTGGGTTCTGTAAAATATATATTTTTCATGTTTTTGAAAAGTCTCTTTTGCTCACCAAGAATGCATTTATTTGATCAAAAATACAGTAATATTGTGAAATATTTTTACAATTTAAAATAACTATTTTCTATATGAATATATTATAAAATGTAATTTATTCCTGTGATGAAAAGTTTAATTTTCAGCATTACTCCAGTCTTCAGAGTCACATGATCATTCAGAAATCATTCTACTATGCTGATTCGCTGCACAAGAAACATTTCTTCTTATGCAGGGGTGCTTGTGGGTCTGTTGGGCCTATAATATGTCTTTACTGCATACTTGTGTATACTGTGTAATGTGTTTATGTTTGAGTGTAAAGATAGTGGTGAACGTTGTCATTATATGTGTGAAGCTTTGTAATCTACATTCAGTTATGTGCTTTTGACTCAAACAGATGCGTACTGAATTCAGTGTCTCTCTCTCTTTCTTTCTCTCTCTCACACACACACACACACACACACACAAACAAACATCTGCTCTGTGCTTTCTCACTTTTTATAACAGCTGGAAAACACACAGTCAATATTACACTCACGTAAAAACAACATCGATCATAGATTGAGTTCATAACTGAATGTAAGAAAGCTCGAGTGCAGAGTAAATATGCCACCTTGTATCGTGGGATAGCGCCATCACTGGGCGGCCATCTGGTCAACATGTGTACAAATGTCCAAGCACATTTATGCATGTCTGTACACTACTGTATATATTACAAGTACATTCAGGAGTCAGTTTGATCTAGTTTAACTCACCAGCGACTTCAGTTTCAGCAGTTAACAGGGAGCATATAAAACAAACTAATTTAATTTTAGGTCCACTGAAGTTTTAGTTCTCACATAAAGCTATTATATGATTCAGAAGTATATTATATGATTTTTGGTAACACTTTATTTTGAAGGTGCACTTAAGACAAAGTAACTTTGCTTGTACTAACTCGAACACCTAACAGTCTACTAATACTCTAATAAGAGTTGACATGTAGTTACTTAGTTAGTATTAGTATAATGTCTAAAGCGGTCCATCGAAATAAAGTGTAACCAACTATTTTTAAGTTTGACATCTCCAGTCCTCATTCATTGTAATTGTGGTGGGAAACCTGACAAAGGTCATTAAATGATTAATCGCATGGCATATATAGAGAAAAGAGTATACAGAGAGGAAAGTATCACATTATATCCTTCATGGTAAAGTAAAAGTGCTGAGGAGGCTGGCGAGCGCTTATAGAAAGGAGAGAGAGAGAGAGAAAGAGAGAGAGGTGCTTGCTCCTCATGTTGGAGGCCAGTAAAGCTGGGCTCGTTACGATGATCAAACGCAGCCTCCCTCCAGCGTAACGCTGTACTTAATAAAGTGCCCTGCAGGGGGGGTGTAAACGCAGGACCCATACGGAGACGAGAGACCTCGTTACCATGTCCTGCCTAAATGAAAATCTCCACAGGCAAGAGAAACCTCTCAATTCTTCCAATCAGAGAAAAATGCAGGGCTACTTGTCCTCAGCTTCTGGTCAGAAAGGTCAAATTATCTATGCCGTTTAACTCTAAATGGCTCTGGCTGAATGTCTAGAGCCAACTGAAGCAGGTATTATTTGAAAATACTTGGAATATATTATGCATACTGCCTGGCTTTTTTAAACGAAATAATTGCATTACGCGCCCAGTAGTTTTAAAGCAAATAAAGTTAAAAAAAATGACAAAATATCCCCTTTTTATTTCACATTACATTTTGTTAGGATACCTTCAATTCATTCATTACATTCAAAATGGAAGGTCAAGTTATGTTGCACTGCATTGTGGGATACTCATACATCATCTCACAATGCAAATATAATACGATATGCATACTGCAAGAATTGTTTGAGTGAATTATGCTATTCACACAATTCATTAAAACTCAATCATTTAAACAAATGAGTTGTCTGATGTATGTGGTTACCTCTGTCGGAACAGGTTTGCAGTATCCAGCCCCAAACATCAGATTCTCCACTGACATCGCAGAGGGCGGAGCTTCGCTCTCTGGAGACCCTTTCCCCAGCCACGACCCCCTACCACTGCGCGCAAAACTAGAAGACAAATCACTGAACGTAAGTACCTGTAGTGTTATCAATGTGTGCAGCTGTTATCCGCTCTCAGGGAAGATTATTTACATTGCATGTCTGTCTGAAAACAAGGCCTACACATAAACATAAACCCACACGTCTGATTAGTTTGTAAATGTCGGTCTTGAGAATGTTTGACACTATGAAGCTTCAGTTCTCTGAAATCCATTTCACGTGACAGCTGACAAATACACACACTTTGGATTTGACAGCTTTGCTTTCAGGAGGGTTCAGGGAAAGATCTAGCACTTTAAAAGCTCAGTTTGAAAGAACAGATCCACAGCAGTGAAAATGCATCACATCCTGCCAGCAACACCTCCTACGAACTGGAGGTAGAGATCCAACAAACAATACACAGGATTTATCATTAAACTACAAAGATGGCCATGAATAATACTTGCCTTATACACCTAATGATAAAAGTATTACAATTTTGATTAAATAAAAAAATCAGCTTTGCTATCACAGGAATATATTACATTTTAAAATATATTCAAATAGAAAACATTTATTTTAAAGGGTTAGTTCACCCAAAAATGAAAATTCTGTCAGTAATTACTCACCCTCATGTTGTTCCAAACCCGTAAGACTTACGTTCATCTTCGGAACACAGATTAAGATATTTTTGATTAAATCTGAGAGCTGGATCACTCCTCCTGCAGGCTTATGGACACCTTAACTTGCCGGCCCAGGAAATGTATTAAAGACATTGTTAATATAGTCTAAGTGACTCCAGTGGCTCAATCTTAAGTTTATAAAGCGACGAGAATACTTTTTGTACAAACAAAAATAACGACTTAATTCCACTTTTCATTTCCTTCTCTCTGGGCCTCGAGTCTTTTTACGTAGTGTTTAAGCGCAGCGCGTCTGTGTTGTACGTCACCACGTAGGCTCACTATCGGGCGACTCTGGTCATGTGTGATACGTGGTGACGACAGATGCGCTGCGCTATTACTCTACGTAAAAAAAACTCGAGGTCCAGAGAGAAGGAAATGAAAAGTGGAATAAAGTTGTTTTTTTGTTTGTTTTTGCGCACAAAAAGTATTCACGTCGCTTTATAAACTTAAGATTGAGCCACTGGAGTCACTTGGACTACATTAACGATGTCTTTAATACATTTTCTGGGCCAGCAAGTTAAGGTGTCCATAAGCCTGTGGAGGAGTGAGACATGGCTCAGATTTCATCAAAAATATCTTAATTTGTGTTCCGAAGATGAACGAAAGTCTTACGGGGTTGGAAAAACATGAGGGTGAGTAATTACTGACAGAATTTTCATTTTTGGGTGAACTAACCCTTTAAATTGTAATAATAAGAGACTTCTTTCAAAACTATTAAAACAAATCTTACAGTTCCCAAACTTTTTAATTGTATATGTAGCCCACATTGTTAATTATATTAATAATTAAAATACATTTTTAATATATAAACTATATTAAAATAGGAAACAGTTATTTTAAATTGTAACAATATTTCACAATATTAACAGTTTTTTTTTATACAGTGTAATTCAGATCAGTTAAACTAAATAATACTTGCCCCATTGCCTTAAAGGGGCATTAAGCAACTTTTCATGTTAAAAATACCCGTTTTCTAACCCATACATGCTTAAACAATTGCCTGATGGGCTGAATGAACCCTTCTCTGATCACTGAGATTGTCTCTATAATCCTGTAAAGTAAAATAAATAAGAGGGATTCGGGCCGGAATTTTAGACTGGGCGTGACGTCATGCGCGTTCACGGCACGCTCACATAGCTATGCCTGGCAGGTTTGTGTATTCGCCGGCATTCTCCGTAGAAAATGGATTGTAAGAGACCTGCTTATAGTTCATTTCAAACACCAACGCAAACTCCACGTAAGATAAAAAAAAGAAAACTTTTGTCCGTGAGCGTGCACACCTCTGGTTGCAGTTTCGCTTGCCGCCAGAGAGGGCATAGTTCTGCAAAAACTCAGAGACTTGCTTAATGCACCTTTAATAATGAAAGTATCTAAATTATTATTCTTTTTTTTATATATATAAATTCAATTTAAATTCAATTTCAAACTTTCATCATTAGTGGTATATAGAAAGTACTATTAATTATTATTATTGATAAAACAGTTCAATATTTATAATAATGGTGTCCTTGTCTGGGACGAGATAAAAACAATCAAATTTATAGACAAAATGCTTTTAAAAAGCAGCAAAATAAATTATGAAGTTGGTGTCCTAAATTGGTGATTGGCTCAGAACTGGTGGGTGTGATCACCTGATCAGTGGTTGGTGCAGTGCCACCAGGGAGGCGTGGATTGAGACGGAGATGACGGACAGGTGGAAGTAGTCAAACATGACGGGCAGGTGGTGGTGTAGGCCTTGGTGTGGATGGAAGTGCAAACCCAACGTCCTGCTGCTAATCAGAGGCACTGAAGAGAGATCCGCCAACCTAACACACAAAGACATGGGCAAAATAACATCTCAATCTAAATAAACATCTAAAGCTTTCCTGTAGCTCAACAGGAGATCATGATGCAAGCAACGCCAAGGGGTTCGATTCCAGGGAAAGCACAAACTGGCAAAATATAAATGTGCACCTTGAATGCAATGTAATTCACTTTGGATAAGCAAATTACAAGCTCCATTCATACGCATGTAAACGATGGAGGCCGGAAACAACATCATTTTGTAATTTTGCGGTGAAATTCTCTTAAATTCTGGAGCAACTCATCCATTTAAAAACATCATACACAGCAAAAAAACAAACAAATGTAATCTGTACTTGTGATTTGATATGTAAAAAATAACAGAAAGATTATATATTATATAATATGTGATAGATGTAATTGTCTCAGGTCTGCAGAAGTAACAACTATACTAAGATGTGGCAGCCAGAGAAAAAGAGCAGGAGAAGAAGAGCTGAATACAGAAAACTCCTGAGATGGAGAGAGAGCATGAGGAGGAGAGTGAGATGGACAGGTATGGTAGTTAATGAGCTGGTCTCGCTGACGTCCCAGCAGAGCTCAGGGGCCACGGGGCCCGACCGCTGCTCTGGGGCTCCGCTGCAGGGAAGAGGCTCAAGTAATTGCTCTCATTTGTGCTGCTTTGAGATAGGAGTGTGTGTGTGTGTGCGCGTGTGTGTAAATGAGTATTTTAAGCTGAGGGCCATCGGTGCAGTTGCTCTTACTGTTCTTGATTAATATACGCACACAACCACACACACACATAGATGAGACAAACTGCAGGAAAGAGGGAGGCAATGGCTGTGTTTGGAATGGAATACTTTATACATATTTTGTTTTAAAATTTCATGTGAAATAGTATGCAAATGTTTCCAAATGTATGCTACGTTGTTCTCTCACAACCTCATAGAGTTGCATGTTTAATTCAGTGAGTTGTTTTCACCTTCTGAATGTTTTGTGTAACTATGTGACTTACTAAATGTACTGAATAAAGTGTGCTGTGTGAAATACCATCTCTCATAATGCAATGCGCTTGATTTGATCTTCCTTTTTCACTGTGATGGATGAAACAATATCAGAGGTGATTTTTATCTCTGCCGAATGTAAATATATTTTTATTCAAAATTGGATAGATTGCATATAATTTTGACAAACTATTTTCTATAAAATGCCGTAGGCATTTACACTTTATTTGGTAACACTTTATTTTAAGGTGACGTAGTTACATTGTACTTACTCATATTAGTACTGAGTCATATTAATTAACTACATGTACTTGTACTGTAGTGTAGAGTTACAGTTAGGGTTTGGTTTAGGGTTAGGTACTTGTAATTATGCATAATTTACAGTTAGTTAGTTCATGTAGTAACTACGTCACCTTAAAGTCCAACTGAAATCAAAATTGACCCTATTTACTTTGTTAACGCATATTACTAGTCTTGTGGTGAACAATTAATCCGTGCAAGTTAAAACACAGAAAAAAATTGTTTGCCGTCGTAATCTTTAATCAAAGTCTGAAAAGTTACTTCCGGTCTGGAATTCTCTGATGACGTAGGTTTGAGGACTTGGGTTGGGAAACGCGTAACCACTCCCCTCAAATCGTTAGTCTGTAATGAGCGAGAGATGGAGAGGAGGAGCGCTAGAGTAAAACCCTGCCCTCTGTTCAATATTCCTTTCCACTGGGAAATACGTCACAGCACTGGAGAAAAGTCGTTTGCAACTTCCGGTTCACGCGGACTTTAAAATAAAGTTACCCAGTAGGCTACTTTTCCATACCAAACATACACAAAAGTGTGTCAAATATTTGGGGTCAGTAAGATTTTTTTTTTTATATTTCTTTAATTTTTTTAATTTATAATTTTATTTACCTACATTAAATAGATAAAAATAAAAAATAAAAAAAAACTGGGCAGATTCCAAAAAAATATATATTAAGCAGCACAACTGTTTTAATATTGATCATGTGACACTGAAGACTGGAGTAATGATGCTGAAAATTCAGCTTTGTGTCACAGGAATAAATTACATTTTATTTTATTTTTTATTTTTATTCTATTTTTTTAATACAATTATTAAATTATTCAGAATTTTAATAATATTTCACAATATTACTGCATTTTGTAAATAGCAATGTAGTAAAAAAAAACTAATGTAGTCTGCAATGTTAAAAATCATTTTCATTCATCACTCTGTAAATGGAAGATCAAGTGCATTGCATTGTGGGATACAGTACCCAGTGCAGTATGCTCTGCGTGTGCACTAAACATTTAGGGAAAGTAGTAGGTCATTCCCTGAATACTGAAGATCCAACTTACTGTGCAGAGTACCGACCACATATAGCACAAATAGCATGATAGTATGCTATTCTGAACACAGGCAGTGATGATGCAGAGGGAGAAAATGTGGAAAAGTGAGAGAGGGACTCACTGCTGTTCATTGTCAGTGAAGTGCAGATCTAGTTTGAGCTGGACGTCCACCTCACTCATGGCTTCCTCCACCTGAGAGAAACACATCACCACACCTGTCAGTCATAACTAACTGCAGGTTTCAAAAACAGCACGATCTTTTCTACAGCGTTCCTGTTGTGATTGGTTGGTGTTGTGGTGTTGAGTGGTTGCATTATGATCTTTATGATCTCTACAGTTTGATTCCTAGATGTGGCGGGACCTTTCGTCAATGTTTATGCATCCAACTAGCAAAACAATTATAAAAATCATAGCACACCATCCCTCAAGTGATTTAAGGTTATATTCATTTCACATGCAATCATATGTCAAACATGTGCAAAAATAAGATGAAACATACACTTACGACACACGTCTAAAGGACAAAAACGCAAATCTGAGCAGGCAGAGGTAAAAGAACAGCGTTATTTGAATTCTCCACTGTAGTATGCGACCTCATGCAGAATACAGCACTGTGATTGGATTAAAAGAGTTCATTCTCATGAATAATGCGGAGAAAAGTTTAGAAACTGATGACATAGATGCGTACTCTCCAGCCACTGCAGCCAATAACCACTTCACACAATCACATGTTTATGTGCTGTCACATGTGCACACATATTTAAGGACCCTTCAAATAAAAACATGGTTTTAGCATGTGCTATTCCCACAGATTTCCTGTAGAAACAGAAGGTTTCACCCCGTTCTGATAAACTGGTAGCCTGGAAATCCAGACCTAAATCTGAAAGATTAATGGTCTGGCGTCGACTAATGAAAATTGGGCGGCACCAAGCATGCGTTTGAAAATCTCACTGCACACAATTGGATAACACTACGACCAATCACAACAAGCCTCATACGCTTAGCTACTAGCGGAGATAACTAGTAGATTAGACTCTTGCCGTATCCGGTCGGCAAAACAGCAAAAACGCCCTTCTTGCAAAGGAACGATTAGAGCGCCGTCTTCTGTTCCTCTTTTAGATAAAAAGCCAAGTCTAACTCGTTCATTGTAGAGGTCAAAGCCGTTTCAAACAACTGGTGTTCATCCATAGCCATCTTGCAATGTTTACTAATGACTTCAACGTCACAGCGCTGTCGTCTTCTGTTTAGCTCGCCTCTGGCCCGCCTATATCAGATAACCCGATGTGATTGGTGCAGCTCGGATACAAGGGCATATTTAATGAGCATCATTACTCGACGCCAGAGTTAACTCGCTGAGCAAATTCACCTTGTGCTCTCGCGAGAACTCTGGATTTCCAGGGTAATAAACTGGTGTACTCCTCCGCCGATCTTTGAAAACAAACAGGGCTCCCCCAATTATTGATACACGGATTGATTGAACTCACGCTCTGGGGAAATGGAAAGCTATTTTTAGACCTCTTATCTGAGGGGAGAGAGAGAGAGAGAGTGAGACAGGGAGGAGAGCGGGCACAGATAACTGCTTCAAGGTTAATAAGAAAGATGGCCATAGAAATCTGATAAGACACTCTCCCACCCACAGCCTCTCTCTGTCTCTCTTTTTCCCATTTCCCATATTTCATAATGTCTGAAATGAGCTTGTGTATCAGCAGGGTACGATCAGTCATAATATTTGAAATTATAATAATTCAATGCTGTGAAATAATAAGTACACCACATGAAAAGTATTTTTCTTTGTTTTTATGAATATTTTTAGTCATACTGATAGTGGACTAGCATTTCATCAATGTTGATCAATAAAAGGCAATATAATTTAACAAATTGCACATGGGTTTTACATTTTGTAACAACTTACATGAACAAATATAGACTATTCTTGTGTGGAAAAAGTTAGTACACCCCTCATTAAAGTGATTTCTGAGAAACACTGTTGATATACAACCCACACAAATACACCCCTCTCTTCATTGCTCCACCCCCAAACTGCACAAACTCTCAATGCAATAGTGGATATCTCTTTATCATAGCTGAAGCTAAGGAAGGAAGATCAAAAGATGAATATACAGTACACAAGAATATATTCAAGAAAGAGTTGGTTCTTGCAGTGGGAAGCTTTCATTCTCTGACCTTTTCTCTATTTTAATGTCTCTCAGCCATCTCTCTTTTTACAGTCTTTCTTCAAATCTCCCTTTTGCTCACTCTCTGTCTCCTCCCCCATCATGAGTGGACACGCCCTCTACTGCTGATTGGCTCACTCTCTCTCCTCCCCCATCATGAGTGGACACGCCCCTACTGCTGATTGTCTCACTCTCTCTCCTCCCCCATCATGAGTGGACACGCCCCCTACTGCTGATTGGCTCACTCTCTCTCCTCCCCCATCATGAGTGGACACGCCCCCTACTGCTGATTGGCTGTTGTGCTGCTTGGTTCAATCCACTTTCAACAGTGTTTCTCAGAAATCGCTACACTACCATTCAAATGTTTGGGGTCAGGAAGATTATTATTATTTTATTTTTTTGATTGATACTTTTAAAGTGACAGTAAAAGCTCTTATTTTGTTAAAAAATATTTCTATTTCAAATTAATGATCTTTTGAACTTTCTGTTCACAAGAATCCCGAAAAAAAAAATGTACCACCAAATCAAAATGATTTCTTCAGGATAATGTGACACTGAAATTGAGTTATTTTAAATATTTAAAAAATTATAATTTCACAATATTATTGTTTTCACTGTATTTTTTTATCAATTCAATGCAACCTTGGTGAGCATAAAAAATTAAGTTTTGAACAGCAGTGTATAAGTTTCCACCCTATAATATTTGCGATTTACTTCTGCGTTTTTTTAAGTTAGAAGCATTTTGATTTAAGTAGGAACAAGTTCTTCTTATTCTTATCTTACATCAATGTTTGTTTCTAGTGGAAAACGTCCACGTTTGGTAATGCTGATCAATAGTATTGTTGATTGATTAATTAAAATTAAATATCCCCAAATATCCCCAACTGAGCAAGCCAAAGGCAACAGTGGCAAGGAACCGAAAAAAACCTCCATCAGGTGACCTAATGGAAAAAAAAAAAAAAATTCTTCTTATTCCATCTCACGCTGTATTTTGTGCAGCTGATTTTTTTTGTGGGATTTGAACCTACAACCTTTCAGCTTCCAGCCTAGTTTTTTTTTCAATGCTAGGTTGCTGATATGACCATAATCCACATGTTTTCAGAGCAGCGGGACACTCACCCTCTCACCGTCCAGCAGAAGGTGCACTCTGAAGCTCATGCGGTCCTCCAGGGTCACCTCCTCATTCCTGTACAGGATCTGAAAGATCCGACTGAACACTCCGCCATCATGAACCCCTGCGCTGCTGAAACTGCACTCGCCTGCCCGGAGGAAGACAGACAGACAGACGGAGAGAAAGAAGGAAGATTAGTTTCTCCCCCGTTCACATCAAAGCATCTCCAGAGAAAGCACCTTCAGTGATGGTTCCCAGCAGAAAGAGAGATGTAGACCTGTTTCATTCATATTCAGTGTGTAGTCTTCTGACAGTGTTTGGCAGGACTGATTGTGTGTGTGCTCAGGGCTATGAAATTGAGAGAAAACAAAAAATCAAATGAAAATACTATCCTATCCTAAATAGGAATACAATTATTGTATATCTCAATCTCAAAGTCCTATATTTATTATATTCACACACAAAAAAAAGTACAATACTTTGTAATTTATTTTATTTAGTTAATTAATGTCGCAGTGCAATTCAATTTTTTTTATTATTAAGAAAACAACCCAAAAAGTGCAATGTTTTGTCATTTATTTTATTTCATTAAGTTATGTTGCATTGCAAAGTTTTAAAAATGTTTAAGAAACCCCCAAAAAGTACAATGTTTTCATTTATTTTATTTCATTCCATTTAGTTAAGTAATGTTGGAGTGCAGTAATTATAAATGTTTTAGAAACCACACACACAAACACACTCTTTTTAAAATGTATTTTATTTTATTTAGTTAAGTAATGTCGCAGTTCACACCACACATTGAAAAAACAGTACAATGGTTAATCTTTTATTTTATTTTGCATTTTAGTTAGTTGCAGTGTAATGTTTTAAAAATATTTTAGAAACCACACTTACCAATTCAGGATGCGCCCGAGGTTACGTTAGTAACCAAGACATGTTCTAGCAAATTACATTAAGTAGCCTCAAAAAGTAAAAAAAAAAGTTGTTGTTTACCATGAAAACTGGACATAACAGTGACATTTGTGGACTAGGCATATTTAAAATGCACATTCTAACAAATGTCACGGTTATGTCCAGTTTGATTAGCCTATAGTCAGCTATGATTAGCCTACATTTATATCCAAAATATAACTAAGCCACATTACAATGTTTGTGGAATGTGTTTCTGATGTTTTTAGCCTTAAAGACTAAATACTGTAACATGACTGCAAAATATTGTCATTTTTAGTATTTGACAGTCCCTGGTCAACATTTAGAACAACAGGAGGGTGAGTAAATGCTGACACATTTTCCATATTTGAGTGAATTCTTTTCATTTCTCCAGTTCTGCAGAAACATATCTGACAAAAGTTTCAAGAGCAACATAAGAGCAAGGAAAGTTTCCAAGGAGAGAAAATCGTGAATCCGTCCATCAAATCCAGCATTACTCGTCCTGTTTTTCTCTAGCCACTAAAACAGCCACCATCAAGGCCATAACCATGAAACGGTGGCCACTGGCTCCACATCCACCCGGAGAGAGATCTTGTTTTGTGACCGATGACAGCACCTCAGTGGGGTTTCTCTTCAGTGGAGAGGATGATAGCGTGTGTCAGAGAGGTGCTGAGCAGAACAGTGAGGGTCTCGCATGAAGACAGACCCCTGCTGAGTCTGTCTGTCTCTTACCTCTTTCTGTCTGTCTCTCTCTTTCTATATCTTTCTTCCTCGCTGCATGCCACCAAAACAGATCTGCAGTGTGCCAATGCCTCAGAGACACAGAGAGAGAGAGAGAGAGTCGGAGAGTAGAGTCGAATCTTGCCAGAGGAGTCATGGTGTGTGTTTGATGGAGGGGAAGATTCAGAAACCGAGAAAAAGATGATGGATCAGGTCAGTGTGTTCAGAGCGACTATTTCGAGCCGCCTGACAGCAGTATGGAAATTCACAGCACTGCACTGTAATGCGGCATATTGTATAATCTATAATATTCCTTAAAGGGATAGTTCACCCAAAAATGACAATGTTGCCATTATTTACCTTTAGCTTGTTAAAAACCTGGATGAATTTTATAGAAAAAGAAAAGCGAATATCCTGGACACTATTTTCAATATAATGAACATAAAGGAGGCCTGGGGCTGTCAAGCTCCAAAATAATGAAATTATCAATAAAAATGATCCTAAAGGTAGCCCAAATGACTTGTGCACTAAATTACAAGTCTTTTGAAGTCAAATGATAGCTTTATGTGAAGAACAGACTGAAATTTAAGACTTTATTTTTTAAGACTTCCGACTTTAAGACTTAAAGAGGATCTATTAGGCTTTTTTACACGTTCAGCTTTCTTTAGTGTGTAATGTTGCTGTTTTAGCATGAAAAAGGTCTGCAAAATTACAAAGCACAAAGTCACTCCAAAGGGAGTTATTATTTCTGAACTTCCTGAAATACCTCGATTGTAGTCTTGAAACACGCCCAAAGCGGTTGATCAATCACAACACACTGGTCCAGCCGACCAATCAGAGCACATAGCTGTTTTTAGAAGTAGAGGCTTCATAGAGACAGGAATTAGACAGAGTCAAGCATTCTGAAAAAGGGGATACTATGACTTTAGCATATTTATGAAGAAGCTGCAACCTTTGATTTATGATAAAATTATTCTTTTGAGTTCAATATCTTTAATGAATCAATCACAACTTGAACTGTTTGAGTTCTCATGTTCAACTCACTCAGTGATCCAGTCAGTTTACCAGTTAACAACCCACTCAGTGACTTAATTATCAATTTGTTCCTCGTGTAACTTGTCCTACTCGACCCGCTCCAAGTGGGATTCGAACCGGGGTTTCCAGCGTGGGAGGCAAGCGCGTTAACAAGGATGCTAAAGACTGCAGCCTCTAGCATCACTCGCTAGCTCGCATCTTGAGGCCAGGGCAGTGAGGTTTACATGCACAGCTCTTACTGGCCTACGTTAGTAACACTCACCCCACTAAACCTCACTCCCATCCGGGTCACGGCACCAATGCAACCCCTCTGGTTCTATTCGCACCACTCAAAACGGGATTTGAACCTGTGTTTCCGACATGGGAGGCAGGCACACTAACAAGGACACTAAAGACTGCAGCCTCTAACGCCAGTCCCTAGTGCGCCTCTAGAGATCAGGGGAGTGAGTTACACTCACCCCCTAAACCTCACTCTCACCTGGGTCACGGCACCAAATTTAATCGGTAAAGACTTGGAATATCGTGCACAAGTCATATAGGCCACAGAGACCCAAGCATTGATGTCCATTATTATTGTTGTTGTTGTTTTTTGCCTTAAATATGTTAAATATGCCATCACTAGACAAATATATATATATAAAACATGTCAAATACTTTGTTAACAGACTAAATAAATGTGTTCCAAAAGTGTTAAGAATAGTGTTTCCCCCATGTTTAGTCAAATTAGACAAACCGTGTAATTCTGCTGTGGTGAGACTCTGAGGGATAGACTACTTTTATGGTTCTTTTGTGTCTTTTTGTGTTTTGTGGTTCTTTTGTGTCTCCAATATTCAAAATTTCTCCTTTTGAGTTTCACCACTGAAAGAAAGCCATACGAGTCTGTAACAGTGTGGCGCCGGTGAGTAAATGAGAGCATATGCTTCTGGTTGTATTGTTCTAGTGCTGATGCTGATCCAACATTTGTCACTATATATGCAAACACTGTAAAAACGAACTTTTTGGTATAGTAATATATATTAAATTAACCATCATAATTTTTACTTTATAAAATTAAAATTCAATGAGAACTAGAATTTTCTAAGTAAAATTTGAAATATCTACACATTTAATTGAAGTAATAAATTAACTGGTTGGAAAGAGTAAATCTTATTATATATTTGCTTGTAATATTTAAACATTTTATAGTCACTTCACATAAACATAGTAATTTTAAGTAAATTTTAATCGAAAAAGTATAGCGCGTTTGAATCCGCACATGCGTGTTTGGACAAGACAGTCTAACTGCCACTTTGGGTCAGACGGATTGACGAGCTGCTGCGTGGCTGCTTTTTGTCGTGTTTGAGGTAAGTTTGTCTTTCTGTTTTACATTTAATAAAAGATGGGTCTGTGAGGATTTTGATTGATGATTCTTGTTTACTTGACTCAATAGACATTATCGTATAACTGCCCGCGGTCTTATAACATGGATCTTATAACATGGCCTCGTATTAGTGTAACGGGTCTGGGTTATCCATAGTACATTAACGTTATAACCCCGCCTTTACATTTCACTTCCTACATTAGTTAACGGATATTTAATCGGAAAAGTTTTCAATAGTTTTATAGATTCATAAAGCACTGTTTTTCGTGTAAAAATTTCAAACTGATTGGATACCGTTGTAACTGCTAACGTTAGCTTGCTAACATTAGGCCTTAAAATTAACATTAACCGCTTTCCTGCTGTAACGTTAAGTAACGTTAACGTTATACTGTTGACTATGGAAAAGTTTGAATTTTCTTAATGAATATTGCCCAGGAAGGTTTACACATAAAGCTACAATTTTTCAATTGCACTAAATCGTGCATAAATGAGGTCTCAAAATAAGGTCTGTGTTTCTAAAAGCATCGTGCGCTAAGTTGATCGTAGAGATAATACTTTTTTTAGTAAGTGTATGTGTTCATTCTGTTGTGATAATGAAGTCACTTTCTATTTTTGTTTCTCAAAAGATTTATATTTTTTCTTCTAAACTGTATGCAGGAGGACAGCTGCAGTGACATCACTCAGCACATCATTCAAATACTGGTCGTCCATCCATGGTGCTGATGGAGAAGATCCAATTGACCTTTCGCCGGCCCCTCCCCCAAAACGGCCATTGTCCAATCACACATCATAGCAACCGTTACTATGTGAGCAGGTCCGACAAACATTAGCAAGATGGTGAAGCGTGCGCCCATGGCGTTTGTAAATCGGACACTACAAACCCCGAGAGATTGTCTGGAGGAGTTGTGTTCTTTCACTGCTACTGCTACAATGGATAAAACAGTGTGGACGGCCCCAATCCCAGTTAAATGTGTCGAACATTAAGAGGCATAAATACGCCTGCTGGCTGTGGTATCGATGGCTAAGTTACTTAAAGTTTTTTTTTGTTTTGTTTTTCTGATCTGAAAAACTCCTATCTGTAACTCAAAAAACATAATATTGTCTGAACCACGAGTTTTATGATCCGTTGCACCACTAATAAATATGGTCTCAACCGCGATTTTTGTGATCTGTTGTCCCCCTAATAAATATTATGGTAAGTGCATTAAGAAAGACAATCAATGAAAGTTATTTAAATGCAAATTAAGGCTATGTCTGGTTAAACAGTTATTGTGTGATTTCGTTTATTGTGCTTTGTCAACTTGAAGCATGAATTTGAGAAAGAAAATCATTTTTGGAAGAAAATCCACCACATACTTTTGTCAGTGATATAAGTTATAGCTAAAAGATTGTAAAAGCTTTCAGTTCACCCTGCCTAATTGTAGTTGAAAAGTCAAATTAAGCTTGATTAATGATATACTGTGACTGATCAAATAAACTACAGCATCGGGAATATAACTCCCATGTGTTTTGCAGCATTTAAAATTTTAGTCGTGTTATGCGAAAAAACACACATAAGAAATTATTGCTGACAGCACTTTTATTTTCAGAGACAGTTTTTTCTTTCACACAAAAACACAACAGTAAGTGTCTTACAATGCTTTTAAACACTTGTTTCCTTGTTCTTTGTCATAATCACAAATGATGTGTATGAACACCGGTAACGTTAAGCATTAGCCTCGATAGAGACGTAGATAGTAGTCGTGTCTCCTTCATTGCGTATTTTTATATTATAATATATCCCTCCACTGCATACTGTAACACTTTTTGCCTCGATCTGGAGGATATCGCGGAGGTATTGCTCCAAAAAAGGTCACTGACACGCACGGGTATACCTCTTTCCGTCATGGCAATCTGTCGCGCTGGTCGTGTTTGACCATTTGTTTGTCGGACGTAGCAACAGTAACTAAGGGGGGCGGGGCTCGGCGAAAGGTCAATTGATGCATCCATCCTTCTTAAAGGAGAACTCCGGTCAATTTTAATATTTTTTTGTAAATTTGAAGTGCTGTCAGTACAGAGAACAACGACAAAAATCGGCGTTGCCTACACGTGTTATCCTTTTTTTTTGCTGCCCTGTTTGCACCCTGTTGACTTAAATGGGGCACGTTTTAAACCTGCTTTTAGCCTCTTAACATCCTTGATGTGTCATTACAAGTGCACAGAAAATGTGAGTGATTCCTTCAGAGTGAACACGGGTGAATCTGACTGCAGTAGATCATAGGTAACTCAGCAACAGTGGAGAACTCGACAATCAACTACTGTGGACTTCGACCGAAAACAGGAAGAAAATGCAGGTATGAGCGCTGGCTGAATTAACATCACTTTTATTCATATCTTTCACATCTACTGCAGTCAGATTCACTGTGTTCACTCTGAAGGAATCACTCACATTAGCTGTGCACTTGTAATGACACATCAAGGATGTTACGAGGCTAAAAGTAGGTTTAGTACTTGCCCCATTGAAGTCAACAGGGTGCAAATTTTTAAAAAGAGGATAACACGGTGTAGGCAACACCGATTTTTGTCGTTGTTCTCTGTACTGACAGCACTCCAAATGTACAAAAAAATGACCGGAGTTCTCCTTTAATCTTTACCCAAAAGTTCAAAGATTAAGGATGAAGTTGTATTAAATGCTATGGTATGATGTAACTGTTTAAACATTCAGCTGTTCATGTTTTAATACATTAAAGTTGTAATGGTATTCTTTAAAAGTTCACTATTTCAGAGTGCTGTTTTGAATGTTGAATGTTTTGCATATTTTTTTAAAAATACATTTGTTATGTTTAAAACAAGGGTTACAGTATAATTCTGAAGTTTTACTGAATTCACCTGTGTCAAGAGATGACTGTGAATGTTCATTTTTGTATGAAGAACATTTTTTGATGACTGAAAAATAAACGGTTTAATTGTATTTTAATTGTGTGATTCGTGAAAAATATAAAGAAAATGTTAATTTATTTATGTTCATGATTATAAAAAAGAAATTAGCAATATTTACATAATTATAGGGAGTATTATAATTTCATAAAACTAAGTAAATGAAAACAAAAAAAATTAAATAAAATCTACTTATTTACTTCATTAAATGGTAAGATTTACTTAATAATTTCATAAAAGAAAGCTTCCTAATTATAAAACAATAAATAAACTTTACTTAATTACTTTAAATAAATATAACTTCTAAATGAAATGTAAATAGGTAATTTTTACTTAATTTCTTCATGAGCGTTACATTCAATACTAAGTAAATTTTACTTGATAATGACACGTAAGTTGTACTTGATATTGTAGCAGTAAAATTTACTTAAAATATACTTGTGCAAATTGTTACGAGGATTTTATTAAGTAAATCTTACAAGTAGTTTTTTTCAGTGAAACTTTTGATACAGGAAGATGTTTTTTGAGCAACATTTACAAAGTATACTTGTTCATTTGTTAGTCGCTTGTATAAGAGTGTCTGTTAAATGAACAGATTTCAATTTCAGTTGGTACCATCTTATGTATTTCACAGCAACTCCTGCAAATACTGTTAGGATGGTGTTTGTGGACACAGCAGCACTGGATTATGAATCAGGACAGTGTGTTTCTGATGAGCATCACAGAGAGACTGAACAGGACCGTTTCTGCTGCTGTCGAGTGCAGTATGGTAATTCACTGCACTGCAATCTGACATGTTGTACAGTCAGAATTAGCATTTTAGCTCATGTCTCTAAGGCTTTATTATCATATGATGTGGCATGTGATTCATTCTTTTCATACTTATAATATTGTCCGTGTTGTATGAAGCTGGAAGTGTTACCTGTGGAGATTTTAATGCACTGTGTTGCACTGCTTTACATTTTTTACATGTGATCATGAGAGGAATAATGTGCATAATTAATAATACAGAGCGGGAAGCATCCTAAGCATCTCAGGTTGAGGAAGAACTTGTGAGGGACGAACCAAACCGGAGTACCGGATGGCATTTTAAAACTGGAAATGAAATCACTTCAGAGACAGAATGACTGACAGATCCAAAATGGCCGCTGATGCCAGTGTGTGTGACAGTTTTATTCAGACCATTGCTGGCATTCAGTCAAAGAGCTGTGCCAAGACTCAATGTCAGACAGAGGCTGTAGAGTTTTGCTGCCACATACACACACACACACACACACACACACACAGAGAGAGAGAGAGAGACAGAGACACACTGTAAGTCCTCAATAAAGACATTAAGATAAGCCAAAGAAAAAACTGCTGATCTCATATGACTAAAACAATGAGCAACTGAATGAACAGGAAATACTTAATTTATCAGTGTCCTGGTTTGTTAGGACAAATCTTATTTTTAATCTCTAATTGCGTTGTTTTGTTCCTGGTTAGGACTGTTCTGTGTTTTTTTGTGTCTGTATTAAAAAAAGGCTATTTAACACAATTTACATTAAGGTCCCATTAGTTGACATTAGTAAATGCATTAACTAGCATTAACTAGCAACGATCAAAACATTTGTTAATATTTATTAATTTCTGTTAATGATAATTAATAAAAAAAAAATACAGCTGTTCATTGTTAGTTCAGTCAGCTCAGGTCCATTAAAAAATATTAACAGATGCACCTTTTAATGTAAATAATAATAATAATGCGTTACATTAAAGCTCTTTTCTAGGTATAAGCGCTTTTACATATGGAAGGGGGAATCTCAACATTAACAATACATTAATTTTAATAATGTATCATTAAATGTTGAAATTAACATTAACTAAGATTAATAAATGCTTTATTTGTTCATTCATGTTAACTAACAAATGGAACCTTATAAAGTGTTACTTATAGTCTTACAAAATAAATGCTGTTTTTTACTTTTTATTCATAAAAAAAAAAAAAAATCACGGATTTATCATGGCTTCCAGCACAATTGTTTTTAACATTGATGATAATGAGAAATGTTTCTTGAGCAACAAATCAGCATTTCAAAGTGATTTATGAAGGGTCATGTGACACTGAAGACTAGAGTAATGGCGTATACTGCAGAGAATGTAATGTAAAGAAATGTGTCTTTTTATACTATTCAGACAGCAGACATCCAAAAACAAACTTCTAGTCGTGTTAGTGCCTCGCACATAAAGATGAAAGTGTGCCCAGAAGCTCATTACGGTGAAGTGATGTATTCAGACGGCAGTATTTGATCTGTAGTTAATAGTGTGCTGGAATCACGAGTATCTGAGGCCTTACTGAACAAACATTTCACTTTCAGAAGCATGCTAACACTCACTCTACTCACTACTGTGAAAGCAAAATTGCAAGTAAACAGCAGAATGGGTAAAAACAGTTTAGTAATGAAGTAAAAATGTGTTTGGTAAGATATGACAAAAAAGGTTTCTTGACAATATTGTGTTAAATAATTGTAGATAATATGAAGTGCTGTCAACTGAAATGATTCTGGCTGGGGTGAGTGTGTGTGCGTGTGTGTGTGTGTGTGTGTGTGTGTGTGTGTGTGTGTGTGTGTGTGTGTGTGTGTGTGTGTGTGTGTGTGTGTGTGTGTGTGTGTGTGTGAAAGAGAGAGAGAGACCAGAAGCTGTGAATGTTGTGAAAACAGACTATATTTTCACCTGACACAACATGCGCCCATGTCCCGGACTGCCGTCAGATGGCCATAAAACTAAAGCCGTCTGTAGATTACTGTTTTGAGCACAGAGTGTGTGATGAGAATGTGAGAAGAATGTAAGTTAGTACACAGAACAGGACACACAGGTAACCTAAATTACATAGTGTGCATGTTTGTGTAATCAGGTGAGGGGGTTCAGGTCACAGAAAACCATGAGAAAATGTCACGCAGCAAAACTATTACAACAGCAAATGTAAACCTTTAGGCTTAATATAGAATACGCCAATGAGAGGCCATGAATTTAGACATCCCACCCTGCAAAAACTCATTTCCTGGAGTTGAGGGCTGTCTTCTGGACAATAATGCAATATAAAATAGCCTTAAATATTTCACCCAACAAATACTATTTTTTAATAAAATAAGTATTTTTTTAAATATATATTTTTTGTTTTCAACAGAAGAAAGAAACTCATAAAGGTTGGAACAACTTGAGGGTGAGTAAGTAAAAACAAAAAGTTACAAACTATCTTTCCCTCTAAACCATTTGACCCTATGAATCACCCGTAGGCTACCCATAGTTCAAGGATTGCTTGAATTTTTTTCCTACACCAAACTTTATTTGTATCGCGCCTCCCATTCAGTAATCGCATAGAGCTTTGTGCTTTGTTACTTCTGATTATTAGAAAATTCTCAGATTTAAAATTCTGTCCATTTTATCACAAAATTCAAACAATGGCGTTTTGGCGCTCTTAAATGTGACGTAATGTAGGCTAATACCTCACAGCCTCAGTTCAAGCAGCAACACGGAACGCTAGTCTACTCTTTTGTTCATATTATAACACGAAAAAAACAAAAAAAACCTTCCATGAACACCAACAGGTTTGTTGAAAGATACAGTACACTTATCAAAATGTATAATGGCTCATGTAATCGCTCAGTTTCAACCGCGGAAAGTAAACGTCATTTACATTTTTTATTTGAGTGCAATGATTATACCTGAAAATGAATAGCAGTTACAGATTAATAGGCTCTGTTGTTAATTTTAACCTCAAATATTATAGCAATATACAAAATGAGAGGGTTCCCTGTATAGTTTACATAATAAATTGGGAGAGACTTTTTTTTCCCCTTAAGAAAATCAAAGTATGGTATGGGCAGATATTCTCAATAATTGGTTTTGGAAATGTTGTATCAGTGCATTTGTTTATTTTTTATTAATAATAATACTATAGGAAAATTGTTCTGTTAGATTCTAGTTTCTGGGTAATATTGTAGACATGTAAATAAAAAAAATCTCTCTCTCTCTTTATATATATATATATATATATATATATATATATATATATATATATATACATACATACATACATACATATAATTTCTTTATATAAAATAAAGAAATTATAAAAATTTAGAATAGCATAGTAAACTCTTTCACTTTCAAATCTTTAACATCAATGTTGAACAAATCTTTTTTGCTCTCATTTCCTTTGTCGATCTGTTTTTATAGTTTTAGTGCATAATTGATAATTTGTCAGACTTTAAAAGCCTCATATCTATTCTCTCTCTCTCTCTCTCTCTCTCTCTCTCTCTCTCTCTCTCTCTCTCTCTCTCTCTCTGTGTCCTCTAAAGGCTGTATTTTTGTCTCAGAAAACTTTCTATCCGAGTGGTTTATTCTGCACATTTATTTTTAACTTCAGGAGTAGAAAAACAGTGAGGGGAATCCTCCCATAAGCCTCTTGGAAAGAGCCCTCGACTGAAACCCTGGAGCAGACTCTTCCGATGGGCTTCACTATCGTCCTGTATCCATTAAAACAAGGTATAGACTGAATAACTGTAACCAAAATTATTAAAGTCCTCACAAACAAATGCACTGTGCATAATAACAGTGCTTGCAGCAAATTCTACAGTAATTGTCTCTAAAATCGTTGTTCAGGAGGTGAATTAAAATTTGAAGTGCTGCTTTAATGGTCACAGTGGCCCTGTTAAAGGAGAACTCGGCAACTCTAGCGAACTCTGGTCACTTCTTCGCTGATTTTCCGTTTTGTTGCCGCATGTTTCCCCACGAGCTCCCCCTACAGCTGTGGGGGGGCGTATATTTCACAACACGGTCGTAAAAAACTCACTTGCGGCGGCCTCCTCCCCCTCTCTACCGAGTGGTCAGGGGTGTTCACTGATATGCTCACACAAAAATCGCTGCAAAAGATGCTTTCCAACAGGTTTTATCGTAGTTTTTGTCCAACTCCATTGACTTGTATTGGATGTGCTGTGTGAGGTACGGTATTACTCCGCCGCCGGAAACTTGGCTGGAGTGTCTATTATTCAAGCTCTCAACGGAAGAATGTACGGGTGTGAGGCGTTTGGAAAAATAGGTCCACAGTTTTACAACGAATGGTAAAACACATGTTGGAAAGCATCTTTTGCAGCGATTTTTGTTGGAACAACATGAGGGTGAGTAATTACTGACAGAATTTCCATTTTTGGGTGAACTAACCCTTTAAGTGTAAAATACCGAATTTGTCCTTTAATGGAATAAATTCATAGAAGCAACCCTACTGTTTACAGATCGTTTCTGATGAAATAGAATGTTTAAGATTAAAATTCTCGGGACAGCAGCATGTGTCCAAATTTTAATCTTAAACATTCTATTTCATCAGAAACGATCTGTAAACAGTAGGGTTGGGAACCGAAAACCGGTTCTTATCCAGAACCGGTAGTGTTTTTTGAAAAATACCGGAACCGTGCGAAATTCCTAAGTTTCGGTTCCAAAAACGGTTCTGGACCGATGTGTGGGTGTAGTGCTGGCAGTTTATCCTTCAGCGATGCCTCACACTCACCTCATGAATATTAAAATAGTAATGAAAGCACTCGCGCTACTCATATACGTTTTGAGAGAGAGAGAGAGAGAGAGAGACGATCTCGATTCAAACACTCACGCAATCTTATTCCTAAATGACAAAAACTTCACACTGGAACATTCAAATCTGTTTGCGCTGTCACTGAGAGAGCAGTTGTCAATATAAAACAGCTTTACTTTCACAATCTTTTCAATAACACAGTATCGGTATTTTGGTGTTACAAATATTCAAATGATCACAGAAGTACTGAAATAAAAGTTTATAGTTCGAGAATAAACACTGATATCTACGGTAGCAACCAAAACTGAGTAAATCACCTTTTGAAAGTCGCTTCAAATAGCGAAAATACGCTTCAGAATTTAAATGTATATAATGAGTGAGTACATCATGAATGCCTTTTTTCGAACCGTGTTTTTGTCTCATCCTGAATCACTACAGCAAGCCTGTAATAAGCGTTTATACTCGGACTACTTTACACCGGCACCGCTGCGGAGTAGCACAGTGCCTGAGTGACTCACCCGCGTCACAGAAATAAACATAGAGAAGTAGCTCCGGCTACAATGTTCTTCCGCAAAACGTTCTGTTTATTTAACTGCTAGAGCGCTGATTCATCCAGTAATGAAGTGAAGTCTTTATGAATCAATCATTCAAATCGAAATATTATGTTTCACCTGTCTAGATCTTACAAGTGTGTTCAATCATATTCTACCCCTTCTGAGAGGATATTCTCCACTGCTGAAGATACAAGGCTTAAGCTATAGGAGAGGTCCCAAATTATCCTAGAGAATGCAGAAATATTTATTTTCCTTCAGAAAAATTTATTATTTTTGCAAAAATTGCTAAATAATAATGTTGAATTTGTTGACATTACCAGTCTGTTAAACTCATTTGACAAATAAACACAAAAAGGATTTTTGCCGTACTACTATTTTTTTATTAGTTGTTTTAATAATTTGTATTGAATGGGAACCAGAAGCGAAACCGGAATCGTTTGGCGGAACCGGAACCGGAAAATGTCTTACGATTCCCAACCCTAGTAAACAGTAGCCTGACTACGTCAGACTTCGTACTTCCGCTCAATTTCATTTCGCTTCTGTACTCAGTCTGAGACAGCGTAATAGCTTTCCGTTTCCCTCCGGCCTGAAAACAGCCGGCCAATCAACGAACAGAGGGCGGGCTGAGAGCCGTGACGTAGACACTGATTGTACCTTGGATGCGTAGATTTACTTCACATAATCTGCAAAAGTTGTTCACAGCCATGTTCACTCCGGTATTTCGCTCGATGGTTTTGTTTTCGCATCATACATGTGTTTACAGTGGAAGTTAGATGCGGCTGAGCATGCGCATAACACACGCCATAACCAAACGTCATGTGATTGGCTTACGGGTAACCAATGATTTTCAGACAAGCGCCCCCGCGAGAAAGAAAACACTTTTCAATTATGCCATGCCAGACTCTGTCTACGAAGCAAAGCGAAGTAGCAGAGTTTGGTATTACCAGGCTATGTAAACAGGGCTTTAAGTGTAAAATACCGAATTTGTCCTTTAAATCTAAAAAATGGAATCAAAGATACACTCACTAGCCAGTGTCACTGACTGATTACAGTAGTTGCATATTTTCTGACACATAAATTTATGGAGACACTGAAACAACACAAAGTAAAGAAGGTCAACATACTGTAGGTCAGTATAGAAAGTTCTCACCTGTGTATCCAGGTGTTGTGGCAGTGATTCTGTGGGGAACCCGAGGAGACACGCGTAGACCTGCCCTCACCTGATAGAAGCTGCAAGTGACAGAATTATTGAAGCATTATAGATTTAATTCACATATTACAAAGACCCAGAATTAGACCTCATTTGACGAATTATCATCAGATATGTACAAGTTTGCAGTTAAAAGAGACAAACCAAAACACAGAGCAAGTTACAGTGTGTCTGAAATAGATGATGTCCTTGCTTAAAAACAAACACATAGCATTAACATAAAATCAAGATATAAAATAAAATCATATTTCTTTTTTCACTGAATAATATAAATTTCTTGAAACCTATGTACCGGTAATCATGAAGTTTTAATGAATTATGGTTAATTTAATGTTTTGACACTTATATGTTAATAATATTTCACAATATTTTACTGTATTTGTGATCAAATAAATGTAGCCATGGTGTGCTTGTTTTAAAAACATTTTAAAAATATGAATTATTCCAAACTTTTAGAATAATTTTTAGTGCATATAGTATATATAAAAATTAAAACACATAAACCAAGATTTGGTTTCCTAATAAAAGACTGTGGGATGCTCTTCCCAACCATACTGGTAAATTTCTCTACAAATGTGACTAAATTATTAATCCCTTCAGGACAAAATGGCAATAAATAATGGATATAATGCATGTACCTATACCATTTACACTGAACAAGACCGAGATAAACAGCTGTTTTATCTGGCCAGTGTGAAATCTTATGCAGTGAATCTCTGTTTGATCATAAATAATGATGATGAATTAATGTGAAAGCTTAGTCGGCATGTTCAGACGGCCCAGACTCCATCAGGGGGATTGTACAAAGGTCACCTTGGCCAGTGAAGTGACTGCGGATGCATGTTAAATGTTGAAGCACTTCACAGATCATACTCTCTGGAGTCGGGTCATCCCTGTACTTCACATCAGCTCCGCAAGAACATCTACACCACAGTATGTTGACAGTATATGCTAACATACGTCTAACATAGTTCCACGCTGAAATGTTTCCATAACACTTGCTCACGTTAATACATGTCTACAGCATGCTGCAACAAAACACACATGCACTGCTAAAGTGCTAAATGCTAAAGTGTCAATAGCATGCACTAAAATGTCTGTAGCACATGCTAAAACACTGTCTGCAGTGCAGTGCAAGCTGCCTACGACATGTTTGAAATACATGATGCGCTGCTGCAGCATGTGCTTAAATGTCTGTAGCGCATGCTAAAGCTTGTTTACAGCGTAACACAAGCTACAACATGTCTGAAATGATATAGCACATGTTAAAGCATGCAGTGCTGAATGCTGCTGAAAACAACAACTTCTTGCTAGCGTTTACACAAAAAAATAAGCAATTTTTAATTTTGCAAGTTTTGTAAATTTCCCACATGGAATTAAAGTTGGCATGGAATGGAAGCGGCATTATTCTTTCCTTCCCTATTGTGATGTATATTCAGGTGTAACGGGTTCTGGAATAAGAAAAAATGTGACTTGATTTTGTCCTTGGGAATTGATTGGATCATAGGAAGTTGGACATTGCTAACTAAATGGAAGCAGTATTGCATTTTTGGAAGCATATGAATAAAAAAAAAATATATTATAATTTTGCAGGAAAATTGCTTACATACATTATATTGCCTTTGCGTGTCTCGTCATATACGTAAATCAAGAAACGTTTCTCCGGATATTTTGACGTGTGTCTGGTGTGGGAGTGGCATAGGTTTGTGTCACAACGAGCGGGAAAGGTTGACATGGAGCAGCAAAATATCCAACCTCCAGAGAATGACCCATTTAAATAAAACGCCAAACAGTGGAGAGTCTTCTGGCAACAAGAAAACCCGACAGAGCTCGTAATTAAACAAGAATCAACATCGGCTTGGCTTTTTGGAGATGCCGAGAACTGAGGAGATGCGGAGATGGTGTATTTATTACTCAACAGGTACGGTATTTTATTGAACAGATAAATTGTCATATGTAGCTCTCAAAAAAAGTTAACTGTAAAGCATGATCTATTGTGAAGGGTCATTTCATTATAGTTGTAGCGCTGTATTAAAGGGTGGAGCTAGACTCACTGCAGAACGTTTATTGGTTTACAGAGAATCGTCACTAGAGGAATGACAACACTAGAGGTGCCATTTTTTAATATACAGTTGAAACACAATACCTTTGCAACACAATGTTTTTGTCTTGTGACAAACAGCATGCGTTTAGCATGTGAATGATTTTGACTACTTTTATGGTGCTTTTTTATCGTTTTTAAAGCTTTAGCCTCAGTTCATTTTAACTACAAAGAAAAACTGTATTAAATGTCTCTTTCTGTTCCACAGAGAAAATAATGGTTTGGAACAACCTGACGGTGAGTAAAATGACATATTTGTTCTTTTCTGTTTCACCAAATCCACATCTTCTTCAACCACATACCACACACACACACACACACCAACGAATGACTGCTCATCTAATACTTCATTCCCAAACAGATTCTCCATGCTCACTATAACGTGTTCTGTTGGGCTCCACCAGACACATATAGGCTAACATTGTATTAGTTCAATCTGTCCCGTTCTATTGTTAGATGCTTCTCTTCGGAGCTGGAACTACTGTACATACAGTTGCTGTAAAAACAAACAGTATATAACAGCAGTCTGTGTCTTCTGGGGATTATTTCAGAGGAGATTCAGAGGTTTAGCTTTCTGCTTTATGGAGGGGGAAGGGGTAGTCAAATCTCTGCAAAGCTGATGTTTCAGCCAACAGCCTTGCTTTAATCTCAGAGCAAACGCGGTGAGCTGAACAACATTATGAGTGACCTCTCCTCCATCACAACCTCTGCTTCACACAGCTGTCAGGAGACTGGTTGAGGATACAGAGGAAATAGTATTCTAGATCTGGTGTCTAATGAGACGTAACCGACTTTAGATGTACTGCTAGAGTCAGGATGTCTAGCTTTATTGTAGATTCGTAGTCACAGAGTAAACTTGTTAGGTTCTTTTTTTAGAAACTTTATCACCCTTGTTGATTGCCTTTGTGTTAGCTCTGCCCGCTTCTTAAAGGCAACATGAACTTTCTCTGTTATAAACAATGCCTTTAGCATTCTGTGGTCTTCAAGTCTTTCTATGGAAGTTGCCTACGAGTTCAGTAATCATGTAGTGTGATGTGTATTCAAGTGGTTTTTGTCTGAATAAAATAGGCACATTTTATTTACAGGGCAGTATTATTTTTCGTTTATTCATCTGCCAGTCTTTTGTGTTATAAAATTAACAAGTTCAATTAGTAGAATTTTTTTTCAACAACAGTGCACAGAATGTGTACAAATTAACTGCCAACTCCACTGTTAACACTCACAACAATTTATATTATTTATGACCAATAGCAATTTATACAGTAACACCAGGAATATCTTTTAAATACGATAAATAATTAAGTTTGCTTTTTTTTTATTAACCTCAAGTTTTTGGTCATTTTGATTGTATGTAAAATAAAAAAAAGTATCAATGTAAAGTCCTATATAATTGACCCATTTTAATCTCCTTTTTGCCTTCGCTAATTCATTTTAAACGAACCTGCAGAATTTTTAACATGAATTATTCTATTCCATTGTCATAAAAAAACTTGTGTAATTATAAAATAATTAGTAAAATGTTGTTTACACTTTTTAAAATTTATATTTAGTGTATACATTACATTTTTTATATATTTAGTCATATTTAATATACACTGCCATTCAAACGTCAGTAAATGTCTTTACTGTTCTTTTGAACTTTCTCTTCATCAAAGAATTCTGAAAAAAGTAGCACTGGTTTCCACAAAAATATGCAGCACAACTGTTTTCAACATAATAATAATAATAATAAATGTTTCTAGAGCAGCAAATCAGCATATTAGAGTGATTTCTGAAGGATCATGTGACACTGAAGACTGGAGTAATGATGCTGAAAATTCAGCTTTGCATCACAGGAATGAATTACATTGTAAATACATATAAATAGAAAAAGTTGAATCAAATTAATTAGCATAAGGGACTTCTCTCAAAAACATAAAAAAAATCTTACCAACCCCCAACTTGAACAGTAGTATATAACATGTCAATTATCTATAATGTCAACGCCTCATCCAAACACTGAATTAGCACCAAAGTGACTGTAGTAGAACTTCCAGAAGAATCATAAAAGTCATGTTGGGCAGCACAATTTTGTCCCTGAACCTCAAATTAGTTCCTAGTCAGATCTCTATATGCTGCATAGTTAAAAATCCGTGACCTGTAAAGTCATTGAATTCCCTGTAGACTTCACCTGCTGCTCGCAGCAAGGGTGTAATTGATTTGGCTTGAACCAATGACAGGAAAATAATGTACAAAAACAGCAAAAATCAATCATTAATTTACCAGTCTACTGAACCGAACACCTTCATGTGATGCCTTATGGTCTTAGCGGGGAGGTGTATATGAAAACAGTGTTTAACACTCAGTCCACACTACGAGCAAGCTGTACCTCACTGTTATATAACAATCAGTAAAGATGTCAATATTGCAAACAATACAGCTTCAGATACAGCTTTTTTTGGTTATAGTCAAAGCAATCTCGTTTTTTGCATTTGCAGTGTAGATAATGAGTGCATTGACAGTGTTACAGAGTGGTTATTTTTCTAGTAACTTCATTAAGGTAAAGTGTAAGGTGTAAATAACAATGTTATTAGCACGGAAGATTCTCTCCTCAAGAAATAGCTTGCATTTCTGCCAATATGCCTAGACATGATATGCTTGTAGCTAAAAATAACAGCCTCATTACTTTTCTATGGGAATATTGTCAGTAAACTTTTTTTTACATGAAACATACATATAGATACAGATGAAACTCCTAAAATAGGTGTTGAATACACATACAATGAAGTGTGATATTTATTTATTTTATTTTTGTGCACCAATAGTGGTACCAAATATATTCCCTTTATATACATTTCAGTTTGACTCTCCCTGTCTGCTATTCGTCTAACAAACTCATGCCATTGGTTGAGTGAATGTTATGTCTCAGCCAATCAGGCTGTTCAAACAGATTGCAATTTCATTTGGTGTCACTAAAGCCTCGTTTACACTGTCAGTGAAATGTGACCCAATTCTGATGTTTTGCTCATATGTGACACAGATCGGATGTGTTCTATGACTGTGTAAACAGGAAAAAATTGCATGCATTCGGATATTTCGAGATCGGTTTCAAGCCTCATTTATTTGTGGAAATAAAGCAGATATAAATCAGATATGTGCCAATGCGACTGTCATGTAAACAGGCAGATCGGATTTTCTGAGGCATTAGGCTATCTCCCCGGTTTAATGACGAGAGAAACCCCGCCTACGTTGTGTCGTCGTAGGAGAGGAATGTGGACAAACGTTGACACAACATATCAAAGGTTGGCTTGCTCATCCTAAAATTTCGGACCCAGTACTGCTCCTCGTTAAAGCCCGCCACGATCTCATGAAAATGCGTATTTATAGCACGAATTTCAAGCATATTTCGCGTTCGTCCATCTGTGCAAAACCCCCTTTAAGTATGCGCGATGTTTCAGATAGTATGTCAAGTGTAAACACATGAATCGGATAATGGGTCACAATTGAAAGAACGTGTAAACGGATGGTAAAAAAAAAAAGAGGATATAGGCAACAAATCAGAATTGGGCATCAAGATCTGCAGTGTAAACGAGTCCTAATAGCCTAGAAAAAATCTCTGGAATTGCATGAGTTCTGTTAATGTATTTCCTGTTGAAACAGGAAATTAGAGCGACACATATCGACACACACACACTACCATTTAAAAGTAAAAAAAAAACTGTTTTATTGTTTTTATTTTTATCAGGTGAAGTCTGCCTAGTTGAGCATAAGAGACTTGTTTCGAAAACATTTAAAAAATCCTACTGACTCTAAACTATTTAAGGGTAGTATATTTTTGTAAAAAGCAGAATATTCTTTAGTCTAAATAGCCTTTAGCAGATGTTATTCAGGTTCTCATAGTAGAGAGCATTTGGTTGGAGTTTTAGATACAACCTTGAGTCCAAGATGAGTCATTTTTTTGTGCATTTTTCCATTAAAGAAAATGCATATCTCTGCTAAAAGTTAGAAAATTTCTAGTTTTAGGAACACTTGCTGTTAAGATATGTTCTGAAAGCTAATGAGACATGAACTAAAACGCCAAACACAATGCCATCTATTCATTGCATTTAAAAAGAACATGAAAAAAAATCTGGAATGTGAGAGCACATTCTCAGTTAAACTGCACAGAGTGATCCAAACTGGTTTGTACGTGATGCCGTCAACATTGCTATTCCTGAACAGGTTGTTTAGAGAACAGATGATTTACAAAGCCATTCATCAGAGCCTTCAAACATGCAGAAGAACACACTCACCCTCTCTGGAAGAGATCCACATTGTGAAACTTGTGCAACTCCAGTGAGAACTCCACAGTGCCCTGTACTTCCGACATCATCCATTCCATCACCTAGAGAGAACAAGAGAAGTTCATTTGCAGCTAAACACATCAAGCCTTGCATTGTCTTATCTAACCCCGAATGCAGTTCTCTTTCAGAACTCTTGTGTTGCTGTACCGTTGTCAACTGAGCTGTTTGCCCATTGTGAGGGTGTGTGTTGTTCAATGAACATAATCCAATGACTCAGTAATAGAGTGGCAGACGCACACCCGTGACTCAGGAAGACGCCATTTCTAATTACTCAGGCTGTGACTCATCTCAGACAATATTTGTTCTGGGAACCTGATGTGCCGCTCTGAGTCAAACCAATGTACGATGCACGACTCCAAGACGAATGGCAGCAGTGGCATTTCTGGACATGATCCCAAATCATACTTATGACACAATCCGTCTCAAAGACGCCGCAGCTCAAAGCCACTTCACTCAAGCTGGACCTGTATGAGTGTGTGGTGCTAATCACATCTAATGGCTTCTTCCCACACAACAGGTTGTGTAGTTGTGACACGAGTGGAATGGCTGGAATCTGAGCGGATATTGGCTTTTCCAGACTGGCTTTATGGTGGAAGAATCAGTGTGTTTTAGACGGGAAAACTCAACCATGGTTATTAGTATTCACAAAGTCTGTCCATCAATGTCTTTATTGCATGCTCTATTTATTGCAACTTTGACAGAAAGACTGATATATCCACCAAGAGATCAGCCCATATTGATGCTTAAGTGTCAGATTAATAAGTGATGTATAAATAAATATGTAAAATAAATGGTATTTTTACAGTATTTACTATCATTAAATTGTACCTCATTAAGAGATGCCCAGGACACACACACACACACACACACACACACAAATATATATACAGTATATGTGTGTAATTATTATATATTTTAATTAAATATTTCTTCTGTAATAAAGAAAACCGTATTACAGTAATGAGAATCATTTATAATGCTGATAAAGGCAATATCAGACTCATCATTGCAATTAGAAATGAGGGATATAAAGTGCTCAATTATGCTGAAAATAATGTTGCAGTGAAAACTAAGGGTCTTGACAATATAAATATTGTCTTTTTTATTATCTGTATCAGTCTAATCGCCTGATATTGGAAGCAGATAAACTCAGAATAGTTGAAACTGTTTTCTATGCCATGTCACATCTTATTTTCAATAAAGTTGAAATGTTTCAATGTCTTAAAATATTCTAGATTTAATCTTCCTGAAAACAATTTCTTAAAAAAACATTTAATAAAATCAGCAGTCATATCATTAAATATGTACAGTATGGACTGGAAATAATTCTAACAGTTATGCTTCATTAGTAAGCGTGGGTTTATTTCGGTTGACTTATCTATTATTGTCTTTTCCAGCAGTGTTGAAGACACATCAAGACATTTTTCTATGAAATACGCAGCATGTGTCCATAAACCGCACTGATATATTGCCAACGCATCTGCAGATTTTAAGGACGTCCCATCGGCGGGGGGCAAAGAAGCAGAATTCCCTGAATATAAATCAGCTGGCATGTTGAAGGTGAGCTAAACAAACAGTTGCAACAGTGTGTGACGTCCAAACAGACGTGCACCGACCCTTATGATCCAAGTGTGTGTGATACAGTCGGTTAACTCCAGTGTGTGCTCATTATTGTCAGGCTCCGGTGAACATTCAAATCAAGGTCAATGAGACATATCCTCAACTTTATGTCTCAGAGTTCTCATTTAAGCTTAGATTAGACTTTCCAGACAAACTGAAATAATAGGAAAAAATAAGATTTGTATTTTAAGTTTTACTTTATTTAGTAGCTGAACAAAATTAGTACCCATGTCACAGACACAGGTACATCCTCACCTTGGTGTTTCTAAGCAGTTAAAGATGCATTATTCCCAAAAACTCTTCCTGATTCGTATGATTTGATGTCAGAATACCGTGTCCAACAATGCAATGCTTGACCTGCCATTTCAAGTATGATAAATATAACAATAAACTGCTTTTTTTTTCTTGATTGATTATTCTGCCAAAAGTAAAGACATTTTTACACAAATTTGGATTAAACATACAAAATAGCTTTATGTGTTTCCAACTGGATTCGCTGAATTCAACATGTAATGTAGAGAAGTTGGTTGACGATTCCATCCACCTATTTTTATCCAAATTTTGGGATATCGCATAAAATACGCTTCATGGAAACACCAAGATGTGCATAAATTCTAAAATAAAAACTTGTGCATTCAATTGAGGTAGATACATTTTTTATCCAATGCACATAAACTACAATGGCAACACATTTACTGAATAAATCGCTTGATGCTTGACAAAAAACTTTTACTTTGCCTGAACAGAGAATTTGATTGGATAACAGGACTAACCTGTGGACTAACCGATTTTCCAGGAAGTGATGTTTTTGTTCTCTTGAACACTAACGCTGCTTATTTGCAAATGTTTTATGCATCATTCCAATTTTGCACAGTTAAATTCACAACTTTGGATGGAAACATAGAATACATCAAATTGGTAGCACTTTATTTTACAGTCCTGTTTCGCATGTACATACTATGTACTTATAGCAACTACAATAACTGGGTTATAACTAGGTACTAAGCCTGAAACTATCCCTAAACCTAACCTTAACCCATGTAGTTACCTTATATTACCAGTACTTTCTAACTACACTGTAAGAACACAAACTGTAAAATAAAGTGTTTCTCTTTTTTTACATTATTTACATGAGAATTCCGAAACATAGCTCAATCACAATGCAAGTTACTGTTTAAAATACTCTCATCTGTTTTGCTGAAGCAGTGTGCACAGAGCCGTGTGACAGCTTCCTATCAAATGTGCCGCACAGGTCCTGAAAAGTGAAGCCAAAGCATTGGCTGCAGTATAGGTCATAAACCCGCCCTTTAATCGAAAGGGATGCAAGCCAAACTAAGATCACGACTGCGCAGACTCAGGCTCCGAATTATAGAATTGGCAACAACCAATTTTTTTATTTTATTTTTTGCAGCAATTAAAATGCTACCAAACTGTGTGAGCCATAGTAAGGAAAACTACAGTAGCTTCACTGTCAGACGTGATGGGGGAGCGTAAAAATGTTTCTCGTAGCACTGATGAAATATTGATAGGAATGTTGTTTCAGAAAACATTAACAGAGGGAGTTGAAAATGAAACTATGAAGGGGCTGGACGTGTGTGACGTAGCATTAGATGGCTATTATGAGTGGTTTGGTCCTTTGTCTCAGTATGGCGGTTAAAGGTTAACAGCTCTGGCGCTGCAGTCACCTTCCTCTGGCAGCTAATGCTGAGAAATGAAAAGTTTCCTTTGAAATGCTGCCCTTGCATTAACCGACACAGTGTTCCACCGTGTTTGCTTCACTGCTTGATTCAATATCCTGAGAGCCAGTCTGAGACGGGCCGGAGAGCATTGACCTCTGCTGCTGCTTGAGCAGAAACAGGGCATTATCAATGCTTAACAGTGCTTACTTTGAAACATACAGTGCATGTAATAAACCTTTTGTACATAAGGATAGAATAGAATAGAATAGAATAGAATAGAATAGAATAGAATAGAATAGAATAGAATAGAATAGAATAATACAAAGTTGTTTCAGGTAAATGGATCTATTAAATTAATAAACAGAATAAAATATGTAGATGCTTTAGTAAAATATACCTGAATTAACACGTATAGAATATATTATATAATATGAAGTATAACGTTTTTTTTTTGGTAAATACATATGCAAAATAAATAAATATAATAACATAGAACATAGAATAATATGAAGTTGCTTTAGGCAAGGCAAATTTATTTATTAGGCACATTTCATACACTTTGGCAATTCAAAGTGCTTTACAGAAAGGAATTAAAATAATCACAAAATAAAAGCAAGAAAAATTAAAACAGTTATAAAAGAAATTAAAAGAGATATATGATACAGTTATAAAATTAATTAAAAGAGAAAAAAAATGTATACATAGATAAACTTCTCACTTGGCAAAACACCGGTGTATTATATTTATCTCAACTCTCAGTTTTACTCTGAGATTTTCCCTTGGTGATTACACTGTGTCTGTGGTGTTCATTTGGCGCGCCTAAGAAATCTATTCGACGTCTCCATTGGACCAGATTTTTCCCTAAAATCGGACAGGAGGAGCTCTAGGACTGACTCATGGGGTAACCTCGGGTTCACTGCCCCATCAGTCCGCACCCCAAAAACACATTTGTTCGGAAGCTCTAGGAATGGAAACGATCCAGTCCGCACCCCACAGAACCTCGAGTTTAATTACACATCAAACTCACTACTCCACCACAGACCCAGGCCATCAGCAGGGTTTCATCTCTCAAGTTCCCCAATTAAGTCATTTATGTTTGTCTCTTACGCAATTCTCAGTGCCATTTGAGTTCAGTTTAGAACCAAAAGGAGGAACACAGTGCAATCAGTCGGACATACAGTGGATACAGTTATTAAAAGAATTAAAAGAGTAATAAGATTATACATAAATAATCTTCTCATAAATAAACTTCTCATCTGGCAAAACACCGGTGTATTTTAGGTACATAACACTTTAGGTACAAGGACCCTGAATAATTTGTTTGATTGATTCATTCTACAAGACTGAATGCATCATATACAGTATACCTGTATAAGATTCATGTTTGTAATTAGATTTAGATAGTGGAGTGGTATGATGATGAAATAATATTGCTTTAATTCAGTTCACTACTTCCTTTACAAGGAAAAGTCACAGATAGCGGATGTTACCGGACATTAAACTGCTATCAAAAATCTTGTTTGCAAAGGAAGTCTGGGTTATGAATCTCGGTATGTTTGGAGTGTGAAGGGATCTGCCAAATGTATTACTGGGCACCTTCAATATTCTCAGAGATCTGCAAAAATTATGGAATGGTAACCTGCACTGCTCCATGTTTACTTCCAGCCATATTCAATATTCTTCGTGCATCTCTTGTGCGGTCATAAATCTACTGCTGACTGAAGACACTTGCTCGACTTGTGTGTTTAATGAATTCTGTAGGCTGTGGGCTTGCTGTGGGTGATATATGATTTCATTCTGGCAATAGTGAAGAGTCTTATGGGCCTGTCAGTTTGTGTCAGTCTGTATGTGTGCTTGCATATATCTATTTGAGCCTGTGTTTGTAATTGTACACTGCAAATGTTAATGGCACTTTTCACGAATAGAGTACAAAATTGGTCCACTCTTAAAGGGATACTTCACCTCTGGGAAGATGAATGTGTATTTAAAATAGGTCATTTAAGTAGAAGAAATGTGGAGAAATTTTTGAATTTGGAGCTTTCTAGACTGAGAAAAGCCAGAAAATGTATTTTTGGCTTATGTGGATAAAAGACAACAACTCCCAGAATGCACTTGCTTCGCTGCCTTAGGAGGCCACGCCTACCGGTTAGAGAGCACAGTTGAAAACAACAAGGCTAGCCTAAGTAAGTGATGAGTTTGCCAGGGATTTAGAGACCAAAAATGTCCGGGATTCGGCTTTTGCGTTCTACAGTCGCCATTCATCATGTTTACTGTGGCGAGCAGGACGAGGCTGACGGCCGCGGGAGAACGGCGCGAGGCCGGTGGCTTCATTACTGAGACGCGCCGGGTCTCGCATCTCTCACGGAGGAGCGGGAATTTTCTTAGCAATGTTAAAACGCACATCAACCTATCCTAACCTTGTTTAGCGTTCATGTAAACACTACAGTCAGATTCACCGATCGGAATTAATTCAGCTAGATTGAAACGAGAGGTGTGCATGTAAACATTGAATGGCGACCGCAGAACGCAAAAGCCGAATCCCGTACATTTTTAACGATCTCGCCCGCCGGACAAGTCCGGGAAAAAGATGGTAACCCCTACTTACTCAGCTTTCTCCTATTATTCAGCTTTCTCCACAGAACAAGAGCATGCTAGCTTAGCTTCCAAAGAAAGACGGCTGATACTGTGTACATTCTGTGAGTGAGATCCCACCCTCTATGGGCGGGTTGTAAACATGCGGAACAACGCCATCTACTGGCTGTAGTCTTTAGCCTCTGGACAGAAAATCCTCCGATGACGCAAAATGACGATTTTTGCGTCATCGGAGGATTTTTTCCAGACAAAAAATACATAAATCTCTCCTCTCAGGGGGATATGAGGGGGGAAAGCATGGTAATTCGAAAATACTACAGGTTTTCTACTAATACAAAGCTTAATGCTAAATCCTGAAGTAACCCTTTAATAAAATGAAGCCACTGTCAGTGAGAGGAGGTGCTTAACCTTCAAAAATTGTTCTTCATCAACCTCAAAGTAGTTTGATATAGTTTAGTTCAGAATCTTGCATTAATTGCAACAAATGTGTTTTAGGAAAGAAAAAAATTATTGGCTAAACTGAGTTCATTGAAATAATAGAGCTGCAACACACACACTCATCCATTTTATAAGGTACACCTGTTCAACTGCTCATTAACGCAAATATCTAATCAGCCAATCACAAAGCAGAAACTCAATACATTTAGGCGTGTAGACATGATCAAGACGATCTGCTGAAGTTCAAACTGAGCATCAGAATGAGGGAGAAATGTGATTTAAGTGACTTTGAACATGACATGGTTGTTAATGCCAGACAGGCTGGCCTGAGTATTTCAGAAACTGCTGATCTACTGGGATTTTTTACGCACAACCAAAAAAGAGGAAATATCCAGTAAGCGGCAGTTCTGTGGGCGAAAATGCCTTGTTGAACACATTGAACCTTGAATCAGATGGGCTACAGCAGCTGAAGATACACCGGATACTGTACCAATCCTGTCAGTTAAGAACAGGAAATTACAATTCACACAGCTTCACCAAAACTGGACAATAGAAGATTGGAAAAACATTGCCTGTCTGATGAGTCTCAATTTCTGTTGCGACGTTCAGATGGTCAGGTCAGAATTAGGTGTAAACATCACTAAAGCATGGATCAATCCTGCTTTGTATCAACGGTGTGGAATATTTTCTTGGCACACTTTGGGCCCCTTAGTACCAATTGAGCATCATTTTAACACTTCAGCCTACCTGAGTATTGTTGCAGACCATGTCCATCTCTTTATGACCACAGTGTGCCCATCTTTATGGCTACTTTCAGCAGGATAACGCACCATGTCGCAAAGCTCAAATCATCTCAAACTAGTTTCTTGAACATGACAATGAGTTCACTAAACTCAAATGGCATTAGCATCATGGATGTGCAGCCGACAAATCTGCAGCAACTGCATGATGTTGTCATGTTAATGTGGACCAACATCTCTGAGGAATGTTTTCACCAACTTTTTGAATCTATACCATGAAGAATTAAGGCAGTTTTGAATGCAATAGGGTGTACCTAATAAACTGGCCAGTGACTGTATATACATAATATTAAATAACTCAAATAACAAGGTTAAATGGCTGAGCTTAACAAAGAATTGAAATTGTACTGATGTGATTTTCTTCCATTCCATATTGTTGAAAAGGCCAAATGATGTCACTCCCTGTGTAGGACGGCTGTCAAAATGATATTTCATCAGAACTGAACACTGTTCACTTGCACCACGTGTCAGACAGGAAGTGAGCCAGCGGACATCGGTTTAACCCCTAACTTTAGTCGTGTCTGAAATCGATCACTAAGCACTTAGAAAGGTGCTCGGTGAGTCACAAGCTTTCTTGCATTCAGTTAAGACGTTCCATGTTTCGCCATTGCAGGAATATGACCACAATCATTTGATATAAAATCAGTTAAAACCTAAATTCAACAAATCGGCCTTAGGCTCCACAAGAAAGACAAATATGCGACACAGTGCAGTCAGTTTTGTACAGGAATGGCAATTAATTAAGCTGTTGAACTGGAACATTTAATGCTGTACTTTGTCAACATACAGCACATTCCTTGAACTGAAATGACTTGTTTTTCCTATTCTACAGTACAAATCAGCTTCACCAGACTCAAACACGCACACACACTCCGAGCCACGCGTCAAAAGTCAAACTACGGTAACCCTCTGTCTAACATGTGACTACACTGTGCTCTACCATCATAACAGATTGGTAGCAGTTTTGGAGTTGTGATGTATGTGTGAGATATCTAGACATCTTCTAAGCTTTTCTTCTGTTATAATGTAGCATATGGTGCAGTATATACGGCAACTACCTAGTACTTACTATTTTTAAAGATACTGGAACAGTATGCAATATTTCATAACAAACATTTAAAACCGTAGTCTGCTACGCTGATTTCACATGACCTCTTTATGCTGCACATTTAATTCATTTACCATTTCGAATTATGACTGAAAGACATTTTTAATAGAATTTTGAGTAAAACTTTTGCAAGCCTGCTAATATGATTAACTACTAATTCAAGAAGTGAGTAAAATCATTTCTGGTTCTTTATCACACTGGAAATAAAAGGTTAAGTTAGGCACAATGCATTGTGGGATACATTATCTAACACATTGAGCTTTGAATGCACATTTTAGCAAAACTAGTTGTTTAAGCTATTTCACACATACAGAAAATCCACATGCTGTGCATAGAATTCATATTCTTTAGGTAATAGTTTGGAATAGTAACGTACTGTTTTTCTCAAGTAAGCTGGCTGTGACGCAAGTCTTTACTTTGCTCCAGAATTAGACCATTTTCCTACAGTCAGAAGACAGGGTGAGATGACAGGGGTTTGGTTTTGGTGGTTAGATCACAAGACATAAATATGACTGAACAAAACATATAAAGCCATTATTGTGCTTATTAAGCTTATTGTGGAATGAGATAGATAACAGTGATATTCAGCTCTAATGAAAGTCCTGCAGTAGGACAATGGTGCTTGTAAAATATTTATACATCATGTGCTTGACCCTGCAGGAACAATGTGATAGTGAAAAGAGATTAGAGCGATCACATGAGAGAGAGTCTGAGTACAAACGGTTACAAATCCACTCAAAGTGACCTGAGAAAACCTGCCATGAAATACACACACATGCTGTCTGGTGGGGTTTACACAGAGCTGGTCACATTGCAGTATTCACGGCTGACTCAAATCTGTTAATGTGTAAAAACATCCTGAAAAGTCACAGATCATTGCATGAAATGAATGGAGAATACAGAGAAAAAATTATGCTAAAGTACAAAGATGACACTACCTGCATTACATTGTGTCCTAACCTAGTTTGATGTTATTCTTGAAGATGATTGAAAATACTAATGCAACTCAATCAAAGCCTATCAAAACAGGCTATTTGATGTTTAATGTGCAGGTTTGAGGAGAAGAGCTTGACCAGTGAAATTTTGCTGTGGGCGTGGCTATCCAAGTAACAAAATGTCCACTTGTTGCAGCTGGTTAGTACAAAAATGACATGGAAGATATATTTTTTTTCTGTTCATTTTATTGTGTAACACTGTGTCCTAACCAGGTATGAAGTTTCCAGCTTAAATTCGGTTGTCTATCCACACTGAAAGCAAAAAAAAATTGTAACTGTCAAGATACGATGTGTTGAATGCAGCGCACGATAAGAATAGTCCAAGTTAATAGTATTTAATGTTCAAATCCAAACACAGGAGAACACAATCATGTGAAATATAGATGAGAACGGACAGAGACTAAAGCCCTATTCGCACTGGATTAGTATTATCTGGGGACCTCGTGTGATTTAGAAATTACCCCCCCCCACATCTGAATTTCGTGTGGCGCATTCGCACGGGATAAACGAAGCCTGTGATTTTACTCAAAATTACTGACTTATCTCCCGGATGTGATGTCAATAGGCTATTGCTTGGAAATGTCTTGTTATTATAGGTCTTACGTTAGCTGTATGATCATAAACAGAAGAATGTTCCTTACCACATGCTGCTATATGTCATCATCCATCTCCATCTAATCATTATTTTTGTTTTGCTCTTCTGATGGTTTTCAGCTTTCTCTTTCTGCAAATTGTATAGTTATATCGTATCATGGTGTATAGCGATATGACCCAGCACCCAAAATACTATCAAAACACTCCAACGCAGCCTCCATTCTTCGCAAAAATGGATAAAAAAGCGCACAGGAAACTAAAACCTTGAAAAAATTATAAACGACCCCGCCAAATCACAGAGATGCCGATTCGCACGGGACTAATATTATCACAGGACCTCGGTGTTCGGCGAAATATGGTAGGTCATTTGCGGGGGAATTTTTACTTTACAAATTACAGACATGACCGATTCGCACGGGATTAAGATGACAGACAACCTCTGCAATTATTACAAATTACTAGAGGTCACCAGGTAATACTAATCCCGTGCGAATAGGGCTTAAGGCTATGTTTACACGGAAACGATCTGAAGAGAAAACGCAAAAGTGGCGTTATCACTTTTTATTCTGCGGTTAGACGAGCGGGGGGAAATCTGCGTGCATATGGTGATGCAGAAGTGTGTGAAATTCGATGTAGTATGCACTCCAGGCGGCTATGTGGCAATGTGAAGCACTGCCACACAACACCAAGTCCGCACGCCTGCGTACAACCTTCCTTCTACTTCTCTCCCTAGTAGCGCGAAATCAAAACACAACATGGCGAAGCGAACAGCAAAAGCTGACAATTTTGTCTGGACAGACGAGGAGGTGGAGTTATTGCTCCAAAAAAACTTAAATTACAAAGGCACAAAGGCACAACAGGTGCCTTCACTGTCTAGCAGACTTTTGCGTTTTTACCCTTTAGCCGTCTAAACGAAAGGCACATCTAATAAAATATTTTTACATTTTCACCCACAAGTGTTCTTGTGTAAACAGGGCCTAAGGGGCTGTTTACACGACATCGTTTTCAACTAAAAACGGAAAACTTTTTATGTGTTTTGGCCGTTCATTTTCACGACAACGGCGTTTTGGGTGTCTGAAAACTGGTTTCAAAGTGCAAGTCTTTGAAAATGGCCTCCGTGTAAATGACAAAACGGCAATCTCTGAAGACGATGACGTCATGCACATGTGTATTACATGTTCACTCTACAGTGTTTCATCGCCATCTAGTGGCCTGGCAGCAGAATACAGCAGTTTAGTCATTTTCACGAATCTGTGTGAATGGGGATCGTTTTGACAATGGTGTCGTCTGTACGCGGAAAACTCTAAGGAAAAACTTCTCCGTTTTGAGCATATCGTTGACGTGTAAACGTACCCTAATGGAGAACTCGGGTTTAAATAGGCTACATGGTACAAACAAAGGGAACTAATGAGATGATTAATGAGTTAACAGGTGAACAGGATAATTAACTAAACGAGGGGATGAAGATGAACACAGACCAACTAACTGGAACAAAACGTAATGACATGGAGCATACATCTTACAGTAACACTTATTTTAACACCTATTTTAAGGTGACGTAGTTACACATTACTACATGTAATTATGCATAATTTACTGTTATTACTAGACTAAGTACAAGTAACTAACCCTAAACCAAACCCTAACTCTAACTATAGTAAGTACATGTAGTTAATTAATATTACTTAATACTTATTTGAGTAAGTACAATGTAACTACATCACCTTAAAATAAAGTGTAACCAAAAATGCTGAATGGCACACCATAATGAGAGACAACTTGAACATAGGCCTATTTCGTATTTAATGTACAGCTATTTATATATCAATTTCACTGTGGGCGGAGCTACCAAGCAGAAATTAAACAGAAGCACTGTTGCTCTTTATTTGTCTTCATCTGTTCGCATAAAAAGTCTGAACAATGCTAACTAGTTAATGACACAATCAGTCACAATTCAGGAATATTAATCCCTTGAGCATTATATACTTTCTGTTGATTATTTTAGATCATCTACAGTGACTAAACTTAGCTGGCATTCTATCTCCAAGCATTCCCACAAGATCATGCAACGTGTGTTGCCTGGAGCAGTGTGGACAGACATGACCAATTGGAAGTCTGCTGGAAAATCTGCTGTTTTAACACATCAGTACAGCGCGCTGGCGTCTGGGGTATTTCTTGTCCTCCGGCAAGCCTGGGCCACATCCATTAAACGTCAAAAAGCGTCTGTGCCCCGGCGAGACTCGCAGGTTTGCATTTGAATGTCACCATTTATATAGTCCAGCATTCACAGCGCTTATTTACAGTCCAGATTATTCCAGATTTTACACTGGCCTGTAAATGCTAGACTGAGTCAAATGCCATGAGCTTTTTTAAGTCTCCTCTACACAAGATGTAATTTGAAAAATAGATCCGCAGCCCGATTCGCCAAGACAGAGCTGTGAATGTCAGATTTATTGACCTTTACGAAAAGACGTCATCCCTCAACCACCTGAGCAATTCCTATTAGATTTTTTTTTGTTGTCTCCATGTAAAAGTGTCCCCTTTGTTGTGAATGTCTGATTTTGACAAATGCGGAATAACAGTGATTCCAGTGTAAAATTCCAGTGTATTTGTTCCGTTCTCAGTGAGCTTCTGTGGCCAGGAGTTTGTTTAGTCTTCAGCAGGCTGTTTGTGTCAGTTCAGCCCTGCTAGAAACACCTCATTAAACAAAATTCCTGAGCGCTAGAAGAGATGTTGACACTCAGTTTTGTACCAAATATGAAGGAAACCAGAAGCCTAGTTTCCTCACCATAACATTAAATGCGTCATATACAATAAAAATCCATGTCATGACTCATACGTGGTTCCTTCATGTTTTGATTGAACTCTTTCTGACCCTTCAAACGACATATTAGCCCCAGCTAACTACTGTACTTACAAATAACAGAAACCAAAGGAGTGTACATGCACCTAAATCAAATCATTCCCAGTCGAGGTGTCCGGCACACGGCGTACCGCTCAAGTCAGACCTTAATGTCACCTGTCACACGCTTCAAATGTGTTGTTGTGGTGTACAAATACATGTCTGTGTATTTCTGATGGAGCCAGATGGCTGGCGCGTTGCATTGGCAGAATATGCATCCAATATGTTCCTGGGATTTATGCCGGATAACGGAATATTTTCCTGCCAGTCCATCTAAGAGAAGCTTAAAGACCAGACCAGACTAGACAAGTCATTAAGAAACGGCAGTCAAAAGCAGTCGGTCGACGTGAGCCAAACACAGAGGAACAATAAAAGAGAAAGAGCGTAAACATCCATCGCCTTACCTGCCTGTGTGACCCCGTAGGCGTGATCTGCGCACCCGCTTTGATCCTATGTCATTAGTTCAGAGGGAGGGAGTGTGTGTGACTACGGCAGGTCTCAGTGTTGACACGGACATGAGTGGCTCACGGCTGCTTCTGGTGCTGGTGCTGATGCTGTTGTTGCCATGGCGATCATTCAGCTCCTGCGTGCTGCGGTACCGCGCTTGCGTTCTCCCACCTCCAGAGATGATGTCCAATCTGCCTAAGTGCTGCTGCGCCACTCGCTTGGCCCCTCTCTCTCTCTCTCTCTCTCTCTCTCTCTCTCTCTCTCTCTCTCTCTCTCTCTCTCTCTCTCTCTCTCTCTCTCTCTCTCTCTCTCTCTCTCTCTCTCTCTCTCTCTCTCTCTCTCTCTCTCGCTGGATGTATGATAATGCTCAGGGATAGATCTGTGCTCTGTGTTGTCAGATGCACTATGCATGCAGGCTTACGCCAGTGTCAATAGATGTGAGATACAATAGTTCAACTTTACACACATTCAACACACCAAATGTGTCCACATGCTTACAACCTAAATTGATTGTAGGTTGATTGAACTATTTCCCTTTGCACTACAGGAGCTATTAAGTAATAAACCAATCAGTAAATCATTAAATTAATCTAAAATAATTACCACAATTATTTGCTGTGTGTGTGTGTTCACCTCTACCTATTATATCAGCATTGACTGGCATCTTCCAGCAGCTATTTTATGAATGGCTTTTTGCTTAAATGGCAGATTCAGACTCTAAATTTTAGACATTTTTGATAGTTATTGTCATAGGGTTTATTATTAGTATTATTGTTATTATTATTTTCCTTGCCATCATGGATCGTTTTTTTCTTAAAGATACAATTGTATTTTATACTGTATATTATTATTATTTAAGAATGGGTAAAGTCACAATACAACTAAAAACCTTGTTTTGTGTACTTAAAGTTAAACCCTATGTTAGCCAGAACCTCCCCTTAAAGGGACAGTTCACCCAAAAATAAAAATTCTGTCAACATTTACTCAGCCTCAAATTGTTCCAAACCTGTATGGATTTCTTTCTTCTGCTGAACACAAAAGAAGATATTTTGAAGAATATGGGAATCCAAACAATTGATGGGCCCCATTGACTTCCACAGTATAGGGAAAAAAATACTATGGAAGTCAATGGGGTCCATCATCTGTTTGGTTACCAATATTTTTCAAAATATCTTCTTTTGTGTTAAGCACAATAAAGAAATTCATTCAGGTTTGGAACGACTTGAGGGTGAGTACTGGCCAAAAAACGATCAGACCATCTTTTTTTAAACAGTATTGCTGTAAGAAGATATATTAATTATATGCCCATGAGTGTTGGGTGTTAAGCCTCTGCAATAACATATTTATGTTGCCCAGCGTTCAGAGCATTCACACTGATGGTTGTTTAAACACACAGTGTGTGCTGTGCAGTAAAAGCATGCAGGTCTGTTTCGGCCAGTGAATGTAGAGGTCACCTCACTGTGTGTACCAATCAAATATTGATGCTGTATCGGTGCAGTCAGTATATACATCCTTCTGAGAGTGTTTTTAAAAGCTCACGTGGGTAGTTGCACAATAATGCTGCATTTCTGAGTACTAGCAGACTCTGCAGGTGTGCTGACAGTGTTGTGGGTTGATCTAAACTGCACCATCTGGTCTTGGACAGGTAACTTCCTGATTTTATCTGCATACAGGAAACCCGAAATACTAGGGGGTGATGCCATTGCATAAGCAAACACCATGAGTTCTGCGAACCTTAGAAACCTGCAATTACATGCAAACTCTGGCTATTTCTGCAGTATTTAGTATGTTTGCTATAAAAAAAAACACATTTTCTGAATGCACAGAATGTGCAGATGAACTGCTACATTTGCAGAAATGTGAAGTGTACAACCAAAGCACACTACTGTATCACATAATGCAATGCAGCAACTTGACCTATCAGTGTCAGTAAGCAATATTTAATGCAATTTTAATAATTTTATGTGAAATTTCATGAAAATGACTGCTTCAACCAGGTTTCCTCCCCTGTCTGTCATCGGATAAACAATTTTTTCTTTATGTTAATTTTTAAAAGGAAATCAACCCATGAATGGTTGACCTATAGTTATATGTAAACATATCTACAGTATATAGGGACAGAAGAAAGTATTTTAACAAAAATTACACTTTTTTTAAGACATTTTTATACAAGATTGAATTACAATATATATATATATTTTTTAACACCACTTGCTGAAGGTCATGTGACAGCAATGTCAGAGGGAATGCAACAACAATAATACAACTTGTACAAAATGTATATGTATAACCTACTAGCATACAACTATTGCTATTTCTGTTATATACATTTAAAAGTATTGTATTAACCATTTTTTTATTAACAGGTTGCTCATAATTGAACTTGATCATGTGGTAGTTAAAAGTACTGTAGGTATATTAACATTATATCACTTATATCAAGAAATACATGATTATAGGTTGTAAAATATACTGGCATCCTGTAAAACTGAAAACAGCCTAACCTTTCACACAGAAATCCCAGTAAATTACCGTAAAATGACCAGAATGACTTTACCGATAAATACACAAATATGCTTTTCAGATGTTTTGACAGCATTTTTTTTTTTTTCTTTAAGTTAAGAGACTATTCACACATCAGCACCAAGAAATCTGTAAATTCTGTGATGTCAGTCATCGGAAATAATCCTTAAACGCTGTTTAAACGTTGTCTTCATTCGCCTGCATGAGGAGAATCGCTTTGGTTTCACTATCTGTTCAATTTGACAATTGAGTTTTGACAGGCATGAGTTGATGATTAAACAGAACGCTAACTGTCTGAGTAGGCACTACATTTGAATTTGAACTTACTTTGCGACTCTTAAAAAACATCCGCCATGTTGTTACTGTCACGTGACCTACCAGCATCAGTTGCATCGCTTCACTGCCATTCATAAATCCTCTACCGTGGCTTCATGCTATAGTAAAGTGTCGATCGAATGCACACTTCAGAATCTCAACGGAAGTAGTAGGTCATCGTGGTACTTTTCGCCTATTTTTTTTTTATACTTATAAAAACTATTAAAATGCAAAAACTTAGAAAAACTATTAAAATGCAGCGGCACTTACTGTAAACAGCGCGGAGTCATCTCTGTATGAACTGTATGACTGGCCCAAAGTAGAATTCTTACATCAGCGCGTTCTGACCCCGTACATACTCATACACACAATGGTAATTTACTGGTAATATTACAACTTATCACACTGGTAAATTACCAGAACTGATTTACCGGTATTTTTGAAAAGGTCCTGTTCATACATGATCTCTTAACGGTAATTTACCAGTAAAGACTGTATGTGTCTGTGAAAGGGGTTAATGTGACAGTATTTTTGCGGGGAATTTCAGGCAACCACAGCTGCCAGTTTTTACCGTAAATTTAACAGGATATTTTTTTTACGGTGTAGTGTAAAGATATGGCATATTGTCATTGCATAATGTGTACATTTTTACCTGCTAATATGCAGTAAGCATTTTAGTATTCTATTTCAAACCTAGCCTCAGGCCGTGTCATTCTGAACTAATTGACCACACATGCTCTTTGTCACACAATGATGCTGTATTAGCAGCCAGATTTTTTTTATGGCTCACTATCAGTACAAGAGAAGCCAGAGAATGTCTGACACAGTAATTTTCGCAGTCTTCATGCATTCTTCAAGTTTTTTTTTTTTTTTTTTTTTTGCTTGGTGTCTAAAATCTTTAATTAATGACCAGCCATCCAGATGTTCCATGACAGCCTGAACGTGTTTTATGAGTACATGATGCATGCTTCAGCATTTCTTCGTTTTTTTAAGTTTGTGCTAGAACTTTTTCAAGTGCTTTTCACTTTCTTTTTATAACAGACAAAACTGCTTTAATCTTGTGAAGAGTGAATGAAGGTGTTGAATTATATATCCTGTAAGATGAAATGCAGATTCTGCCTGAACCCTACAGCAATACCCTAAGTCCTCTTGTAAGGTATAAATTACATAACATTTGATGTAACAGAAGTCATTGTGGCTGACATGCCTGTGAGCAAGTAACTTTCATAGACCCGTTTTGATGTCATTAGTATTTCCTTTCCCAGAATCCTCCTCTGATGAGGGCAAAGCTCCAAGGCAAGACCTTTATAGTGAGGGTGCTTATGCAAGCAGACTCAGATCGACCTCACAGTCATTTTACAGCGACTTTACAATCTCCTTTTTCTTTTCAGAGCATTCCCAAAGGGGTCTCCAATGTTCATTTATACAATCAAATAAGGACTAATCTAATATAAACATGCAAATGTTTTATCGGTTTATTATGCAATATGTCCCATCTGTTAGATGTACCTCAACATCCCTCACAGTTAGTCATCAGTATGTCTAACCATTTTCTGAGGAAGATTGGCAGAGATTTGCATGCTTTTCTTATTCCATCAGCTTTTGTCTTTTTTTTTTTTGTGCCTTCAATGTTTAAACACATATTTTTGGCATAAATTGAGATTTATTATGAAATATGTCCCAATTGACAGATTTATCTCAACATCCTTCACTATTAGTCATCAGTCAGTCTAACTAGAAACCTGCACCCATTGAATTCTGCAGAAAACTCCAACTTTTTTTTAACATTTTAACCATTTTAAATCCCTTTTGCAGATTTTCTCCAACAATCAACGCAGAAAATGTGACAAAACAAAGTTTGAAGGAGCACTACAGTGCAGTGATTTCAGTGCTAGTGGTACTGGAGAAACCTTGGATTCAGCATTGTTAAAGGACACCACCTTCTCCTCATTATTTTCCAGCAACGTCTTTACCCGCATATGCAACTTTTGTGCAATCAGCACGGATTTATTCATGCAGTTGGAAGTATGATTCGTGAATAATGATTGTCAACCAGGTGGTATGCTGAAAGAATTTTTTTAACCAGCTTCAAGAACACACAATCTAACATAATGTTTATGACAGGCTCTCCCCACAGTAGGGCTTCCCATTAGAAGAATTACCGCAGCTCAACATGTGTTATTAGCTCCTGTGCAGAAATGAAAAAAGGTGCTCGTAACGCCCGAGGCGCAACATCTCCCTTAACCATCAGTCATAAAAAAAAACATGCCACCACCCCTCGAAGCTCACCCAGCCAATGGGACGCCAGGAACCAAGCCAGGTCACCCTTGCAAAAAACCCTTAATCTGTCCCAAAAGTTTGGCATCTCTTGCACAGGTCGTCTTCAGTCAGATAGACCTGTGGGCACAGCTGAATACGGACTGGAGGGGGACGACGAATCTCTGGACCAAAGGACAAAACTTCTCCTACATCCATTCAGACTCTCACATCCCCGTTGAGGGACAGAAACATGGCTCCTCAACTCAGCATGAGCAGGTAAGATCTCAAACCTTTGGTGACCCTCATGGAAAACATGAAAAAGATCTTAACTTATTTTTTGAGACTATATTTTGGCAATATTTCCCTCTGATGAGTTGCTTTGACTCTTTTTTTGAGTGGCTAGAATGTTTTGAATACTCACAGACTGTAAAATTAATTCCTATTCCCTGAGCAATTTGTGTCTAATCTCCCTTCGATTAGCTAACTGTACCTTAACACACTTTAACACCTAAATTGAGGCTTAACTGCATCTGTGTTGATCAATAGGTGTTTATATCTTAGAGTTTTTAAGGCAGGCCCTTCTCTGTTAGTACATGATAAAATACCTGTGTGAATCTGTATGATTTTCTTTTCTTCTAAGCACCTTTGTAATTATAGTTTAGATGAAAGTTGAGGAGGAACTTCCCTCAACATCTGGATGAAAGACAGCAGTTGGTTTGTTCAGGAAAACAGCAGTTGTCTTGAAAGAGACTTACACGTCCCAACACAAATCTGATGATGTTCTCCATATTACAGTGTGTGCGTTTGCAAGATGAGAATGTTGGACACATTAGGCCACATGTTGGCTACTCAATTGAGATGACTTTATAGGAGTATATTGACTGTAATATCATGGTCAGAGGTTATGGAAAAACCTGTTAATATCAGGGAATTTTAAAATTGTGATTTCCAAGCCTGGAAGAGTAATAAAAATCTAAAATATTCTAAAAAGAAATTGTTTTTTAAATGCTTTAGGTTTGTTTTTTTATTTAATAATCCATGTAAATGATTTGGTCAAAAGGTTTTAAGAACCATGCACAGTGCTTTAGTATATATGGTATACCACTAAAATTATATTCCAAAGAAGTTGTTTTTTTAAGGATTTTGGGCAAATACTATAGTATTATCATCAGATTTTTTTACTGCCACAATTTTGTACGGGCATTTACTGTGCATATTACTTCATGGTACTAATATGGAACATTTCCAATGTTTTGTGGCTGATGTTCAGTGAGTCAGTTGTTATATAAAGCGGACAGAGTTCCCCCTCAGTTTTGGTATTTTTACTCTGTTGCTGGTCACAAATCTCCTGTACTATGATTAATCAGTAGCTTGTGATTTCCGAAACATTCCCTCGTACGTTCGTGTTAAGAAAGCGAATGAAGCCCTGGATGGATTACGGGTGTTCAGCAGGATGAAATCCAAGATTTAAATAACCCCACCTTCTAATCTGAGCTTCACCCACTACTGTATGAGACAGAGAGAGAATCCTACAAAACCTCATGCTCTCAGATGACAATGCCATACTGCCTTTATATATAGTATGTAGTATGCAATGGATAATGGTAGGACTAAATACTAATTTATTAGCATATTTCTTATGTTTTTACTTACTTACTCTGGCACAGTGTTTGGAAAACTGTGATCATTAACTAGTGTTTTGATTTCTGGGAATGTTTTCTGACCAAGTTGCCTTCACTGAGAGCTTTGTGCAGTTGGGTAATTGTGAGTCTATGGTCACATATTACTCCAAAATCTATAGAGAATAAAAGAAGGAATTATATTTTCCATGTGGTTTACAACCTTTCTTTGTTTCTTTCTTTCTTGTACTGTAAAGCAATGCTTTTTTAAAGTTAAATTTAACGTTACCAAATGTGCCATGATATTTAATTATACTTTGCTTTAATTGCAACAATGAGAATTGGCGGAAATGTGCTAAATTATCACGAAAATAAAGTGGTAACTCTTAACAATAAGGTTTTATTAGTTAACATTAGTTAACTACTTCAGTTAACAAGATTTAAGAGTGAACAACACTTCTACTGCATTTATTAATTTCAGCATTTACTAATACATTATCAAAAGTTGCATTTGTTAACATTACTTAATGCACTGTGAGCTAACATGAACAATGTTCATGTTACAATGTTCAAATAGTCAACATGAATGACTATTTTTATTAACTAACATTAACAAAGATTAATAAATGTATTGCTAATTGTAAGTTCATGTTTCATATACAATAACTAATGTTAACTAATGAGACCTTATTGTAAAGTGTTACCATAATCTTAATTATCCTAAAATGTTTTTCTTTCATTTCTTTTCAAAATGTTTTTAATTTCAATCATTTTGATTTCAGTTACAATCATATCTGAGAGCTGTAACTAAAAACATTAAAAAAAAACATCACTTAGTTTGATTTATAAGCTGTTTTCCTCATGGACAAACAATGTCACACATACACAGATGCATATACTCGAGCATATTCATATCATATCAATATACTGATTGGCTTCATTACTCTCCTCTCCACCAATAAGCTGGTGTGTGGTGGGCGTTCTGGCGCAATATGGCTGCCGTTGCATCATCCAGGTGGATGCTGCACATTGGTGGCGGTTGAGGAGATTCCTCCTTACATATGTAAAGCGCTTTGAGTACCCAGAAAAGCGCTATATAAATGTAACAAATTATTATTATTATTATATGCACATTCTCTAACTTTTATTTCTGCCAATCTGAAGTTGCATAATTGTCTGTATTGTGCTCTGATCCTTCTGTTTAACTGTTCTGTCATCTTCACACACGCTTCTGCCTCAACACAAGAGCTGCAATTGAAAAATACAAGCTGTTATTTTTGTATAATAGAACAATCGCTTGCAAAGCAAAACCATTTGTCAAGGGAATGAGATTAAGCTGAGAGAGAGAGGATCTTTTTGACAGTCCTAACAGGGTTGACCGAGATGCATTTGAAATTGTGTATACATCCCGAGAAAATGTGTCATGGTTTCTACAAAAACATTACTGTTTTCAACATTCATAATAATAATAAATGTTTCTTGAGCATCAAATTAGTGTGATGTGTAATGTGACACTGAAGACTGGAGTAATGATGCTGAAAATTCAGCTTTGCATCACATGAATAAATTATATTTTGAATATATTCAAATACATAACTTTATTGACTCAGTTGTTATTCAAATCTTGACATCTGCCTTAGTGCGTTCATTAGATTTAACCAGAGAAGATCTGATGTCTGAATCGTTTATTCAGGCAGATATTTATAATGAATCCGTGTCAACAAACTTGAACACATGATGACTGACGGGCAGAGAGCTTGCCAAGTTTTGTGATCGACCAACACGTGCGTAGGCCGATTGTAAGTCCTGCAGTGCTGTCACAAAGACTGCTGTGAATTCTCAGGGCTTCTGTTTCAGATATCTGATATCTGTCAGGTAACAGGACAATTTATGCATAATATTTTCAAAACAATCACTTACAGGAGTTGTAAAATGTTTACCATTAATCCAGTAGAACGAAAGGGCACTGAATGACTTGCTGCATGTATTCTGGACTTGCTTCTGACCCTGACAAGAGCCTAAAGCTCACTGTGTGATGGATGGATGGATCATGGATGGATGGATGACAGGGTTAGGTGTGTGTGCAATGCTGTGTATAGATTGTGCACATTGTGTGAGACTCATGACTCATTCATCATTACAGAGCCAGAATATATTCCTGTCACCTTCCTGTGCCTCTAGCCAATTTAAATCAACAACAACAACACACACACACACACACACACACACACACACACACACACACACACACACAGGGACAGGTGGCTCGGGTCTGATCAAAAGCTCAGTGTCTCTTTCCCTATCTCAGCATGGGTGTCTTCCAGTCTGGAGCTGCTGGGGTTTCTTGAGTGTCTGAATGAATAATCTAGTCTTCAGTGCTGTTATTGGTCAAAACTTTGGGCTTCGTACTATTGTTTTACAGTTTTTGAAAGAAGTTTCTTATGCTCACCAAGGCTGCATTTTTTTTTTTTTTTTTGTGATCAGAAATATAGTAAAAACAGTAATATTGAGAAATATTGCAATTTAAATGTATTCCTGTGATCAAAGCTGAATTTTCAGCATCATTAGTCTTCATCTCGGTCTTCAGTGTCACATGATCCTTCAGAAATCATTCTAATATGATGATTTGATGCTCAAGAAACATTTCTTATTATTCTTATTATTAATGTTTAAAACAGTTGTGCTGCTTCATATTTTTGTGGAAACCATGTTACTTTTTTTCAGGATTTGTTCAAAAGAACAGCATTTATTTGAAGTAGAAATATTTTTCTAAATTTTAAATGTCTTTAATGCCATTCATTTAATGCATAATTGCTGAATAAAAGTATTAATTTATTTTAAAAATAAAAGAGTGAAAACATTTTCAAAACATATTTTTAATCAGAGACACCAAGTATCCATATTCCTGATTTAAACCCACTTTCAAAACCTTTAAAAAGGGGGACACGTCTTTCCAATTTTTGTTTGCATGTATTAGTTTTATGATAACAATGTTTTGTGAATCAGAATGGTGTCTGTCTTTGTCTCTGGCAGGAGTCGGGTCTGGCGACAGACATTGACAGGATGTTTAACACGTATGATTGTCTTCACATTGCTCTGGGCTCCAGCTCTCGCTCGTGAGTATCTTCTTTTGATGTTTAATGTGTCTCAGAAATTTTAATAAGTGATCAAATACTCTTGCTCTGGTGATCATCCCGTAATGCCTTTGTCTTTCCTGTTTTTTAGTCATTGTTGATTGTCAAGTATAAATGAATATCAGATATGAGGAATCAAGAAAACTGATTGATGATTAATTAATGTCCTATGTGACATTTTAGCCCTCATGTTATGTTCCGGTAATTTTGACACGAAAATATTTTTTTTCCACCCTGAAAATGCTAGGTAAGGGTTAGTTTTTAGTTTTTTTTTTTCCTTTTCTTTTCTTTTCTTTTCTTTTCTTTTCTTTTCTTTTCTTTTCTTTTCTTTTCTTTTCTTTTCTTTTCTTTTCTTTTCTTTTCTTTTCTTTTCTTTTCTTTTCTTTTCTTTTCTTTTCTTTTTTTGTTATAATTTTGTCATCAAATACTCACCCTCATGTCACGATCACTTTATTTGATGAACAGATTGATTTTAGGCTTTTATTCACATATAAACATTGATCAGCGAACATAAACAGAAGCTCAACCGAACCGGCTTGACGCGTGAGAATGAACCTCGTTGGTTCTTACAGAAGCTCAAACGTGCTGCGTAACACGAGAATGAACCTCATTGGTTCTTGTTGAAGCTCAAACGTGCTGCGTAACATGAGAATGAACCTCATTGGTTCTTGCTGAAGCTCAAACGTGCTGCGTAACACGAGAATGAACCTCATTGGTTCTTGTTGAAGCTCAAACGTGCTGCGTAACATGAGAATGAACCTCATTGGTTCTTACAGAAGCTCAAACGTGATGCGTAACACTAGAATGAACCTCATTGGTTCTTACAGAAGCTCAAACGTGCTGCGTAACACGAGAATGAACCTCATTGGTTCTTGCTGAAGCTCAAACGTGATGCGTAACACGAGAATGAACCTCATTGGTTCTTACAGAAGCTCAAACGTGATGCGTAACACTAGAATGAACCTCATTGGTTCTTACAGAAGCTCAAACGTGCTGCATAACACGAGAATGAACCTCATTGGTTCTTGCTGAAGATCAAACGTGCTGCGTAACACGAGAATGAACCTCATTGGTTCTTGTTGAAGCTCAAACGTGCTGCATAACACGAGAATGAACCTCATTGGTTCTTGCTGAAGCTCAAACGTGCTGCGTAACACGAGAATGAACCTCATTGGTTCTTGCTGAAGCTCAAACGTGCTGCATAACACGAGAATGAACCTCATTGGTTCTTGCTGAAGCTCAAACGTGCTGCATAACACGAGAATGAACCTCATTGGTTCTTGCTGAAGCTCAAACGTGCTGCATAACACGAGAATGAACCTCATTGGTTCTTGCTGAAGCTCAAACGTGCTGCGTAACACGAGAATGAACCTCATTGGTTCTTGTTGAAGCTCAAACGTGCTGCGTAACACGAGAATGAACCTCATTGGTTCTTGCTGAAGCTCAAACGTGCTGCGTAACACCATGTAGGAAAACACATCATGGCCATATTCCAGAATGACAATGTCAAGATTTATCAGGCTCAAATTGTGAAAGAATGGTTGGGAGGAGCATGGAAAATCATTTTCACACATGAATTGACACCTTTGAGTCCAGAGCTTAAATTCATTGAGAGTCTTTGGGATTTGCTGCAGGAGACTTTACAGAGTTCTGGACTCTTGCATTGTCAGTACAAGATCTTGACCAAAAATGGATGCCCCCCTTGATGGAAAGAAATATTGTGATGTAGTTTCCATCAAGAGGTGCATCAATATTTGGATACAGTAGATGAATAGGAGCACCAAGTAGTGATACAACATTGCAGCGATTTAAGTCTTGTCATGTGACCTTACACTACACATAATTTGGTGTGTGATTTATTTTGTAAAGAATTTTCACTTAGAAATTACCAGTACATTTTACATATTATAAGTTACACATTGAATTAAACATCAAAATGGTAATTTTGTAGAAAGTGGAAACACTGAAATAGTATTTTCTTGTAAAACACACTCCAATAACCTTCCTTTTATTTACAACTTTGAAAAATCTTCTTTTTTTTTTACAGTGTACAGTTGTGATGGGTTTGACATCAGTGTGTGATCCACAATGAATCACTGTGCCACCATAAGCATGTCTGCAGGCACGTATAAACGTGTGCGAGAGAGTGCGGCTTCATTCTCGGCTTTGTCCCTCATTTGCACTAATGGGTGGTTTTAAAATGACACGAGAGGATATGAGGGTTTAAAGCGCTCTCACACGGCTCTGCGCCCGGATAAACAGCACTGTAAAAACACAGGGAAATGCCTTTTTTACTATGGTACCTCTCGCTCCTGACTGCTCATTTCAGGCTTTCAAGAAGTTCCAGATGTCAGTGTGTCTGTTCATACTGTTCTTCTGTTAAAGCGCTGCGTCAGCAGATGAAGCCCGCCAGCTCCCCATGCGGTTATTTCATGATTTCCAGCACCTTGTTTTTTTCTCGGAGCCAAACTTAAACCCTTATTTAACCGCTGTGGTGGTACCTGATGGTAATACTGTGGTACTTTTGAAATATGCCATGGCATTGTATGATTACCAGACCATACATTATTACCAAGGTTCTTAAAAGAACTCCATAGCAATATCATCACAGTATCGTCCTAAAACCATGATGAACGCCCCAAAACATGGTCATATCATGGTATGTTTCTGATCGGGCTGTAGGAAGTGATCAAATATGTAAAAAACACGTTTTAAATTATCTGATTTTAGCCAACTTTGGGACATTTTGGTAGCATTTTTTAAAATCTTTTTTAGATCACAGAATAGTGAAACCACACTAAACAGATATTTTAGCATCCTAAATCGGTTTTCTTTAACATACAATTCATACATGCTAAAACAACAGATCAAGTCCATTCTCAGGATATTTTAAGTGCATCAGGCTGTCAAACGGTGACCTATAGAAAGGAAACAGGGCTGATGTTCTCCGTCAGAGGGTTTAATGTTCATAGGAGGTAAACTGTCATTGTGATAGATGGAATGTCACATTTGTTTTCCCATAGTGCACTTACATTAGATTATTACAAATGAGCACAGATGACTATGTCTGTCAGTCATCTGACTTTATAAAAGCTGTCCTCCAGGTCCACACATGTACACTTAAGTCCATAATTCCAGAAAGTGCTTCCCCACTGTAATCACGACAAATTGATCACATCTTATGCTCAGTGGTGCACATATGGCCTTTAAATGATGCTGCTGCAAATTAGAAAATACATTTGTTTATTTTACTTCTATTTACTTTCATAGCTCGACTGGCTGTGTACAGTGCTGGTCAGAATTATTTGCCCCCTTGGTAAATATGATCAAAGATGGCTGTAAAAAATAAATCTGCATTGTTTATCCTTCTGATATTTTATTTAAAAAAAAAAGAAAGATGCAAAAAAGTAAAAGAAATTAAAGAATTGAAAGTGGGGGGACTGGGATGGCCATTGCAGATGCTTGGTTTTGTGCTCAGTGACCCATTTTTGTTATGTTTGTTTTTGGATCACTGTCCTGTTGGAAGATCCAAACATGGCCCGTTATAAGATTTCTAGCAGAGGTTGTCAGGTTTTGATTTTTTATCTGTTAATATTTGATCAAATCCATGATGCCATGTATCTGAACAAGATGTCCAGCACCTCTGGCAGAAAATTAGGCCCACAACATTAAAGATACAGCAGAGTATTTCATTTTACACATGGGGTACTTTTTTATCGCTGTATGAACCAAACCCATATTAAGTGTTTTCTGCCATATATATAATTAGTAATAATAATTGTTATTAGTATTATTTCGTAAAATATATTTGTATGTGGTAATTGCCTGCTGTCAAGAGACGGGTGAATGTCACTTTTTTTAGAATCAGAGCATATTCTCTGGTGATATGTTACTGCAGAAAGACCTGGCACAACACTCATGTCACTTATTAATTTTTCAGAGCTGGATTTGAACAGATTAGATGGCGAGACGGTGTGCCCAACCATGAAGAATGGACAAGATGACCTTCCAGGTAAAATAGAGCCCCTGTGAGAAAACATGCTGTGAACTGTGTGCATTCATTGCAGACTCTTTGAGATTTTATGTTATGCAGTAAATCCAGTATATGACAAATCAAAAAATGAAGGCCCAGCTCCTTTAGTAAAAATAATGATCTGCATAGTAGAGCACTTTTCATGAATGTTAGCATGAATATTTAACCATTATTATTCTGCATGATTATCGATAAAAAATCCTCTTTGTTCAGGCATTGTTTACCTATACCGGTAAATAGCCTTAAGCAGGACATGCAGCGGCTCAAAGCTGTTTGTTTCATTAGGCAAAGATGCTGAAGCTGATATTCACCTTGTTTCAAGACATCTTTAGATCTCAAATGAGGCAAATAAAACTTTCGTCTCTGGCCGGCCAATTTCTGCAGTGGAAACACTTCTAGCTCAGCAAGATCTTAATTGGTTGCGACTCCTATGCTTTTAACAAATAATGCGGAGGGTGCAACCTCAAATCACTAACATGTGCTGCTCTGTGCACAGGCTGGAAACGGGGAGTAAGCAAGTTACAAACTCATTTACTGAAGCCAACAGATGTAGAGAGACCTAATGGATGTTTTTGGTGCATATTAATGCATTTAACAGCATTAAGTTATTTTTTTTTGCATGAATTTGTCACAAATGCTAATGGAAAATGTATTATCTAATCTAATGTGGATCAAATGAGATTCTTGTAAGAATAAAATGCATTAGGTTTATGAATAGAAATAGAATAGAAATTGAAATTATTAGGTTTTAGGCAGATATTGTGTGTGTGATCTGAAATCCAAAGTCTGATTTCCCACATATGCATGATATATGTGTCTATAGAGAGCTTGAAATGTCTACTTTTAAATGAACCGATTCGATTGTATTTGTGTGTGGCAGGATTTGATCTGATCACACAGTTTCAGTTGGATGTCATCCCGATGAAGGGCGTCAGAAAGGTAGAAGGTTCCACACCCCTCCAGGTGGCGTACAGACTCGACAAAGAGGCTAACTTCCAGATCCCAACCAGGTAAACCTGACCACTCACTAAACTATGTGCACAAACACACATAAACACTGGGGATGCCTTTATGTGCAAAAACACACATAAACTATGTACAACAACACAAAAAACTACACTCTTATCTAGGGCTGTGTATTGGCAAGAATCTGGCGATACGATACGTATCACGATACATGGGTCACGATTCAATATATTGCAATATATTTCGATACTGTGCATAAGGCGATATATTGGGATTTTTTAAAAGTAAAATATATTAAAATATTTGAAAAAAAGACATGATGTGCATAAAAGTCAAAGAAGTTTACTTTAGGTAAACAATTCAGTACACAGAAAATCAAACTGCCAGTTTGGGCTTGTGGTTTACAGGTTCTTAGTGAGCAAATGTTTATATGCTCAAGTAGGCCATAATAAAAGAAAATAGGTACATAGCCCCTGTCACAATACAAAACAACAACGTGAACTGGACGAAAATGAATGAAAGTGGATGAAAGTGAACAAAATAAATGTGTCATATATTGAAATCAAGTTTTATGTGATAAAAGATTTTAAAAGAACTGGACGCGCGAATGAGGCGAACCGCGCCGCACTAAACGCCTCGTGCCGCAGGACCTCCAGACGCGCGTAAACGCGTCTTTGCATTGACTTAACATTGCAATCACTCGCGCCAGATGCTCTCTTCGCGTTTGATGTGAACGATGCACGCGATTACATTTAGAAATAGACAAGCTTTGTTTCCAAATGCACCAAGCAAAGATATCCTTTCAGTTGTATAAACTTTTATAAAACCAGCCAATATAATCACAATAAACACATCCAAAATGAAATATTTAACATATAGGCTATATAACAACTGCACAACGTCTAATTTGTAAACAAAATGATTTACGCACTAAATCCAGCATAAACTCCGGCACAATTTGCATATGTTTAAACTCTCAAGGTAGACATCACATCCCGAACCTCACAGCAATTGGCTGCCGACTGCGTTTTTCGCTTGATATTTGTATAAAGGAACTGCCCAACTTTTTGTCGCTCTCAACGCTTTCTCCGGTCCGCTGTCAATCCTAAAATGTCCAGTGGACACGCACCGTTATAGGCGAGCCTGGCGAGGACACTAGTGGTGCGTCTCAGCATAGCTATCTATTGGTAGGGATTTAAACAACATAAACGTGAACCACTGTCTTAAGGTCTTACCATGAATATTTTTGGACGTAAAAAAAAAAAAAAAAAAAACGATATTGCGTTTTTGAAAATCGATACAGTATTGCAAAATAAAATATCGCGATACTCAAGTGTATCGATTTTTTCTTACACCCCTACTCTTATCATTATATGCACTACATAAACCAAAGCTAAATATTTTGTATACAGTATTCACGCACACACACATACATACACAACCGTGTTGGCATCTGTGACCCATGTTTCAGGTGTTGCATTATTACAGGTCAGAGACAGGTGTTATCACCCTCTGAACAGCTTCTAATAATGCGAAAACCAACTTGTCTGAGCCCATGTGGATCCGCTTGAGCAAAATGCTGCATTCCCAGACGCCCCATACAATCACGCTGACATACGAATCGTCACGTTTCAGCTGGTGTAATATTTATTTTTATTTTATATTAATATATTAATTTTTTTTTTTTTTTTGTAGTAGTAGTAGTAGTAGTAGTAGTAGTATTAAAAATAATTTTATACTTTAATGAGCATGAATTTTATAATAAACTTTGAAGAGGGAACTGATATACATCAGTTATACCTTTGTGAAAAACAAGTGCATTTTAGCATACTAAAGCCATACTTATTACATAAATTATCTACTTTAATGCGAACTGAATGTAATATTTTCGGACTTTTAATTGCATGTAAATTGCAATTAAAGTTGCTGTAAGCGATTTCTGAGAAATGCTGTTGAAAGTGAATTGGCCCGAGCAGCACAACACACTTGTAGCCAATCAGCAGCAGGGGGCGTGTCCACTCATGATGGGGGAGGAGAGAGAGTGAGCCAATCAGCAGCAGGGGGCGTGTCCACTCATGATGGGGGAGGATAGAGAGTGAGCCAATCAGCAGCAGGGGGCGTGTCCACTCTTGATGGGGGAGGAGAGAGAGTGAGCCAATCAGCAGTAGGGGACATGTCCACTGATGATGGGGGAGGAGAGAGAGTGAGCCAATCAGCAGTAGGGGCGTGTCCATTCATGATGGGGGAGGAGAGAGAGTGAGCCATTCAGCAGTAGGGGGCGTATCATCTATTTAAAGGTTGTCATCTTCCGGAAATTCGTTTTTGCTGGGTGAGATGTCTGTGAATGCTTGGATTTATGCAAACTAATGCTACCAAGGGTAGTATCAATTCACAAAAAATGTGCTGTAACAAGGAAACCATTATGTAACTGACACTACCAACTTATTAAATAGACTCTCAGCTTGTCTTTGAAGTGCTGATATCTATTTGTGAGAGCGTGACTTGGAATGAAATTAAATTGGAGAAAGGGGTTTCTTGAGACTGAGATTATTCCGAACAGTGGCCCTCATTTATTTTACTAGCCAACAGGAAACTCCATATTTATAGCCTCGCCTTAATCCATTTACAAGCTGGTTAAAGGCCGCTGTAGCTTCATTCGTAAGAACATCTCCCGCAGAGCACCTCTGCCTGTTAAAACGCCACACGGGGTCGAGCCCAGAGAGGGCGCGTGTAAAACCAGACAAGGTAATTGATTCTCAGATGGTGTGTGTTGTTCACTCACCGCCTGCAGCCCGGGATCTGATTCTTTAACACACTGCAATGAAAGCCAGCACCGTCCCTTTGAAATAACTCTCGGACGACACACAGGCTTTGAAGATGAAAGTGCACTTCTCTGATCTGTTTGTTATTCATAATTTTATCTCAGAACAACTTGAAGCTGAGCTGTGTGTATAATGCAGGGCTATTCCCTTGATGATCAGACAATAATGGAGGTGGATTACTATTCTTAGAGGTAATACATCCCATTTATAAATAGATGTGCTTCATAACAAGAACGTAACTTCATTATGAATTTGCAGAAGTACTTTCTGTTTAACAAACCTACCAATGCAACATTATAGTTTAAAATGTAAGCGTTTACAGTGCAATTCTTGAAAAAAGTTCGACAATTTTACCTGCCATCAGTTTTTAAAATGGTAATTTGTCTACTTTGAAAAAATCATTAGAATGTTCGATTTCATTTCATTTTCTCTCCTATTTAATTTAATTTAATTTAATTAGATTTTTATATTAATTTATTGTTTATTTAAAAAATTTAAAAATTCTACAGTTTAACTAAAACCACCCACCAACAGGCCATAGGTCAATTTTCATATAATACATTACCTTATATATTTGCTTCAAAACCTTTTTTTTCCCCACATTTTACCTTCCATAGTTTTTTCAGTATGACAATTTTTTGGCAATTTTTATTAAATGAATCACTAGAATGTTTTTACCACAAATATACCACTTCAAATGGACCATTAGTTTATTTTATTTATTTTATTATTTTATACAGTTTAACTAAAAACACCCACCCACAGGCCATATGTCAATATTCATATAGATTCAATTATATATTTAAACACAAGAAAACAGCCCCCCCCCCCCCCTTTTTGTATCTAACAGCACTGACAGATCTTGATTTCTCTCTGCAATCCATGTGGGAAAAACAAAAACAAACCTGCATTATGGAACATATATTTAATAAATGTCCGTATTTGTTTCCCACCAGGCTGAACTTTCCGAGGGGCTTCCCGGATGAGTATTCCTTCATGACCACCTTCCGCATGATCAAGAACACCGTGAACAAGGTGTGGAACATCTGGCAGGTGGTGGATGAAGACGGCTTGAAGCAGGCAGGCATGCGTCTCAATGGAGACCAGCAGGCCCTGGAGTTCTTCCTCACCACTATGGAAGGAGATGTCCAGACCGTCACCTTTCCAGGCCTCTCTGTCCTCTTCAACACTAAATGGCACAAGGTGATGGTTGGCGTGGAGAAGGAGCTGGTGACGCTGTACGTGGACTGTCACCCGGTGGACCAGAAGCCCATCAAGAGGAAAGGCTATGTCAACACAGAGGGAGACACTCTCATCGGAAGACTGGATTCTGATCCCAACACCTCTGTAGTGGTGAGAGCAACAGTTTCATCAGTAGTGCTTTTTCACTTTCTTAAATGTGCGACAATATTACTCATGAAGAGTTTGATTTATTTATCCATTCATTCACTCTTTTGACATATGTGTTTAGAATGTACAGTCTTGTGATGAATTGCATATAGATTTATATACAAAATAAATTGCATTGGCTACTTAAGTATTTATCACTAATAATAATAGTAATATGTTTTTGTTATTGTTGATGATAATGAGACTCATTTATTCATTAAGAAACTAACAGTTTACTTTTGTTTTGACATATTTTTTAAATGATTTACACTCAAATAATATGAATTTCATAGATGTAGAAATTCAGAAAAAAAATAATTACATTGGCTATTTATGTATATACAGTATATATTATATATATGTTACCGGCAAAGTGTGAAATCCCGGTATTGTATAGAATGCCTAGGCAATGTATAGAATGCCTGATGGTTTTTGTCAAAAATACATTACCTAATTCTATACATTACCTAGGCATTCTATAGAATGCCGGATTACACACTTTGCCGGTAACATATGTTTATATATATATATATATATATATATATATATGTTTATATATATATATTATATTATATTTTTTTAAATAAAATAATTATATATATATATATATATATATATATATATATATATATAATTTTAGTTAAAAAAATATATTATTATTATTATTATTATTATTATTTTATCAATCTCTGTTGCATTGGCCAACAAAACAAGCAAAAAATATGGTAACACTTTATTTTACAGTGTCCCTGTTACATGTTACATGTACTGTAGTAACGTATTAATATAATAATATGTAAACACTATAATAATAGCTAATAATTGATGTATAAGTATGTGCAACCCTAAAGCAAACCCTAATCCTATAGTAAGTAGATTTAGTTAGTTCATTAATATAACTCTGTACTTAAATGTATAATTTCACTGTAACAAGGACACCTTAAATTAAAATGTAACCGAAAATACTTAGTGCTCCTCTACTATCATTGTGTTCACACATACACTTTCAAGGTTAAGATGTTACGATTTGATTTTGCTTTGATATGAATCATTTAAATGGCATTTTAAATAGTTAACAAAGATTTTAACAATTTGTAAACTAATATTGAACCTGTTTGGAAGGGATAATTCAGTTGTTTTGATCTCTACTGTATTTGATGAATGTTACTGTCTCCTCACACCTGCCAAATCCATCACATCCACCTGTGATAAATGTGTAACTGTCACACTGTCTGACGAGTGTTACTGCCAGATTACTGAACCTCAGCACCTTGTCACTTCCTGTCCAAAGGACGGATAAAAAATCTGATAATGCTCTCAGTCACATCTTACAGTGAACTAAAACAGAAGACCTAAAGCTGATATATGTAAATCATAAAAGGTTTGTATATAGTCCAATAGTTGCGTAAGACTTTCATTTTGACGGACAGGGTCATAAAAATTCTGTCATAATCTATTATTACCTGTCATTTCAATTAAATGATAATAAGACATGTCATAGCTTTCGTGTTCATTCACATTTTCATTTTTAATCACGAATTTACAGGACGAGCATATAGGCTGGATTACCCATTTATTTATTTATGAAGAGAACTTACAAACAGATGAACAGAGACTGTGCATCACTTTTCATGTTCAACACCACATGAAGCAGATTGTTGCTGTAGTTACCGTACAAATAAAGCAGTAACTTTGTTGTTTTATGTTTTCCAGTTTGAGTTGCAGTGGATGCTGATTCACTGTGACCCAAAGAGAGCTCAGAGAGAGAGCTGTATGGAACTTCCTCTGACTGAGGTATGCTTTCATCACTTCCTGTTTTGTCTTAAATGAGAAACAGACCAATCACAGTCTTTTTTTTCATGTTTAACAACTTAAATATGGAAAAATCAAGTCAGTTACCTGCTGTAAGGCTGAAAGGTGGTTTGGCCATCAAACCAAGTAGATTGGCTACTAGAGCTTTCCTGTAGCTCAAACAGTAGTGCGTTGGTGCTTGCAACGCCAAGGTCATGGTTTTGATTTGATTCCCAGGGAAAGCAAGAACTGATAAGAATGTAAATGTGGACCTTGAAATGTAATGTAAGTCGCTTTGGATAAAAGCGTCTGCCAAATGCATAAAAGTAAATGTGAACCATCTTAAGCTTGTTTTAAATATGTTTTTAAGCAGTAAACGGTAAATACAATTGTACAATTTAAGACTTTAGTCACAATGTTTAATAAATTCTTATCAATAGCATTACTTTCATTCTAATATATGCATTGCATAACCAATGTACAACCTTAAAAATATCGAGTTTATTGCTATGGCTGACTGGAAACGCTAGTTGCCTCAACATCTCACTTCGCCACTTAACGGTTGACGTCAATGTCGACATTCACACATTTGCTTTGTTTTTTGACGAGTTGGCCGGCGGGGCGCTATCGTAGGCCGCATGTTGTGGCGCCATCTACAGGTGTGCTTTCTCTTTTTGGTGAAGGGGGTTTCACTTTCACTAACTCTGCAATAATCTTAATTCTCTCTCTCTCTCTCTCTCTCTCTCTCTCTCTCTCGCTTCTTCAGATGTATGCCAATGCTGAGGTATTTGATTTTTTTACTTTGTTTTTCTTTAATTTATCATTACTCATCATCATCTACTACAATGCTTTGTTGCTGAAGTGACTCATTGCTACCTGCTGTGCTTACTGCAATACACAAAACATGACCGGAACAGCTTTTATGTATTTATATATAAGATTATTTACACCACAAGGTAAATAATGTGATATTTTATTAAGAAATTTCTTTGGAATTTCACGAAACCATCCTTTGAAGAATACGGTTACTTTCAAAATGTCCTTGGCTCGCTTGAAGCTTAAGCTAATAAAGAGAAGCTGGCGGCAGAGAGATAATGATTTACATTTTATTCTTTATTGTGTTAAAGTGATTGTTTAAGGTCCCTGGGAGAGAGATTATTTGTAGCCTTTCCAGTTATTGATTTTGTTTAATGAAACAGATTATTTGTGACCAAAGCAAATTCTAAAAAGGATTCTAAAACATTTCATGTTTACATTTACTCATCGTTTTCCTTCTTTTACTCCTTCAACACTTTACAGCCGGATCCCAAGCCAATCCCTGGTCCCCCCGGCCCTGAGGGTCCTGAAGGGCCTCGTGGACCCCAAGGAGAAGATGGCAGAGACGGGAGAGACGTATGTCTTTCTGTTCAATATAAACATGACTACTGTAAATGAAAGCAAGACACTACAGACAATTTTGAGATTTTGGGCTATTTGGCTTTTCATAACTAGTGGAAAGAAAACATCCAAATAACAATGAAGTCTTTATTTTCTTGTACTTTATCTGTTTAGATTTCACTTACTATGCATACACTTAAAGGCTTTTCTCCAAACGAGTCAGTTTAATACTACATTATTTTCCTAAAAACATGGTGACGTTTTTCTGGCTGTTGACAGTATTTTCTTATTTATGGAGTGATAAAAAGGAAAATGCTAAATCCCCTCTGTAAAAACTATTTTCTGAACCTGGCTTTCTCGTTTCTTCAGATTCCTATTCTGGAAATTGACTTGACAATGCCTCATTTGCATATTTAAAAGCATGTCAGAAAAAATCTGATACAAAAAATATATAATTGGGAAAGTATGTTATTTAAAAAAAAAATGTTTTACCCTATTCGTCTGGGGTGTGTTGTCTTTAGTCAACTTCACATGTTTATATGAAAAATTACCAGTAGATCTGATGCATATTGTATACAAATATGGCAAAACAATATTTTTTAAATAATGAATGTGTTTAATTTTTTTTTTTTTATTATTATCTTATTAATTCACTATTAATTATTATTATTTTGGAAAAATAGAAAATACATAGAGTAATGATGACATACTCTATGTTAGCCGTAACATAATTAAGCAAGATATTTAGTTACACAATCGACAAAGGATTAAATTTTCCTATTCGTTCACTGTAGCGATGCTCAAATCAAAATGATTATCAGTTGGAACAATACTTTTTAACTCGTGTTCTTTTGTATTGTCATCTTCTGTGATCCAGTCTTGAACTAAAAGTCTAATGAACCTCCATTAGAATTGTTCCTTTAGACGTAAGCACAGGGTTCCCACGGGTCATGGAATTTCTGGAATGTCATGGAATTTGAAAAGGTCTATTCCAGACATTGAAAGTCAGGGAATTTTATATATTTTTTGTCCAAGTCATGGAATATCAGGGAATTTAGTTTGTTGCTTTAAATTTTAGTTTCCATTTATCAAAATGTAATTTTTCTATAACGATTTTTTTATCGCGCTGTTTCACACATCTTTCTATGGAGCCCCTGAGGGGACCTTTGCAAAAATAATAATACGGACTTTGATTTGATTGTCTGCTATATATTTGCTTCTAATTTATTAAATACAGGCAATTGGTTGATGAAAAATATATTAAAATTAAGATACAATTTATAGAAAACGAAATTCACTTTAAAGAAAGGCTTTCTACAAAACAGAACAGCTCGGTGCTCCGCAAAACAGCAGCCTGTTTTGCCGTTCATTATAGGTCATGGAAATTCATCTTTTTAGTCAGTGAAAGTCAGGGAAAAGTCAGGGAATTTGAAATTTGGTTTAGAGTGGGAACCATGTAAGCAGCTCAGTCTTCGACAAAAGCTAATGAAACATTTGTTCTTTCGTCCCAGGCAGCTCATTAGGGATTTACTCTCTTGTTCAGAGAGGCAGGAGTTGCTCACTGGAGATTTTCAGTGTCACTGACTGACTTACTGGGGTTTTGCTTTAGCACCTTGTGTTAATAACAGAAATTCTTCTGTTCTTCAGGGTATTCCAGGCACCCCGGGAACCCCTGGAGCTCCGGTAAGTATGGAACATTGAAGAAACATCTTCATCTCCAACATCTTCAGGGAGACATTGTTCTAAAAGTTAGTCCTAGAGTTAGGAAAAGGGATGCACTGATAATGAAATTGATACTGACCGATACTGATGAGCCGATTATAAAGATGTTATATAAATCTATTATTATTATTTTTATTATTAAACAAAGATTTATATTTACAAAGATTATAAAGCTGATATATCATTATATTCTCTTTTTTTAATTAAACCAGTTAATTTTTTTTTTAAGTTTGTAAGTACTAACAATTATAAAGCTGATATATAATACTATTGTAATTAAAAAACAAAAAAGTTTTTACATCAACATTAAAACTATATATATATATATATATATATATATATATATATATATATAGTTTTAATTTTTTGTTGATGTAAAAACTTTTTTTGTCTTTTTTAATTACAATAATATATATATATATATGTGTGTGTGTGTGTGTGTGTGTACTGTTTAAAATATAAAACACTAAAAATTCTAATAAAAATCACACTAAAATTTAAAATGTGTATTACAAAATAAGTAGGCAACACAATATGAAAATGCACAGTATAAAAATAGATAACTTTTTCTTTTAAACATTTTCTATAGAAAATAGTGTACTGTTTGAATTACAACAAAAAACTACTAATAATAGTAATAGAGAAGGGATATCTGCGATGCTGGATTTTCCTTAAAAAAAATGAGAACAGAGTTCTGAGAACTATATTTGAACAATCCCCTATGTGTCACATGAATTATGAAGTATAAACTTCTTCAGACTAAGATTAAAACTTGGCGTTCATTCAGTAAGATTGAATATTACCTTTATTGAACTTGACCGCTATACCCATTAAAACAGAGCAGCAAGTTTTGTATTATAACTCCTAATGAGAAAATGCATTTACAGGCTGCCAGATCCAAAACACAGCCAATCAATCCAGCTTCCTGTGTCAATATCTATTTAGGGAAAGCGTGGTTGAATTCTGGTGTGTCATAAATAGGTGAAATGCTGCTCAGAGCTGACTCTCGTCTTATCAGATGAGGACAGATGCAAAGAGGCATCGCTAACTATGTTAGAATAGACCCACAGTGCTCCGCCATATCTTAGCAACAGCTGCAGTCGATGCTGAATGGTGATAAAACTGTTTTTGCCTTTCTGTGTGTGTCGTAGGGCAGTAAAGGAGATCGAGGCGAGGTTGGACTGCCAGGACAGAGAGGACTGCAGGGGGCCCCGGGACTATTGGTTAGTATTGAGACACATGACCTTAATAACACAACCTAAACGAGACGATAACACTTTAAAGTTCCATCTGATAATATTAGTTAACTGCATTAGTTAACACAAATTAACAATGAATAGTTGTACTTTTATTAACGAACGTTAACAAAAATAAATACTATCACAAATGTATTGCTCATTATTAATATGTTAGTCAATGCGATGGGACCTTATTGCAGAGAGTTACCAATGAGACGATCAATAACGTGTAATCAGTTTCACAGCTGCACACAAACTGTTTTATTTCATTGTGCTAAATGAATCACTTCGATGTTAATTGGTTCTCTTTATATATGTGTAGGGACCAATGGGCCCCATGGGGCCACGAGGACCAGTGGGAGAGAGAGTAAGAGACCTCAGAAAGACCCCTTATATGAACTGTCTGTTTGAGTTCACATTCATTTCCTGCAGTTCTTCATGATTCCATGATTGCGGAACAGCGTGAAATTAATAAAATGATGCATTTTCTCAGATTCTTCATAATTTGCTATTTACCTGCAAAATAGTCTTTCATAAAATGCACAATTATTATTATTATTATTATTTACAAATTGTGAAACTCTCATGGGACTGTGAATTCATGTCATTATGCTAAGATTTGTTTTTTGGGGGGGTTGTAGGGTCTTCCTGGTTTCCCTGGAGCTGCCGGACCCCCGGTAAGTCTTTTCCTCATTTTGGAAAGCAAACAAGTGCTTCACTGTTAATGCTAAAGGTTTTTGTGATGTTGACGTGTTCTATTGACATTGTATTGTCATATCATTGTTTTCTTGTGTTTTTGATTATGTACTTTGCAAAAATGCCTGTACCATGCTTTTTAGACAAATTATGCATTTTGAAGGTTTGACTTATTCTGTTGTTGTTGTTTTTTTTCTTCTTCTAGGGACCAGAGACTGTTGGGCCTCCAGTATGTAAAAAATAAAATAAAAAATTTACTGTAATTAGTCACACTCCCATCTTTTAATTTCACATTTACACTTCTTAATGCTATTTTCCACTCATGCAGGGACCCCCTGGGAAGCCTGGTACTCCAGGAGATGAGGGAAACATCGGACCAGAGGTTGGAATTCATTTCAAAGTGTTACGCAGTGCATTAATACTAAGGCATCTTAATATAGCTAAAGAGTTAAGGCTGTGTAGCTAAATTATGTGTAGTGCCGCATAAAAGCCTGACTAAATTATGCCTGCTCTGACCCACTTCAGCGCTTAGGATCAAAGTATACAGTTATAATTGCTGTGAAATGCATTCATGCCTCCTTTAGGCTGCATTAAACAGTCTGTGTAAAGACACCTAAATGCCATTTCAGAAGCGCTTCTGTGCCACCTTTGCAGTATAAAATTACATTCATTACATATCGGTTTTCATACTTAATGTTGCTCTTGTTGTCATCGCTTTATTGATTGTCTCTGTTACCAGAATATAAATATCCTTTATGATATTTTTCCAGGGTCCTCCTGGACCAAGAGGAGGACTTGGGCTCCCAGGACCACCAGGCCCACCAGGAACTCCAGGACCAGCAGTAAGACCGGCTTCTATCATTGACATATTTCATAAGTTTAGCAAATGTACATATGGCGAATGCTTTCAAACAACTTTCAAGCAACGTATACTGTAATGGGCTTAATTTAGTTTAGTGTACATATAACCAGAACACTCAATGGTAGAGCTTTAATTTTAGAGTTTATGTCTATGTCTCACTGTATTCAGTTTTCGTTTACATCGTTGAATTTTAATCTAGAAATTTGTAGAAATTCATATAAAATGTACTGTACAAATACAGAAAATTATTGTTTAAACTGAATAAAACAGTTAATTAACTTATTGACTATAAATGTATTAATACAAAATATATTAATTAATCAATAAAATAAATTAATAAAAATCTGTAACAAGACAATGAAAATCTGTAACACAAGATAAAATGGAAATCTGTAACTCAAGACAAAATGGAAATCTGTAACTCAAGACAAAATGGAAATCTGTAACTCAAGACAAAATGAAAATCTGTAACACAAAATAAAATGGAAATCTGTAACGCAAGACAAAATGAAAATCTGTAACACAAGATAAAATGAAAATCTGTAAAGCAAGATAAAATTGAAATCTGTAACGCAAGACAAAATGAAAATCTGTAATGCAAGATAAAATTAAAATCTGCAAGGCAAGACAAAATGAAAATCTGTAACAAAATAAAATGGAAATCTGTAACACAAGACAAAATAAAAATCTGTATCACAAAATAAAATGGAAATCTGTAACTCAAGACAAAAAGAAAATCTGTAACACAAAATAAAATGGAAATCTGTAACACAAGACAAAATGAAAATCTGTAATGCAAGGCAAAATGAAAATCTGTAACGCAAGGCAAAATTAAAATCTGTAACACAAGATAAAATGAAAATCTATAACACAAAATAAAATGAAAATCTGTAACGCAAGACAAAATGAAAATCTGTAACACAAAATAAAATGAAAATCTGTAACGCAAGACAAAATGAAAATCTGTAACGCAAGGCAAAATTAAAATCTGTAACACAAGATAAAATGAAAATCTATAACACAAAATAAAATGAAAATCTGTAACGCAAGACAAAATGAAAATCTGTAACACAAAATAAAATGAAAATCTGTAACGCAAGACAAAATGAAAATCTGTAACGCAAGGCAAAATACAAAATCTGCAATGCAAGACAAAATTAAAATCTGTCCAAATTTGCATTCGACTACATTTACAAGTACATTACTGCATTACAAATGTTATTAATTTCATCAACTTTTAGCAGTACATGAGCATTACCTAACCAAACATATAGGCTACTAACAGATACAAAACTTCAAATTTGGCTCTTGAAGTTTTGCCGTCGACTACAGTATCTGTTATACACTGTAATTCAGTTTTTGCCTTTATACATCCTAAGAGTTTTTGTCTCTGCTTTTAAACCTTACTTTAATTGGTTCAGGTGACTTCTGTTGGCTTTCAGAGGGTTTAGAACTAACGCAGAGCTTTCACACAGATCTGCCCTGAACGCTGTAACCTTTGAGGATTTTAAAAGGGGCTTTGCTTAAGTGTGTGTCTGAATCTAAACTACGCTGCTGTCCTTCTGCTGTCCGTAGGGGCCACCAGGTGCTGGGAACCCTGAGGGAAGTGGGGAGACTGTGAGTGCTTGTTAGATTTTAATAACATTCATGCTTCACATGGACACACAGAACCTGCACATCAGCATTCAAGAAATGTTCTGGCAAAGGCCTATATCTTAGAACACAAAAAGATACAGCATGCAACATATAGAACTTGAAAAATATGTCAACGTGCACTATATTTGCTTTATAATTTATCATTGGCTCGTGAAAATGCAGCAAATGTTTTTTAAGAGTTGACAATCGGCAGCAGTGTCTGTTATGCTCCATCCTCATCAATCTTCAGTGCTCCTTCTGCATGTCTCTGGTGAGCTACAGGCTGGTTGTGTTATTCTTCACTTCCTGTCTGATCCTGCAGTTAGTGATGAATAGACCTAATGCGTTTGTGTGTCTCATTTTGTTAGCAGTGCCAGGCAACATGCCCATCTGGACCACAGGGATTGCCTGGTCTGCCAGGGATGAAGGTGAGTCCCTACCCCTAAGTAATAAACTTTGGCACGTAACACATCTGTGCTTGTGCTTCAGACATGAATCATTCCTCTAATCATGTGTCTTGTTGAGGAGAAATTGAAGATTGTGGCACAAAGATGAAATATGTTGTCCAAAGTAGCTGCACATCAGTTTGCTCACTAAAGAGCGTTTCTTTGGCCAAACTCCAACTACTTTTCTAATGAATGAATCTCTCTGCCAGGGACATCGTGGTCTTCCAGGTGTGGACGGTGTGCCAGGTATCCAGGGTGAAAAGGTAAGAGTGCTTTGAAAAAATGCTTCTTAAGAATGATAAAAACCTAGAGACGGCTATAGACGAGCTCTTCAGATTGATGCAGTCATTTTCTTCTTTATTTACAGGGAGAGCGAGGGACCGCTGGAGAGTCAGGTCCTCCTGGACGTGCAGGAGATGATGTATGAAGACTTTGTTCATTCGTTGTAGGCTTAGATGCGTTCAACTTTTTAATAATATCTGCCACCACAAGAATATCTCTTTTTGACACATTGTCATAGTTTTTACTCAAATTCCCTGCAGGGTCAGCGAGGTCCTATCGGATTCCCTGGACCTCATGGCGATAAAGGAGATCGGGTAAGACTTTAAACATCTTCTTCATCTGCATCAGATGAGGAAAGAGCAAGACACCAGAGGAACGCTTGCAGAGCAATATCCTCCAGCCCGATCAATGCATGAAAGAATTATTACATTTGTTTAAAGCTCAAAAAAGCCAATCAAATAACATCTGCAGTGATTGTACAGATTAAAACTGCTGTGTGAGCATAATGTATGCAGGGCATGCTATTTTAGGCTTGTGTGACAACACAAAAGCAATAGAAATGTTGTTCTTCTAGCTAAGCACAATGAACTTTGGTAAAGTTTAAACCTGTCTGTTTCATGTCTGCAGGGTCCTCCTGGATTCAACGGGATCCCAGGACCCACCGGACCACCAGGATCCCCAGTACGTGAGCAGTATTTCACAGATGTTCTTTTTTAATCAATTATACACTGTCTTTCTGAACTAAAGTCTGGCATCAAAGCACAGATGATTCATGTCTTTATCTGATATTTATGAGAAAAGACTGTTCGGCAAGCTAGTCTAGTGGAAATGGAGTTCAACAGAGCTTATAGGATATAAAGCAAGATTTTAAGATGATATCAAGTTATTTTAGGGAGATAGAGAACAGTCCTGTGGCATCACGAGTGCATAAATGAGTTAAATAAATACTAGACTAAAAATAATATTTATTATGTAAAGTATTATAACATCTATATTTATTATAAATATATTGTATATAATAAATGAACAATTTTAGTAAATACATTTTCAGCATTACTAAGTGTAAATGGCATCTATTGCTGCCTTAAATTTATGTTAAGGAAAATAGCAGTATTTTCGGTAACACTTTATTTCGATGCTCCACTTTAGACATTAACTATAAGTAACTTTGCAACTACATGTCAACTAACTCTCATTACTCTAATGTGTTAGCTGTCTGCTTAATATTTGCTAACTCTTTTTTATGATGCTCCCCCAACAGATATTATACTGACTATAGTAACTTTGCACCTTCATGTCAACTTATTCCACTAACCCGAACACCTAACCTAACAGTCTGCTACAGTCTACTAATACTCTAATGAGAGTTAATTGCAAAGTTACTTATAGTTAGTAGAATGTATAAAGTAGACCATCAAAATAAAGTGTAAATGTATTTAAGTGTAAATAGCAGTAAGATGCTATTTTTACTTGGCGCAAATAGTGGCAGATACTATTTGCACCTCAGTGTATTGTAGTATATTATTAAACAGTGCAATAATAACAACATATTCAGGTTATTTGATTGTATTTATTAAAATCATAAATGGATGCTGCTTTATTGGGAAATTACTTGTCCCTGTCTCTAAAGTCCACCCTTAACCCTACCCATTAAACACTATATTCCAGCTATTCTATACCCGTTATGCTCTTTAATTACGCTTTTCGGATATGTTTGAGCTGATATGTGATGGGAAAAGGTAAAAGGTGGATTTAAACTCGGGTTGGCCAAGTCAAAAGCTCACGCTGCCTGCCTTACTCTCCACACCATTGATCCTGTTCCCAGCAGGATTTATTTGGTCATTTCGTCTGGCCCAATCAGATAATGGTGGGCGAAGTTAGTGTAAATAGCCTCTGCCAACAAGGTGGGCTATTTGCTCTTGGTGTAAATAGACACTTAAATTTAAAGTTAAAGCTTTGTCAGGATGCAGCAAATTTGAGTGCAGTTGGTCAACTAACAGTTATTTTGTACAGATAATGAATTGTATATTGAGTTTAATGAAGTAAATGAATATTTATGTGTCTTAACAGGGTGTTGAAGGCATCAGAGGGCGACAGGGACATCTTGGGCCTAAAGGAGATGATGTGAGTTATTGCTGTCCTTATGATATATCCTACTCAAGAACACTATGAATTGAGCAGCAATCAGCAAAAACCATTTAAAGGTACAGTACCTGGTTTGTTTCTGACAAAATCTAATGTGTTGTTTTAGGGTGCGATCGGAGCGCCGGGAGAGAAAGGAGCTGCGGGTGCCAAGGGTGACACTGTGAGTGACGTATTCATCAGTTCTCAGTAGATTTATGCTCAAAATGATAATAATTATGTTCTGAAAGAATCACTTGAAATGTCTTTGATAACTTTAATGATGATGAAGAGGATGTTATGTGTAGGGTGAGCCAGGAAAGGATGGATCTGATGGAGCATCAGGAGCTCCAGGAGAGAAGGTGACCTATGATGATTCAGTGGTTTATGATGATTCAAAATTCATGGAAAAACATTTCCATTTGTACCTGCTACACTGCATGCATATCCAGTTTTTATGATGCTGTATCTGACCTTTTTTGTTAATTAAAATGTTGCGACAAATTGATGATTCTTAAATCTGGCTCGTTCAATGATAAAAACTTAGGAAGATTTTGAGATTTTGCTGTCTGCTTGACAGGGAGAGCCAGGTCTGCCCGGAGCCCTTGGTGTCAGAGGAATTGTGGGAATTCCAGTGAGTTAATCAATTAATGTATATTTATGTGCATGTGCTCAGTGCTGGGTAGTGACTGATTATATTTAATCTGGGTTATGTACTTGTAATTACATTATACTAATTAGATTAAATTATTATAGTATGTACTGTATATTAAAGCTATCGAATGACATTTTGCACACTATAATTTGTAATCTGTGACTCACCTTGACTTAATATTGCATCTCAAATTTAGGGCTTGCCAGGAAAACAGGGACTTGTGGGGTCCGCAGGCCAAAAGGTTAACATTATTATATAAAAAAAAAAACATAATATATGCTGAATCTCTTTTCAATTTTAAAACAGTGATGCCATAGCAAGCAATTACACTCTTTCTATTACAGGGTGATCTTGGTCCTGTAGGACCGACTGGTCCAGTTGGACTTCCTGGTAAAGATGTGAGTATTATGGTATTTTCTTTTTTGCACTTGTATGCATGTTTTTTAAATGATTTATAATCATGTTAATGTTATATTTTAGGGAGCAGTTGGACCAGCAGGAGAAGATGGAACTCCAGGAGCCAAAGGATCCACTGTAATAAAAACACAATTCAGAAATCTTTTTTTATTATTTTTATTCTTTGGTGCACACCATTCTGTCCTGAGATTACATTTAATAGTAATTTGTTGAAAAATGTATCCAATTAATCAACAAACTTTTCCTCCTTAGGGTGAAACGGGAAAACAGGGTCCAGTCGGCTCAATGGGCCCGCAAGGAATCCAGGTGGGTTGGGGACAGACCCGTTGGTTTGATTATGGATCTTAATGGCTGTGTTCCAATATGCGTACTTATTATATGTTTTTTACTGGAGATGGCAAAGACAGTACATGTGAGCAAGTTTTATGTTAGTGTGCAACAAAAAAAAAGTACATGTAATTACAGTATATGTGTGACTACTAACAAAAGTGAAGCGGTGTACAATTATACATTGTTATTCATACGGTATTTCATTATTATTTTGACTACTTCCGCAGGGAGATAAAGGTGACCAAGGAGTCATGGGTCCCCGTGGAATCAAGGGTCACACGGGTCATAAAGGAGACCAGGTGTGATCATTGTTTATTGTAATAATCATAACAGAGCATACCTTGTTATTGTTCGCTGTGTGTGATCATATACATTTTTTTTCTGTTCTTTCAGGGTCCAATGGGTCCCGTCGGTCCCAAAGGAAGTGAGGTACATTCAAATGTCCTAGTCAAACTATGCACTCAGTGACCGTATTAAATACCTGCTGGTTCCTGCACTTGAATACCATGCCATTTTACACTAATATCTTTCTCTCTATTCGTTCTACAGGGAGATCCAGGTGTTTCGGGAGAACCAGGCGTGAAGGGTGATCAGGTTCGCCATATGTATAGCAGCATATGCCGTCACACCCTCTAATTATGGTATTCCAGTATGTGTACAGTAGTGTGATGGTTTTTAATAATGGTTTACAGGGGCCTCCGGGTATTACTGGAATAAAGGGAGAGGTAAGTATACATATATATACTGTATATAAACTAGAGCTGGAAAAAAAATCAATTGTGACACACAAACGTTTGTGTGTGTGCATATATAAATATGTAGAAAAAAGAAAAAAAACTAAACGTACCACAAACTTAACACTTTTCCTTCAGGAAATGCAAATTATTGCTTTTGTTGGATGTTTGTTTTTTCTTCTCATTCTTTGTTTTATCCAAGCGTGGAGAGAAAGGCCAGAGAGGAGCTACAGGAGCTGATGGTCGTCCAGGACAGCCAGGCCATGAGGGTCTGGCGGGACCCCAGGGAGCCAGAGGTCTGGAGGGCGAACGAGGCCTAACAGGGTCCCCTGGTCCCAGAGGTCTACCTGTCAGTACATTGCTTTATGACATTGTTCACTTTCATTTTTGACTGGACAATGCGTTGCTTCTTTAGAAATGCTTTCTGTGCAGTTGTTGCTGATTTTGTTATAAAAACTTTTTTTTAAAGGGGCCCAAGACGAATGACGAGAAGATCCGTGAGATTTGTTCAGTTATTGTTGAAGGTACGACATGTTTATTAGTTATTAAATTCATTATGAAATTTAAAATTGACAATTCATATTTTTCTTTTTTGGAATATTGCATTATTTTTATTGTTTTTTTTATTGTTTTAAGGATTTATACGTGCACATCATTATTATTTTTTTATTCATGTGCCCTCGTAACCTTTTTATCAAAATAACTTCCTCTCCCTCTTGCATCAACATCTCTTCTCTTCTCTGATGACGTGTTCAGTGGCACGAGGGCGGGGCAACCTGTCACTCACATGAGATCGACCAATAGCAAACAACATCTATCCAAATTATTACTAACAGACAAAATCAATTCCCACCCTACATTTTTTCTTGTCCGAGAAGCTGTTTCAGGGGCTGTTTACACGACAACGTTTTCAACTAAAAAGGGAAAACTTTGGTTACACTTTATTTTAAGGTGTCATTGTTACAGTGTAACTACATGTACTTACTATTGGGTTAGGGTAGGATTAGAGTTTGGTTGAGGGTTAGTTGTATGTAATTATGCATAATTTACTGTTAATACTATGGTAAGTACATGTAACATATGTAACAAGGACAGTGTAAAATAACGTGTTACCAAAACGTTTTATGCGTTTTGTCTGTTCGTTCACATGACAACGGCGTTTTGACGGCCTGAAAACACAAACTTTTAAAACCGGGTTTCAAAGTGCAAGTTTTTGAAAACAATACCGTTATTGTCTGTGTAAACTACAAAAAAACGTGACGAAAACGGTGACGTAATGCGCATGCTTGAAGGCGTATAGTGTTGCTTTACAAAGTGACATCGCCAACTACATGGCCAATACAGCATTTTCAGTCGTTTTTGCAGATCTGTGTGAACGGGGATCGTTCTGACAATGGTGTCGTCTGTACAAATGCAAAGGAAAAGCGTTTCCAGTTTTAGTAAATCGTTGTCGTGTAAACGTACCCTCAGCACCTCACGGATGCCCAATTCAGTTCCTGAAGATCTATCTTCCTGCAAAGCTCAGCTCCAACCCTGAACAAGCACACCTGAACTTCATCTTCAGGAGCACTTGATAATTACAGACAGGTGTGTTGGAGGTAGATAGAGGTAGGTAGATCTCCAGGAACAGGATTGGGCACCCCTGACCTACATCAATTGTATTTTTTATTTTATTTTATTTTTATAAATGGCAACTTAACTGTAACATTGTATTGTACCAAACAGAACATTTAGATGCCTACAAGAAGGAACTAGCCAAGAAACCTCTGGCCCTTGGAGCCCCTGGAAGTCCAGGACTCATGGGACCACCTGGACCGCCGGGACCAGCAGGTCCTGCTGGAGAAGCCGGACCCAGAGGAATTATGGGCCTCAAGGGGCCTCAAGGATACTATGGCCTTCCTGGAAAACCAGGAGTCAAGGGTACCATTGATTTTACTCACTTATGATATTTCCAAACCATGTATCACTGTTTCGAATAGTGCTCTGCTGTCAGCTGAATTAAAGCTAAGCTCTTGAGGATGCAAAACACTCATAACTATGAAATATTGCATTGATCAAACACTCATAACTATGAAATATTGCGTTAAGCTTCAGCTGCATCATGCAAATGATATTTACCTTATAAAAAAATCATTCAAGATTTCACAGCATAAAGACACAGCATTTATATTAGTGGTGCAACGGATCTCTAAACTCACGGTTCTGATTATATCACCGTTTTTAAATCACGAATCGGATGTAACTTTGCTTTTCATTTATTACTTAACGCCCACTTTAAGTACTTCGATACCACAGCAAAAATCTAGCTTTTAATAATGAAACATTCTTAAAGACACGTGAACAGTCAGTAATAAAATAAGAACAAATACACACATTACAAGCATTGACAAATACAAAATAACAAAGGTAACAAATAAAGTAATGTCTAACAGTATTCAGGTACAACATTTTTATCATTAAATGTAAAATAACACTATAGTGTTCACTGTATAAATGAAGTATAGATTAATCTTTGTTAAAGATGTGTTTTGTTGTTTGATTAACATTAATGACAGACAGCAGCAGATTTTTAAAGGCTGCTGTCACTTTAAGACCTAATGACCTCTTTCGCCTCTTCTTGCGCTTGAACTTGTAAATTGTCAAGAAAAAACATGGGCAAATGATAAACTTTCACTCTATGATGGTTAAACTTAGCAATTAATCTGCGAATTGCACGTGTGCTGAAACCGTACCAACTGTGATCCATTGCACCCCTAATCAGTTATACTAGTAAAGCCTTTTACTTGCTAAAAAAGTATAAACTATCAATCAGACAACAGAAGGCATTTAGATTTTATACAACAGGTTTTTCAGCAAAGGTGTGATCATGGTGACAATTTAGAGGCCTTAGAAATTTGCATATTAATATGACACAGTAGGCTTTATCGGCTTAACACTTACAAGTCATTCAGGCAACTCTCCAACTTAAAGAGTTGGTGAACACATTGTAAATAGCCTCTTTAGTGATTCACATCATGCTAATGGTGCTAGCTAAAATTCCTTAATATCACGTGGTGTGCACGGCTGAATACATCTGGAGGAATCAGACGGTTTTCTGCTATTTCATAGATGGTTTTTACCTTTGAATTTACAAGCTAAAACTGCGAGCTCACATTGATTCCCATCAGTTGCTGGTGGTTTAGGTCATTCAAGGGTAACAGCCTCCAGAATGAGAAGCGTTGCAGTTGTTTTGTCCTCACAAGCGGAGGCTGTTGTACAGCATGTGCTGTCTGCGCTAATTGCCAGCGAGCCGAGGAGGAATGCTACACTTGCTAATGGGACAGAGATTGAGAAACAATAACAGGATGATTAGAAAAGCCCCCGACCGCATCTCAATCTTCCTCTTATTTCTGCAGAACCTCGGAGGATATCAACATGATTATTGAAGTTTATTAATGCATCTCCAGAGGAAAATGTTCTAGCATTCTGTGAACAATGATGCCTATCAGGGATTTTTGACAGTATAAATGTCAGAAGTCTCATAGAGGTTCTGAAGACCTGTATAAGAGCTTAAAATGGATACAGTAGAATGATCGAATACTCCTGATTCACTAATGCAAGCGCTATTAAAACTACACTATTACCACCCAGACAAAGTTAGTGAGCAGAACCGACTTCTTTCAAAAACATTAAAGCATGTTACCAAAATTATCCCTAACTTTTAATTGTTAGTGTAACTAAAAGTACCATGTACAGTAAATACATGAATACGGCAAAAAATCTGTACTAAGGGTGTATATCAAACTATCATAATATTATCTGATTCCAATTATGATTATCTGACCCTTTTTTGTGAAGCGATTTGAATATTGAATTGCATATTAATTGTACTATATATATGTCTATAAAGTGATAATGTGATCGATTTTATTATCTAATGCTTTTTATGTTTATGCATTTGTGTAGGTGATGCAGGACAAAAAGGTGACAAGGGAGATAATGGAATTGGAATTCCAGGAACTCATGGAGAACCCGGACCTCAAGGTACAAAATGCTAAACCTCAACCATTCCAAAAGCTATTGATATTTTAGACTGGTACAAACTGGTGTTGATAGTTCTATAGAATAGACTGTACTATATTCTGTAGTCACATTTTTAAAAGCCTTCCTTATCAAGTCTGATTTCATTATTACAGGACCAGCTGGCAAGCCTGGCATCGGCAAGGACGGTGCAGATGGTGCCAGAGGAGAGGCCGGTGTGCCCGGGACCCCAGGAACCCCTGGAGCCAGAGGAACCCCGGGTCCTCCTGGACTTTGTGATCCTTCAAACTGCTACAGGCCTCAACCTCTTTACCTGGTCGGCGGGAAGAAGTCCGTCAACATCAAGGGTCCATGAACAGAAACATAGAAACCTTCTAGAAACCTTCATCACGCCATCATCAAGAGCGCAGATGCAGTCCATTTCCGACAAACTTGAAGAGACTTCAGACGGCGAGTTAAGCAAACGTGACAGTTGTATAGAGACATACAGATGAAGCTCCTGATGGTGCTTCCAATTCACACGGTTTATTGTTGTACCTTGTACATAAACTAGAAGAAAATGTTCGTTCTTTCAGATGGTTTACAGTAAATTGCAGATAAATTAATTAATCGGAAATTGATGTTTCAGTTCTTGGGCCACAAACCGGTAAATATCAATGGTGAAGTAATTTTTTGGACCTCTACATGCCATACGATTGCATTTCTGCGTGTATTTTTTTAAATTTCTCATAAAATGTGATTGTAAAGACCAATGTTAGACATGGTGCCAGACATTAAGCTACGCCAACAGAACGACAGTGATCCAACAACAGGGCAGCTTGAAATAAAAGCTTTCACCACCATGCCACCTGCGTGCTACGGCTTATTTTCCATTAAAAGCTTTTATAAGCACTTTCTGTCAATCCGTAGATCAGATCCCATTCATTTGAAATAATTAGTCGCAGAAAGTGCATTTCTCAAAAGAGAACTGTACAATCAGACGGACTGATTATATTTACAATATTGTCTTAAAAAGCTTTTAGTATTTATATACAGCAGAGCTCCAATAACCAGACCTAGCCTTTGAATATCTAATGATATTATTTGGTTATTATTATTATTTATGGCATTGGCCTTAAAGGGATAGTTCACTATAATAGTTCACAATATCCTTTTAAAGGGTTGGTTCTCTCAAAAAATTTAAATTGTCATCATTTACTCACCCTCATGTCATTTCAAACCCGCAAGACTTTAGTTCATCTTTAAAAAACAAATGAAGATGAAATCTGAGAGATTTCTGTTCCTCCATTGACAGTCCATGCAACGCCCACTTTGACGCTTCAAAACGTTTGTATAGAGATCATATCTGAAGAGACACGATCGCTTTATATGATGAACCGATATAATTTTTGATGATTTTATTCACATATAGACATCCATCGAAACACATCAGATGTAGTAATGCTCAAGCATTCTTGCTTGAAGTGCGAGAACCAATGAGGTTCAATGTTTATATATAAAGCGATTGAATCTCTTCAGAAAATTTTTTTTTACGATCTCTAAATGAACTTTGAAATATCAAAATTGACAATGGAGGGACAGAAATCTCCCAGAATTCATTAAAAAGATCATTTCTGTTTCGAAGATGAACGAAAGTCATCTTACAGTACGTGTTCGGAACGACACGTGTAAGTAAATGAAGATTTTTTTTTCATTTTTGGTTGAACTATCCCTTTAACCCTGGATCTCTTTATGTTAACATTGTCTAGTAGATTGGCTGTACAATGTTTTAAGGTCATTTTCAAGATAATTATAGATACAGACTGGCAAAAAGGAACAATTCCGGAATGACGATTTTATTGTAATACAATCATTTGTGAATTAAATTAAGGTTTAATACGCCTTGAGCTCCATGTACAGCATCAGTGACTGTCAACTGCCACAGAAAATCAGTTCGACTCAAATAGGGTTTAAAAACAAGCGACTGTATTCTTCCTTATAAAAATGTAACATGGTCATGACAGCTGAGCTTTGCACAAATGGTGGGGATTTTAGCACTAAAGTACCTTTGATCTGTTCATAGATTTTTAAAAAATCAGACATTGAAATTGCATTGATTTGAAGAAGAAAAAAAATGCACCTTAGGTCTAAGACCTAAGACATATGAAATCTATCTTAGAAATAACAATTATAATAATCACAATCTTTTATATTAACTAATACATTTGACCATTTTTTGTTTGTTGTGGTTGTTTTTCAGGGATAAAATATTCAAACTTGTAAATTCATCCCTGATGAACACTGTATACGGTATTAACAAGTTTTTCCCCCACAATAACAGCCCAATCCTATAAAATGGACTTGTTCCACTCTTTATTAACACATACGCTCCCCCTCCATACATACACATACATCAAACTAATTAAGATTAATTATAGCACCAGTGAATCAGTATAAACAGGTAGATTATACCATGCATAAATTATACTATTTTACATCACCTGCACCTGTAGCTCATTAGAATAATTTAATGCAAATTGGTATGAAAAAACAAATACAGTCGTTAACAGCTTGAAGAAGCCAAACAAACAGGAGGATACAAAGTCAAAAAAGCAACTATATCTGAATACAGTGGAGGAGAACATAACGGTAATGCTGATAGCGAGTATTTCTTTGGCTTGCACTAAAGAAGCACCATGAATTTACATAAATTTGCATCAGTAATAAGCTCGCGATTGAAAATACATCACCAAAACATCAACTCTTCAAGGCTGGGCAAACAATTAAGAAATGCAGGGGGAAAAAGAAACAAACTTGATATTAAGAACAAGATTTCTTATTATTGTGTATATAATACTAATTTCTAAGATATTTATAATGAGCATTGAACGGTATCATGTGGTTTTGCTTTAAAATATAATTAATCGGTCAACAAATTCAGTTAATTCTTACCTCAGCCATTTTGCTAAATTCAACATGTGACCTCACTAAAGCCCCGCCCCCCAAAGAAAGGCAACCTGAACATGCTAAATGACTGACAGGCAGCGAGACTTTCTGATAGGCTGAAAAAGCACAGACCACTCCCCCATCACAGAGACACCCATTTCAGTGATATCTGTCAGGAAATTGTAGGAACAATAAAAAAAATAAAAACATATCTTAGAGTATTTGCAGCCAAAAAAAAAACCTTTCCTTTACAAAACTAACATCTTCCTTTTTTTAATCTGAATATCTGTGGGTGGAAAAGAATAGATTAAAAAAAAAATCTAAAATAATATATATAATATTTTACCAAAAACAAGGCAAAAAAAAATTAACAGATCTTTAGGCAATAAGTCAAAATTGAATATTTTTTGGATGTCAGTTTTAGTCAAGCTAACTCACAATCTCCTAAAAAAAATATATATATTTTCGTAACTGTTAGTGTGCTAACGAGAGTTCGTTTTGACGCAGTCTCTCTTCTTTCAATGGCTTTATCTGAACGCTTTAGTGGCACAAATGATGCTAGTGCACACTCACACTGGACTTCTAACTAGGACTTTGTGTTCCTGAACTATCATAATGACAACAGCAATGCCATTTGAAAAGGAAAGTGCTACGCCAAACTACAAAACTACTACATTACGACATTATAAGAGGCATCAATGGTGTGTATTTTTGGCAATTGTTTTAATGACAAACCAGCTGTGTTAAACTAAACATGCATTGAATTGAGCAGCTGCCTTTCAGTCATCACAAACGCAAGTTTAATGATCCAAAATGAAAAAAGGCAAGTTATTCACTTGATGCACGGCTACAAAGAGATATATCTTACAAAACGTAGACAAAAAAAAAAAAGAGCAGAAATGCACTTCTCCTCCATCTCCAGGACCTCTAATGATCCTCATTGAGATTTCCTATTGATGAGTGCAAAAGCGTTCCTGTCTTTCCCCAGAGGAACAGAGCGCTCCATCAATAAACCTCAAGCAGAGAATTCCCCAGACTTGATAAGCACATCCTGAGCCAATACCGATATCTCTAACAATGCATCAACTCCATGACCTCAGTAAACGGCGTGAGTGTGGGCAGGATTGTGTCACTATGACATCACGGTCTGGTACTGTAAGTAAATGTCTTTCTGTCGTGACAGGATTTCTCGTCCTGTTGCATGAAAACGCCTTGAAAGTCTTCACTTGAAGTAAATCACCTTGAGCTAAAACTTACTAAACTTCCCACCCGCCCTCCCCTAAAAATTAAACTCTGACCGGCAGGACGCTTGTGGGCTTTTTACACTTTAAATTGTTAACCAAGAGGCATTTTTAACCCTGGGTTAATGTGTTTCACACTATACTAGGTTAGCATTCGAGTGTAATACTGTCTCTACGTTTAACTGTTTTAGACACCGTACAATCACAGAAGTGTTAGCATTAATATTTAAGGCATTTACAAGATTTCAGAGCAAAAAACTTCAATGACTTTTCCATGACCTTTCAAGCGATTTGTGATTAATGGTAAGGATTTTTAAAAATCATTTCGATTCAGAACGACTCGATAAATTCTGACCAATCTGTGAACCAGTTCAACTGATTCATTGAAAGAACGCAGCTTCAAAATGTCTAAGCGATTCAATATTGTGGAGTTCATAATGACACATTTCTTTTTATATTCACTATAGAAATGACCCATATCCATGATCACAATCATCTTTTAGGGTTAATCTAGAGCTTTCACAACCCACAGTTGGAAGCGCTAATGCTAAATGCTAACACTTTTTCAAAACTATAGACCTTGGGCGCCAGAGAAACAAGCGCACAGCCATCATGTGTTTGAACTTCTGTTTTTGCGGTAACTGTATATTTTGTTACAGATGGCATCACTGTTGAAGAGGATGAAGTGGAATTACTTATTGTAGAGTTAACTAAAGCTATCATGAGCATTGTAATGTTTGAGGCGGATGTCATGACAAACGCCAGTAGACCGGGAACATTTTAAAATGTTCATTCACAATTCAGTGAGATCTTACCTTCATGCTGTGGAAACACAGACCGGAAGACAGAACACAAGCGCAGCGCTGAAAAGGGGCGGGGCTTCATAAGGTCTATAAGTGTGAAATGTTGCTTAACCCAGGGCTAAAAGTAGACTTAACTCAGGGTTAAAGACATTAACCAAAGTGAAAAGCCTATTACAAACACACATTTACATACACACACACACACACACACACTTACACACCCTTCAGACGCTGGAGTTCTCCTGATGGTAAAGAACATATTCTTGGCTCATTGAATGTCCAAGTTCATAAATAGGTGTTAGCCCAGGACAGTGAGGGGTGTATTAAGTGCCCTTGACGTTTTTGGTGTGAGGTCTTGATGCCAAACTGGCGTAGTAGGCACACTGTGAGGGGTCGCACTGCCCTGTCGGTCCAGGAGGTCCGGGCTGACCGTGAGGACCAGGGTTACCAGGCTCTCCCTGAGCACCTGCGGCTCCAGGAAGACCATCTTTTCCATATCCTGGCATACCTGCAGGACCTGTGGTGCAAATATGATTTAAGCACATTTCTCTCCAAAATATTGATTTCACTAAAGAAAAATGTGGAAAGAATTTTTTTTTTAAATCTAAAATGGTTCGACAATACAAAAAATATTACCATGATGAATTACTATTTTATAGTTTAAAATAATTATTAATCATAAAATCATAAAGTATTATAATTTTTTTCTGCATTAAAGTCGGGATACTGATGTCAATCTTGTCCTAAAACAGGCTTCCTTTCCATTATTAAAAATATTATTTATTTTTTCGGTTGGATTTGGGAAATTTTCTTGACAGTTTTCATGAAATTCATCCAAACACATCATTTGAGTCAATGTAAATCTAAGCATTGATGACCAAATGATCTTACCAATGGGGCCAACTGGACCAGGCTCTCCTCTCTGTCCAACACCATCTTCTCCCTTTTCACCTTTTGAACCTCGTTCACCTAAAAAAAAACAGCGTAGGTTGAAAAGATTCAACTTCAAACATCAATCGAGCAAAGTAACAATCTGTGGTTAGTTTGTGGTACCTTTAGGACCAACTGGACCTCTGGGTCCTTCTGCTCCATTTTGTCCAGGCATTCCAGGCTCTCCAGTTAGACCTTGTCTGCCAGGAGGTCCATCTTTACCTGGAGAACCAGGCGGACCGGGACGGCCAGCCGTGCTCTTGATATGAGCGGGTTGCATTTGAGCCATGAGGTAAGCTAGTTTTGCTGTGAAAATCAATGGAAAGTTTAGAAAATATAAAAAGAAAGTTATACATACATTTTCGCCAAATGAATCTCACCATCCAACTGTTTGGAAAGTTCCTCTTGAATGAGCCGTCGCATTTGTTCCAGTGATGGCGTGTCGCCCTTAAAAACGCGTAATAAATATCATGACATCATTTCGACATCATCAGCATCACACATTTTCTTTTAAAATACTATTGTAGACTCACTCTTAGACCTGGGAGTCCGGGCTGTCCCGAAGAACCAGGGGGCCCAGCAGGACCCACTTCCCCAGGGGGTCCCGACATGCCCATCATCCCTGTGTGACCCTTCCTACCGGGAGGCCCAGGGTTACCCGGAATACCCGGATCTCCAACGGGTCCTTTGTCTCCTTTTATTCCATTATCACCCTGCAGAAACAAGCAACCAAGTAAAACAAGTGGTGATTTGATGATTTTGAAGTGGTAAATGTGGATGGATGGATGGATGGATGGATGGATGGATACCTTTTCTCCCTTCTGTCCTCTGTCTCCTGGTTTTCCTAACATGCCCTATGATAAAAACATGGTTAGTTGAAAAATTATGAAAAAGTGTTCATATAATATTAATGAAAAGTAAAGAACCATCACTCACTTGTTTTCCCTCTGGGCCAATTGGACCAGACGGACCCTGTGGGAAAAACACAAGTGTTTGCTCATGTTCAGACAGGCTACAACACTTCATATCCACTTAGGATTGACTGCTGTTCATTTCTAGAGATTTGCAAGGCTTGTTTTAAATGGCATAAAACCTTTACTTTTAGACATGCAAGAAATGAAATTCCCATCAGTCCCAAACCAACATCACTCACCGATGGCCCTTTTGGACCTGGGAATCCAGGTAACCCTGGGCTCCCTGCTTCACCTTTGTGTCCTGGCTGACCCTGAAATTGTGATAATTTACAAGTGATAATTTACAATAAACATTGCTGATAATAATATAGTTCAATAAAGTTAAGGGGTTTTAGATGTTGTGCTTTGTGTTCTATTTTAATATGCGGCCCCATTGAAATTCTTGCCATGCTTTAAAACCATGCTTTAATAGGCACACCAGCGAGAGGCAGTTTTCGGGTCCAAAAGTGGTTGTAAATCAAAATCTCAGTTCATTAAACAGCATGGCCGCCCATATTGACATGCTATAAGAAACTTACAGGATTTCCCTGAGATCCGGGCTTGCCCGCTGGTCCTGATTCTCCAGGTTGACCCTAAAAAGACGAAACACAGTGACCCAACAAAATAATCACACTGGTGCAGTTTTGTTTTGCAATTTAATTGGTTCATCAAAGGCATCCTCACGGGTTCTCCTCGTGGTCCTCTCATGCCCTCTAGCCCTGGTGGTCCGGTTTTACCCTGAGCAACACAAGTACACCAATTAAAAGCCAACACCATCAGCTCACAGCGGTCAGGTCTGCAGTGACCTCTGACATAGAGAGATGGACCGCACAACATGGATTGCGTGTTTACTCACATCTTTCCCAGGTGGACCCTCACGTCCAGGAACACCCTGTATCCCATCTTCACCCTAATGTAACCAATACGACAGGTCAGCAGAACCCATGACAATTATGGATTATTTATGGAGCATATATTAGTGCTGAAGTTTGAATATGAATGTATCTATGGGCATTCATTTCAATTGCCATTGACTAACCTTTGAACCTGGCTGCCCTGGTTCCCCTCTGTGACCTTTGAAACCCTGGAAAAGACAAAAATAAATGTGGATATTTTAGCCTATAGGTAGCAGATAATAATAATTTGGTAACATTTGTGTGAGGTGAAATAGTCCAGATTTCCTCAGAAATCCATCCGTAATACAGAATAAGAGAATCTTCATTAGGTTTTTGATCATAACTCACAGGCATTCCTCTGAGTCCGTCTCTTCCTGGTGTTCCTGGCTCTCCCTGTTTACCCTACAAGCAGAAAAGGAAATAATCATGTTTTTTTTTTTTTTTCATGTTTCTGGCTGTATAGAACTAAGTTTGGCTAGGATGCTGGTATGCACACAGAACATCAGACTCATACCGGCTCTCCTGTTTCTCCTGGTCTGCCATCCTTTCCGTTTTTACCCATCATGCCCTTCAGCACAGAATATGTAGTATCAGGCAGTATGTAGGCACCGGAAACAAAAACAGCATCATGGAGTTATTAGATTTACAGTTACACTCCCATTCAAAAGTTTAGGTTCACCTATTTTTTTTATTAATCTATTTTTAAAGAAATTAATACCTTTATTCAGCAAGGACACATTAAATTGATCAAAAATGACAGTAAAAACAGGTTACAAAATATTTCCATTTCAAATAAATGCTGTTCTTTTAAACTTCCTATTTATAAAAGAATGTTGGGAAATATATATATATATATAAATATATTATGGCTTCCACAAAAAGCAGCACAACTGTTTTCAACACTAAAAATAATAAGAATTGTCTATTGTGCAGCAAATCATCACATTAGAATGATTTCTGAAGGATCATGTGACACTGATCACAGAAATACATTTTCTATTTTAATATATTTTAAAATGTCACAGTTATTTTAAATTGTAATAATAATATTACTGTATTTTTGATCAAATAAATGCAGCCTTAAGCATAAGAGACTTCTTACCAAATCTTTCCAACTAAAAACTTTTGAACGTCAGTGTATGTGCTCTAAAAAATGTCAGGACATTTTAAAAACAATGAAAGAGATGTAATCGCTCACCATTAGACCCGGCAGGCCTGGAGGTCCCTGAATTCCCTTTAGTCCTTCTTTACCCTGGCAAAACACATTCTCATGACTATCAATCATCAATGACATAGACGGATTCCAGTCTTGCAATCCATCCAACAAATCACAGAACAAAACATATTAGCCTTGCCTTTTCTCCAGGAGGTCCAGGTGGTCCAACGGGTCCAGGGTTTCCATCATTACCCTATAGATACAGCAGAAAAGTATGTGTTTTTTTAAGTTTTTTTTTTTAGTATAGCTACACTGTTCTTTTATGAAAGAGGACTCACAGGTTGACCCATGGCTCCTGCAGCCCCAGGATAACCAGGAGGTCCTGAGTTGCCCTGGGAAAATGCAAATCAATGAGAGAAAGATGTGGCATAAGGATAAATAATGGTATGTCAAATAGTCTGAATATACATATAATACATATTAACTGTGATGAAAATGGCAGTTTGATAGTACCTTTTCACCCTTCTCTCCAAGTGTTCCTGGAGGACCTCTGTCACCTTTGACCCCCTGCAAGTTATTTGAAACAAACACCAGTGATGCAATGCTGCCAGTTGACACAAGTATATTTCACCCATACAAGGGTAGGTAGACTTAAAGAATATGCATGTGTAATGTGTACAGTCAAACCAAAAATTATTCAGACACCAGATATCATTTGTTATATTTTTTTTACAAGTGGGTGCAGGACACTATAGTTCATTTATGTAAGTGAGGATAGAAAATAAAAGTAAACTTTGACATATTATACCCAAACATTCTTCATACAGTGGACTACCAGTAAAATTTATACCAATTTGGGACCAACATTTATTTAGACACTTTCATCTGACCCGCTTTTGCTTTTATTTTTTTCTTTGATTGGTAATGCGACCTTTTTACACCGCAGACTGAACAAAATTAAGCATTGCTTGGTAACTGGTTGAGCTAAATTGGTATTATCTAATTGTGTAGTTAAATTTAACAGCTGACAGCTATTCAACCCAATTCATTTGTGAGACAGTCTACCAGAAGGATGGCCAAAACCAGTGAAATATCAACTGAATTGATAACTCTGTAAATGTTATATTTTATTACCATTTTCTAAGCTATAGCGAATAAACTGTGATAATGTGAGAAATGTTGAAGGTATCTGAATGAACTTTGGTTTGACTGTCTATATATCGTCTACATTCTAACCTTGGTTCCATCAGCACCAGGAGGTCCTGCAGGTCCTGTTGGTCCAGGAGGACCCTGCAAAAGCCACCAGTTAAATCCCAATAAAGACTCATAAATTAATCGATTATTTGAGGTTTTAAATGGAGGTAAACGTTTATGTTTCCATTCAATAAACTTCTGTCATGTTTCAGTTCCATTAAGCTTAAAGAATAAACGTTGATTTCTAAATCATGATTCCTCACCGCATATCCGTCCTGTCCGTTTTTCCCGGGTGGTCCAGTATGACCTTTGTCACCAGGAGGTCCTGGAGTACCTGGTTGTCCAGATGGTCCAGGGGGACAATCTGAACAAATGTCCTGAGAAAGAGAAAAAGGCAAAGTTACAACCTTAACAAGAATGGAAATACTTAACAAGAACTAACACAATCAACTCAAAATCCTGGGTTTTCAACACTATTTCTGTTTACAAATTTGAAGACTGCTTATTGGATCAATAAAAGTGAATGCCAAATTATGCAACTACACATATTACAGAGAGCTTTAATGGTATAATGGAGCTTAACATGTCCTTTAATATGTTCTATCCACCATGGATGGATAGAAGGATAGGTGGATGGATGGATGGATGGATGGATGGATGGATGGATGGGCAAATGGAAGGATAAGCGGATGGATGGGTGGATAGATGGATGGATGGATGGATGGATGGGCAAATGGAAGGATAGGTGGATAGATGGATGGATGGGTGGATAGATGGATGGATGGATGGATGGATGGATGGATGGATGGATGGATGGATGGATGGATGGATGGAAGGGCAGATGGATGGATATATGGATAGAAGGATGGATGGATGGATGGATGGATGGATGGATGGATGGATGGATGGATGGAAGAATGGTGGATTTTAGGATGGAAGGAAGAATGGATGGCTGTTACCTTCAGATCAGAAAGGTCCGCAGCTTTTCCCTGGAAAAGAGGTTTGGAAAACAAAACTCAATAAAAAAACGTATTTAACTGCATATATCCATCAACAGAAGGTGAATATTAAATGTCCGCTGATTTGATGATTCCACATTTAAATGATGAACAGGTATCACTCACTGGTTCTCCAGTTGAGCCCTTCTCTCCAGGTCTTCCTGGTAAACCCTGCAGGTAGACAGACAGACACACACACACACACACACACACACACACACGTACATGAGCATGACTCCTGCTGATGATCCTCACCACAGGAAAACACATTCAAACCGTGTTAGTCACAAACTGACACTGAATCCCCAAGAAGACTGAACGAGATCCACAGCAGAGCAGTGAAGCGGGCTTAGTTCTGCATCACGATTCAGGATTGAAAAGTAAAGCACTTCACTGTCATTGTACAGATACAATATGATTAATGGAAGCTAAAGATGCTCCATCTGAGATGTTGAATGACTGTGTTCTGCGTGGATTTAAAAAAATGAAACCAGGTTGCTAAGCAGTTAAATGGTAACTCTAAATTTAAGCAATATTAGTAGTAATATCTGCAATTCTAACTTGAACCACTAACTTAAAGGGACACTTCACCCATTTGCATTAAGCTTTGCATTGTTAGAAACCCAGTCATACTATTGAATGGTCGTGCAACACTCTTTCATTTTCCCCTGATACGGGAGAAATCTGTTATTTACCTCTTACACTTCCTCCTACAATGACGCAAAAATCGTAATTTTGCGTCATTGTAGGAGGAAGTGTAAGAGGGGGGGATTTCTGTTGAGACTACAAGCACTCGTTCCTCATCTCTCCCAGGGGGCGGGACCCGCTCACGCTACAGACCTATTACAGATCAGTGGGTGGGACTTTACTCTCTGAAACTGAAAGCAATATCCTCCATCTTGTTTGAAGCTAAGCTAACAGGCGCTGTGGAGACAGATGTACAGTTATGACAATAGCGGAGGAGAGTGCTCAATATGATATAGACTAGAGGAAGAGGATTTCGGAAGTCGGATGCTTGAATCAGGTGTTTGTGGCTACCTTTACAAGCCACATTATAGCGAAGAGCAGCCGAGGCAGAAGACCTGCCTGCCGCGGACGAGGAGCCCGGACTGGCTCGAGTTAGGGCGGACTGGTGGCGCCGGTGATCTCACTATGCAGCTACGAACCGCTACGAACACAGAGATAGAGTCCGTCTGCGGCAAAGAATTTCAACGATGACAATTTCTCCTGGACGAAATCTCTGAATCAGACGAGGACACGGACGTTTGTGTTGTGAACTAGTTTCCTAATTTCGCACCGCATATGTTCTGACTGAACATCCAGGTACCATGCAATAATTCACCTTTTCGAAAGAAATACAAATGAGGAGTAATGCACTAATGAGTTCGCCAACTAACTAGACATTTTGTGTGAATGTGAAATGAATTTCAAGCTCTGGTAGTAGCTAGCCTTGTAGACGGAAGAGTGATTTCTCTTATAGGCAGATATGCGCTTTCTGGATTAGTGGGAGTGGCTTGCGGAGCTGTGCAATGTGGTGCATTGTGGGAGTTGTTGTCTTTCATACAAATGCGTCCTGAAGTTATTTTTTGTCTTTTCTCGGTCACAAAGGCACCAAATTCAAAATTTCTTTTACATTTCGACTACATATATGACCCACTTTAAATAAAAAACAATGTTCAAATGGGTGAAATGCCCCTTTAAGTAGATCTTTACTCTAACGTCTGTAAAAATGGACCAGGTTTAATAGCAAATCTTGTTTATTTTATCCCAAAAAAATTCTCTAAAATCTAAATATCAAATCTCACTGAATTATAAATACAACCTGCTTCTAACTATCATTAGCATGTAGCAAATTACAGAGCGTCTTCGGTTGTGTGCTGCGCGGTTTTTAGAACTCATTTAAAAGTATTGATGCAAAATAAAACATGTAACATGGTGTATCCATGGCCATATGAATCATCTGATCCCAGGGGCTACAGTTTACATGTAGCCTTTAGCTAATAGTGCTACAATAACAGAACTGTCCCTGTACAAGTAAATCAAAATGAATCTTACATTATGTCCAGCGGGTCCCTGTGGTCCGCTCACTCCTGGAGGTCCTCTCAAACCCTATATATCAAACATGACACGTCACTTAAGGGTGTTCTGTGAGCATCTGTCTCATTTGAAAGTGATATAAATATGAAGAGATTGTTTACCGCGGCCCCTGTTGGCCCTGGAGGTCCGGGAGGCCCCTGAGAAAGACACAGAATATCACTCAGATATGACCATAAAGAAATTTGTCTCTGTTTGGGTCCGAAATAGATGGAAAATCACATAAGCTTCCACATAATAAAACCATGTTCTCTATACTGTGTGCATACAGTGTGTGTGCTTGTATGTGCATACGTGCTCGCTCAAACTACAGCAAACAGAGGGAATATGCATGGACAAACATGCATTTTTAGAGTTACACTGGTTTTAAACCCCTTTCCAAATCCAAGGCAAATTTTAAAGTCAGTTTAAAGGTCACTTTTTGGCCATATGGTTTTTTGGAGTTATTTGTGTTGCTAATAATGGTGCTTATGTGAAAATGAATGCATTTTGATTAGATATTGCAATGGAAGAATGAGCAGATAGCATGACTGAGTGTGTATCTGTACCTGGGGTCCAGTGGTTCCCTCTCCTGGTGGTCCTCTGTTTCCTGGCATTCCCTGCATTCCCTGTGGGCCGGGCAAGCCCTAAAACACAAATAAAAAGTGATAAACAGGGCTGAATCTATCTATCTATCTATCTATCTATCTATCTATCTATCTATCTATCTATCTATCTATCTATCTATCTATCTATCTATCTATCTATCTATCTATCTATCTATCTATCGTAATTTATCCCTGTGACAGTAAAGCTGAATTTTCAGCATCATTACTCAAGTCTTCAGTGTCACATGATCCTTCAGAAATCATTCTAATATGCTGATTTCCTGCTCAAGAAACATTTATTATCATTATAAATGTTGAAAACAGTTGTGCTGGTTAATAATTTTGTGGAATCATTTTCCAGAATTCTTTAATAAATGGAATTTTCTTTGAAATAGAAATTTTTTGTAATACTATAAGTGTCTTTATTGTAACTTTTGATCAATTTAATGCATTTTTTCTGGTTAAAAGCTTATCTTATATATAATATCTTACTGAATCTAAACATTTAAACAAGAGTTTATGTCCTGCATTTATTAAGTCTAGCACTGGTAAAGCGCTGATTGATACAGCAGTACAGTAGAAAAATTTATATCTGGTACTTTTTCCCCAGGAAAACTTCTTTGCTAACATTATCTGGTTGTCAGTAAAAACCATCACATAAATGAAATGCCAATGAAAAGTGATTCAGCTTTTGCCTCTGGGGAACACGCACCTGCTCATGATATAAAAAAAAAGCCCAAAAATATATTTCATGCTGATGGAAGGGAAAATAAAGTCTGTTTCTTTCTTGTAACAAGGAAAAAAAAAACACATAGAAGTCTCATTACCTTCAGTCCGGGAGGTCCAGCTGGACCCGGAGGTCCTGTATCACCCTGTAATTACAGAAAGCACATTAATACTGTGCTTCTAGTTTCTCTATTTCTCTCAATCTTTTATTAGTCCTTTCATTTTCCCTCTCACAAAATCATATTTAGTTTATTTTTATAAAGAGTTATTTTATTCCAAGTTTTTTAAAGTCATACAGAAATCCCCAATAATGCCATTTTGCTTGGTGCCAATAATACGGCATACAAATTAATTCATTTGATTATTACACACACGTGTTAATAATCATGCATCTCTGTTGGATAGACTGTGTGCGTGTGTGTATAGCTGGAAAAATAAGGCAGCTGTAACTATAAAACAACCCCAGTTCCCCTGTAACACCTGCAGCCACAGTCTCATTGACTCATTAGTTTAATGTGTGGTACTTTTATTCTCCACGTTTCAGTGCTTTTAACCACAATCAGCAAATATAAATGGAAAAAGTTAGGGTAAACAACTTTAAGATTCTCCAGAGCACAAGATGTAAACAGCTTATTAAATGCAATTTTACACGCTCATGACGGGAAAACTTAAAACAAGAATGAAACAAAATGCATGCTCCTTTCTTCTAAAGCTAATTGGTCAGTACTTTTGAGAATACACATAGAACATTTGCAATTTTAACAAAGTCACATCAGTAACAAAAATATAATTCATGTTATCAAGCTTGTGAATCACAAAATGAATGCATTACCTTTGTTCCATCTTTGCCTTTTCCCGGCAAACCGATTTCTCCTCTTAAACCAGGCTCACCGCTTGGACCAGGGGGTCCAGAAGGACCATCTTTACCTGCATCTCCCTGGTGGCATATAAATAGCCATAAATACAAACAAAAAAATCTGGAGAAAACATGTCCTTATAAAAAAAATCTGATTCAGACAGGGTAAATTATGTTTCATGATAATAAATAACTTGATACAATAATCCATTATGGCCACCAGTCTAGTACGCTGTTGGTGCACTGCCAAAACGGCGTCGACCCACCAAGGCATCCATGAGATGTTCAATTGGATTGAGATCTGGGGAATTTGGAGGCCAGAGCAACACCTTGAACCCTTCATCATGTTCCCTAAACCATTTCTGAACAATGTGTGCAGTGTGGCAGGGTTTATTATCCCGCTGAAAGAGGCCAGTTCCACCAGGGAACACTATTGTCATGAAGGGGTGTACCTGGTCTGCAACAGTGTTTAGATGGGTGGCATGTGTCCACATGAATGGTCGGACCCAGCAGAACACTGATCAGAGCATTACACTCTTTCGTCCCACAGTGCATCACTTCCACAGGTCATCGCCGCACACGTACGCAACCGTGCATGTGGCGTAAAAGAAAACAGGACTCAGATGACCTTCTTCCAACCCTACAAGGTCCAGCGTTTTCGACAGTAGACAGGGGTCATGGAAGGCACTCTGATCGGTCTGTGGCCACTCAGCCTCAAACGCAGCATAGTGTAATGCACAGTGTGTTATGATGCATTCCTTCCATAACCATCATTGCTTTCACATATGAGCGTTTGTTTCGAAACCTGGTGTGTTTTCCCCCTTCGGTTCGTTTAGGCATATGTGAACACGGCAATCGCGCTGGGATCCACACCAAAACAATCGCTCTGAGATCGCCTGTACTCTGGGGCGGTCCGCTTGAGATGTGAAAGCAATCCGACTTGAACCAAATGGTATTATAATTCATAACGGGATATGTGCTATATAAACAGCAGTAGTGTTTGATTCTGTGAGTGAGCACATCTTCATCTTAATGTGTAATTGCGCTTCTCTGTGCGAGAATGCTGTTTCATGAAGCCTTGATTCCTGCTCTAGCTGCATTCTAACATTTTTCTAGTGTTTTTGCATGTGTCTAAAGCCACAATAAGCTTGTCAATCATCTTGATGGATGACGCAGAGGAAACTCTGACTCATAAGAGGACAGTTGTACGCGCATGTGACTTGCGTACTGAACTAAGAAGAAAATGCAGCATTGTAACAAATTAAGTCTCTGTTTCGGAACAAAACAAACGATCTACGGGTGTGAAAACACCCCAAATTTTGTGTGACTTGTGCCACAGTAGACCTTCTGCTGGCTCGGACCAGACGGGATAGCCTTCATTGCTCTTGTGCATCGATGAGCCGTGGGCGTCCAACACCGTCACCGGTTTGTGGGGTTTGTTCCTCCTCAGATCACTGTTGGTATATTCTCAGCACTGCTGACCGGGAGCGACACACAAGCCTTGCCGTTTCAGAGATGTCCTTGTCAAACTCACTCAGATCTTTATTCCAGTCCATTTCTCCTGCATCCAACACACTGATTACGAGAACTGAGGGTTTGCTTTGCATCTAATCTACCCAGACCTTAATATATGGCCTTGTTAGGAGATGACCAATAAAATTCGCTTCACCTGTGACTGGTCATAATGATTTGGCTCATCAGTGTATATATACACATATATATATATAATTTTTATTAGTTGAATATTTAATTTCTGTACCTTCTCTCCTCTCTGTCCAGCGATACCAGGTGGACCGATGCTGCCTGGAATACCCTGAAAAATACACAGACAAGATGTCTACCCTTGCAAAAGTTACATTTTAAAACGTATTTGTTAATGAGATCACTACCAGAAAAATGATAACCTGCTTATATGACACCATATGCATTTAAACATTTGACTCAAATTGTACGTTTCCTAAAATGGATCTTGTATTTTGGATGTCAAAAAAGGCAAGAATTTATTTAAGAACGCACCACATTGCCTGGCAGCCCTCGGAGCCCCTGAGGGCCCATCAATCCCGGCGGACCCTAAAGAAAGTGAAAAGTGTGACAGTGAAAAGTTCAGGAAACAAACAATACATCATGTGTGAGAAGAAGACAAACTCACTGGGTCTCCGTTTCTCCCTGATTCTCCTTTATCACCAGCGTCACCCTTAGGGCCCTGTTCACACCAACAGGAGAAAGAAACATCTCCATTTCTCTAAAAATCACTGACATTTTCACAGGTATGACTGGAGTATGAAGGTTAAGGATGAACAATTATCATCATATTCTGTAGTTTGTCTGATGTGAATGAAAGCAGCTCAGATGCTTCATAAAGGTTTACCGCAGGTCCCGAATGCCCTCTGAATCCCTGCTCTCCAGGAAGTCCTCTTTGACCCTGGGGATATTAGAGATTGTGAAGGTTATCAGATTCATCTGAGTCTGAATTTAAGCCATAATATCCTCAAAGTGTGTAATGTGTAATTGAATGTGAATGTGTTAATATACTTTTAGTTTATCCAGCCACGGTGACTTTGAAATCTCATAAAGTTTACCCTGCACTCCAGAATTGAAACCTGGCTCTCTTTTAAGATGACGTCAGGACACTTTCTCTGACAGAAATGACTGCATTTGGCCTGACTGGTGAGAACTGCAGTAATTCAACAGAGATTTCTCATTTCACACTAATACATTCAGGTGAGAGCAGATACATCATCGTAACAAGCTTGTCTGTGTTTCTGTAAATGATGCACCGCTTGCTGTCTGGACTATTTTATTAGATGAGAGCATGACGGAGAGAGCTTTCATGAGTTCAGCTACAGAAATATGATTTATATATATATATGGTTATGTGACCTAATTATATTCAACTTTCACTTTGATATTTATAAACTGATGTCCTGTAAAGATGTGCTTGAGTTGTTCAGCCTTTTAGACTTTATTTGCTTATTTTCTCTATTTGATATTTTAATATTAATTAGTCAAGAGATTGAGTATGCAGAAAAGCTCATCTAGGAGATGTCAAAACGGAAATGTCAACAATTTAACAAAAAAACAACAACTTTTAAACAGCTACAGTAAATGTCAACAGCACTGATCTGTGAATAGATGCCCAGGATCTGCTTTATTAATAGCTCGGGGCAAAAAGGCACCTTCACCTGTTTTGAAATATTATCAGGTGCTAAAACTACAGCAAATGGTGTCCTGTAGCAGAATGGTGGTTTTAACGTGAGCACACAGAGGTACATGATATCAGCTGATGGGATGCAACGCCCCTGACCTTCATGTTTATTAATATTCCTTTATGCAACGTTGAATCCCTTAATATCTATCGTCAACACACTTCAGGTGGCTGTTCTCGGAAATGGAATGCACATATTTAGCTGTTCTTTTTCAAGTATATTTGCCTCATGATTCCTCAAACTGACAGCAGACTTTATTATGTCTGCATTATGAATGCACTAGTCACAGTAAAGGGATTCTGTAAATGAAATCATATTCAGACGCACAAGAGACTAGTACAACCAAACCTGACTCTCTACTGCCCTCGTGAGATGATTCCTACAACCCGGAAAAGATACTTCATTACATTTAAGATTATTCCGGAAGTGTTGGAAAACTCACCGTCTCGCCTGGTTTTCCTTGATCTCCTTTCTCTCCCTTCTCTCCCGGCTTGCCCTTAAGATCAGGAAATTTAAAATGTGAATGAAAAACAGGCAAAATATGTGGTTTATTATATGATACAGTGGCCCCAGAAAAGTATTTTAACTTAAAAATGACTGCATCAATTAAAATATATCAAAATATCATTCGGTGTAAAGACAGACAGCACAAACACACTTAAATAAGTTTATTAATAGATATACTCAATATATCTATTAACAAAATAATATGCTCAAAATCAAGACAAAACCTATAACTCACCGGTTCGCCAGGTTCAGGAATCACATTGGCCACCTACAGAAAACAAAAACACAAATACTGAGCCACATTCATCAGCTGAATCAATACATGATTAAATACTAAAAACTTGAAGTCTATTCTCGTTTATTCATCTGAAGTATTACACATCAGAAATCAGATGATTACTTATATCATCTGTAAACGTATATTCATATAGTTATATGTTAATTATCAACTGTACTCACATTGCCTGGGACCCCGGCCGGACCCCTGGGGCCCACCTCACCCTGTATGAATGAAAAACAGTCACAGATATATCCTCATCCTGTCAGCATGTTAATGATCTCATTAACAACCTCATGCCCTCAGGAGACCATCACTGACATGTGTGAAACCTGCAGCAACACATGCTCAAAAACACTCCTCTGTTGTGTTTATATCACAAATGCCATTATCCAGAGGTGACTTGTATAATCACCTAATCATTTTTTTTTTTTTTTGACATTTCAAGTCATCAAACCTATGAATTAACTAAATACACTACCATTCAAAAGTTGTTTTAATGTTTTTAAAAAGAAGTCTCTTCTGCTTACTAAAGCTGCCTTTATTTGATAAAAAAAATACAGTAAAAACAGTAGAATTGTGAAATATTATTACATTTCAAAATAACATGTTTTCCACTTGAATATATTTTAAAAAGTAATTCATTCCTGTGATCAAAGCTGAATTTTCAGCATCGTTACTCCAGTCTTCAGTGTCACATGATCCTTCAGAAATCATTCTACTGTAATATGATGATTTGCTGCTCAAGAAACTTTGATAGTATTTCTTAATATTATCAATGATGAAAACAGTCGTGCTGCTTAGGATTCTTTGATGAATACAAAGTTCAAAATAGCAGCATTTATTTGAAAATGTCTTTTCATCAATTTGACGTTCTTGCTGGATACAAGTATTAATTTCTTTAAAAAATATGCACATTTCCAGCAGTCTTGTTGCTTCTCACCTTGTCTCCTTTGTCTCCTTTCAAGCCAGTAAGTCCATCTTTCCCTCTCTCCCCCTACAAGACAGACAGAGGGATGAAGATCTGACAAACGCATGACTCAAATTGACATTGACAAGACTCATTTCTTATATTTGTCTCACCATCTTTGTGCTGAAATATAGTCTGAACATGTCTTATGAGAACTGAATAGATGATGGTTCTCACAGTAGTTTTTCTACAGCAGATCCTGATATTTTAACAAATCAATATCTATTGATTCTGTTAATCAAAGAAAAACCTGATTCTGACCTCAAAACATCAAGAGAGCAGAGAGAGAATTTGATTCTTTCAAACAAACGTCCATAGTTCAGTCTTACTTGGCCTCCTCTCTCTCCTTTGGGTCCCATTGGGCCGACCTGCCCAGCCAAACCAGGCTCTCCCTGAGACAGAACAAGACAGCCGTTTCATATGTGCTTTTGCCAAGACATTCTCAAAACTCATTTAAGTTTTGCTTTCCTCACCCGTTCACCAGCAGGTCCTCGGGGTCCTGGAGGGCCTTCATCTCCCTGAGAGAAAGACAAAGTAGCATTAGTGATCAACCCAGATCTTAAACCACTAGTCCACAAACCACCGTTTACCTTCGATCCCGGTTTACCAGGGAAACCGTCCTGTCCGGGTTCTCCTCGTTGCCCCTAGTGGAAATGCAAAATAATTACAAAAACTGTAGTGCAACAAAAACACAAGTGAAAAGGTCAAAAACCAGATCCGGCCTTTGACGAGTGTATAAATGATGAAGTTCTACCTCCAGACAACTGAGTTCACAGTTCGCCTCATTAAAACAGTTCTAACCTTCTCGCCGTCGTTTCCAGGGAAACCATCCAATCCATCTTTTCCTGGCAGACCCTGAAAAAAATAATTACCATTAAAATCATTATGTCAAGTTTTTCCACACTACAAATGAGTGTTCCGTTAATAAGGTAACAGATTGTTGAAGTGTGGACAATATGCTTGAGTTCTCAGGGTAAAGTGACAGCGACTCACTGGTTTTCCTGCTTCTCCTAGTTTTCCTGGGAAGCCGATTTCACCGGGTAATCCCTGTCAGAACAAACAGATCAATTTAATATCATCTGTATACTATTCTGTGGCTGTGACATATTATTTTGGTGTGTGTAAACTTACTGGAGGTCCCGTCTGTCCGGGGCTGCCACCAAGTCCAGGAGGCCCCTGAGGACCCTAAACACAAAAATAAAACTTGGAATATTACATTAGAAATTCTTACTTGCATGATTTACATGATCATCACTGCACATAACTTTACCAAAACACGTTTTGTTTATTAATCTGAATGATATTCATTCCTCTAATAACCATTAGAGGTCACTGTTACTCTAAAAGGATATTATTTTTAAGACATAATCATGTTCAGAATGCCATCTAATCATAATACTCATACTATTTCTGCAGCATGAACTCTATAATATTTTCTGTACATATGAAATACGTAAGTGAACTATTATTTGTCAAAACATTTACTTTTTTATCCTTTTATCAGTACTAGGCTATGCAGTAGCAGTAATATTTCATTCTGAACATCAGTCTAAAAACAAACCCAAAATGCAACCATGAAAAATAAAGGGCAAAGAGTTCTGCTCAGACTAAGACTGAATGTTCTGGTGGTTCTTACAGGAGGTCCTGGAAGACCATCAACTCCCGGCAATCCTGCATCCCCCTTTTTACCCTAGAGAAACAGAAGACAAGAAGACTCATGAGCTTGTGAAATGAAAATAAATATGGAGATATATTTATAAAATCAAATAATAAATCAGCTATAATTAGCCTTTTTTATCAATATTGGTCTGATTGATAAGATAATATAAGGCATTGGACTTTTTTTATTCAAACTATATCCTTTTATCCAGTTATCCATCTTTTTTACCTAAATTAAATCTGTTCATCAGAAAAATCATTGAGTCTCTTCAGTAAATTTGGACTAAACTTTATGATCTCTTTACGAATTGTTTTAAGCATCAAAGTGTCAGTTGCATAGCTGTCAATGGAGGGACAAAAAGCTCTCAGATTTAATCAAAAACATCTTCATTTGTGTTCTGAAGATGGACGAAAGTATTAAGGGTTTGGAACGACATGAGTGTTAATGAGAATGTTAATTTTTGGGTGAACTATCCCTTTCAGGCATTTGATTTCTCTTAGTATGCCTTTTTTGTGTGTTAATTGCTGTTAACTTTGTTATGGAAATTTCAAAATGTCTGAACTCTACCTGACCTCTCATAGTCAATATTTTTTTTCTTGCATTATTATAATTAAAGAAAAGAAAAAAACTGTGAGAGGTCAGGTAGAGTTCATGTCTTCTATCTGGCATCTGAGATAGACTCATAATAACTTGAATGTAACTTTCCATTAATTAGAGGCACACAACAAGGGTTGTTCTGCCCTCTCCTGGACAAACTGGAAATGGCTCTTGATTTACACTTATGACAATGTTCCGTTAGCTGTCAGCATGAGTATTCTATATTAAATAGAAATGAGAAAAATGGCAATATCAAACAAAAATACTAAAGACCCTGTGAGCAAGGTTTTACTTCCAACTGAAACAGGATGGGTTGGGACATATAGAAGGGCTCACACTTTCCTTCATAGGCATAGCCAACAGCCTTTATTTATTGTTACAGACCATGATTTGCTACCAGCTATTGCTAGCAGTCGGTATCAGGTAGGGCTTTTTTATATCCCTATCTGTTTATTGCTGTTGTTTCCGTATGCCAGCATATAGATAACCTCATAGCTTTTAGACATGGACTAAAAGCCACAAAAATACAATTCTGATTAAGAGTTTTAATAGGTTGTATAGAAGCAGAGCACACATTTCTCTTCCTCACTTTCATATTTGTTGACATGGCAGAGCATGCTAACTCTTGCTAACACGTTAGCATCCCCTGCTGCTCGCACGTAAGGCAAGGAAAAGTAGTTTGGGATTACAGCAATAAGAGCTTAAAATGGAGAGATAGGAACTCTTTTAAAGTCTAACTCAGGGCTCCCTACAGTTGTGCATCATTCACTCAAGCGCCACCCGCTGTGTTTCTGTGCTGTGCGTGAGATCTGTGTTAGATGCCCCGTATAAAAGCTTCTGAAAGCCTGTGTTTCCCGCTGGGACAGAGAGAACTTGGGCTACACTCAGAACACCTGCAAACCCTGCTGAGATACAACACTAAGCAAGGAACTGCGCACCTAGAAATTCAAATTTAAATTTGCAAGGATAAAAAGTGTCAAAAGTAGGCAATGTGCACACAATGGCTTTGTGTCTACCGGTTCTAGCTGGTCTAGTGGCACTTTTCAGATAGTTGACCAGCTAAATAACAGCTTGGTGAGGCTGGGAAACCATCTTAGAACCAGAAGACCAGATTTAGGTGGATTAAAGGGATTGTTCACCCAAAAGTGAAAATAAGCCCATGATTTACTCGCCCTCCTCAAGTCATCCTAGGTGTATATGTCATTCTTACGTATTCTTCATCACTCGGATACAATCGGAGTTATATTAAAAAAAATGTCCTGGCTCTTCCAAGCTTTATAATTGATGGCCAAAAGCTAGTTATTTTACTTTATAATGTTTTAAATATGGATATTTATCTTACACAAATGCATCACTTCGCTTCAGAAGACCCTTATTAACTCCCCAGAGCCACGTGGAGCACTTTTATGATGGATAGATGCACTTTTATGGACTTTATAAACAGAAATGGCCACTTACTGCCATTATAAAGCTTGGAAGAGCCAGGACATTTTTGTATATAACTCCGATTGTATTCGTCTGAAAGAAGAATGTAATTTACACCTAGGATGGCTTGAGGAGGGTGAGTAAATCATGGGCTAATTTAAATTTTTGGATCAACTATATCTGTAAGTAAGTTTTTACAGCAGGACATTCACTGAAAATCGAGAACCAATGCCTTCACTGGCCAGGCTTCATGTGGTAAATATGAAATGGGCAGATTTATATACTATTACAGTTCTTAATATTTTGATTTAACTTTTTTTTAGTTTTAGTTTTAAAAAATATTTCTAAACTAAATATTTTTAGTTTATTTTAATGTCAGTTGTAGTTTTATTTCAGTTAGTAATATTAGTGCTTCAACTGACATATAAAATAGGCCTAATACTCAGAAAAATATATTTTTTGTTTGTTGAAACTTTAGATAAAATATAAAGAATATATAATAAAAGTTTACATATGTGCTTTATGAGTATCATATTTGATACATCAGGCTTTTGTGGCTCATATAATATGATATAAGAGAATATGGAGCTCATACTCAAGAAAACTCTTATAAAACACCTTTATTTATTTTTTATTCAGTCCCAATTTTTTAAAATGATGTATTGAAAAGCAAGTTGCTTCAGTACAGTAAGTGTTCATCTTTAAATATTACTAAAAATATAAAAGTTATTCTAATGTAAACTTACTTTATAAAAATCATTAAAGATTTCACAGCAAAAGGCATGTGGATTGTTTGACAGGTTTTTCCAGTTTTGATCATGCTGATAATGTAGAGGCCTTAGAAATGTACGGATCTAATATGACAACTTATTGCCCTGGCAATTCATTTATTTCTGTCAGGACCACTATCATCAAAGATGATTGACATTTAGCATAGAGTTTGGATTGGCGGCATTGACTTTATTCACAGCAGCGCCATCTTTGATTCTCTTCAGTGGGTTGTACTGTTATTTAATTTTTCGTATTGTTCTGTTGACGAAACACTGCAAAAATATAGACAAAGTAGACAGAAAAAAAAAACGACAACTTGAGCTGTGGAAAATTATAGGTGATCTAGGAGCTTTATACAGCTTTTTACAGCAGATGCAATTGAAAACACAGTAAGTGAGGCTTTCAGGGATAGACTTGCTGTGTTTTTAATGCCATTATTGAACATGACTGATATCTTCAATACATTCACGTTGGTTCTGTTCTGTTTACCCTAAGGGGGGTTATCTCTGCTCTCCCTGCTATTATCCCTGCTAGGCTGCACGGAAGGGCAGGGAGTTCTTGTCCAGAACAGAACCAACATGAATGTATTGAAGATATCATTATGTTCAATAGTTTAATTTACAACACAATTCAAGAAAAATGAGTCTGATTCGAAGAGGAATATCAGAAGGCCAAATCCTGACTGGATGAAAGGAGGAGCTGGGGATGGAGGAGGGTAATTTGCTCCTGAGCAACACGATAAAGCTGCTGATGATACTGAACGGACCTTATATAGAATGCTGTGATAGGCGTCATATTCCTGTGGATCAGCTGAGAGTCAGCTGATGCGAGCTTAACTGATGTGACCTGCCAGAACTGACGCTACGCTAGATTTTAGTTAAAGGGATAGTTCACCCAAAAATAAAAAAATTCCAAACCTGTAGCCTATGAGTTTCTTTCTTTTGTTGAACACAAAAGAAGATATTTTGAAGAATGTCGGTAAGCAGACAGTTTGACTTCCAAATACTATGAAAGTCAATGGGTGCCATCAACTGTCTGGTTACCAACATTCATTAAAATACTGTATCTTCTTTTGTGTTCTCCAGAAGAGAGTAAGTTATACTGATTTGGGACCAAATAAGGGTCAGTAAATGATGACAGAATTTTCATTTAAATTCACAAAAACCTTGTTCTGTTTGCTTGGTTTTCATTTTTTGGAGCTGTTATCCAAATGCTGTTATTATTTTTGACAAGAAACAATGTTTTCCAAGTACCCTGAGAACATTTTAATGATGCAGTCATCTCATCAGTTTGAGGGCATCTGAGAGCATTTGTACATCTCCTGTCTCTCTTCCTAACAAGCTCCTCGCTTTAATCTGACCCCACAGAGCACTCAAAAATACCACAACATGAACTGAGATTCACAGTTTCCAGCCAGTCTCTATGGTTACCCCAGATCAGGTTCAAGAACAACTCACATCTCCGTTAATAGCAGCCGAGATGGATTATTACAATCAAATTTAAATGTCCTACCCTTTGTCCGTTCTCACCCATCTCACCGGGCAAACCTGGAGGTCCAGGTGGGCCCTGAGAAAAACAACATGAACAATAGGGTTATTAAAAACAATGAAGTGCACAAAAATGCTGCTTTTTTTCATAAACAGACCATGAATGTAATGTACAGTGATCTCAAAAACTATTTGGACACTTGAGCCCTATGTAAAACGTCTGAATGTCATTGCATTAGATATAAAATATCAAGTATCATCTACAATCAGGAGCTTTTCTCAGAACTTGACATTTTTTCTCCAATACGTAACTTTAAAATTAAAATTAGTTGGAAACAGCATTACATTACAAAATATATCTTACAGGAGGTCCAGGGGGGCCGTCAGCTCCTGGGGGTCCTCGCTCTCCTGGGATGCCCTGAAAACCACACACACACACAGTTTAGAGAATACTCTGAAGAAGCAAAGGTAGACTCCTCTTCTAAAGAGATTTTACACTTACAGTCTCCCCTTTGAGTCCTGCCAACTGAACCTGAGGAAAAACACAGATGAGCAACTCAATGCAGCTGTTTTACAACGTAAAATCGTTCAGTTATGAATCAACTGTCTTACTGCATCGCCAGGTATTCCAGCAGGACCTTGTTCACCCTATCAAACAAACACAGAGATTATAAAGCCACATTTGGATGGTTTAAGCAAGAGATTTATTCAATGCTGGTTAAAATCCCACAAATAGTGATTTGATATTCTGAGTTGTGTTAAACTGTCTATACTGCAAGCTGCAACGTCTGACATTTTTGTCATTTCCTTTGGGAATAAGTACATGAAAGTGTGTGTGAGATAAAATGACACAGACTGGTTGCATATTTGAATGGGTGTCTTTGTGGATGAGCGTGAGAAAAACAGACATATCATACAAAACTATAATTTTCCAAGAAAAAAGATTGGGGATTTTATGAGAAAAAGGGAAGAGTAAAATATATCTGGGTGCGTCTTCAAGTACTAAAGAAATGAAAAATGTGACCCTGGATCACAAAACCAGTCGCACGGGTATGTTGGTGGCAATAGCCAACAATACATAGTATGGGTCAAAATTATCGATTTTTCTTTTATGCCAAAAATCATGAGGATATTAAGTAAAGATCATGTTCCATGAAGACATTTTGTAAATTTCCTACCATAAATATATAAAACATTTCTTTTTGTGAGTGAATGCAGCACAATCGCCAACATAAATTAACAACTTTAAAGGCAATTTTCTCAATAATCTTGGCCAAATATTGTCCTATCCTAACAAACCCTACATCAATGGACAGCTTATTTATTCAGCTTCCAAAGTGATGTATAAATCTCCATTTCAAAAAATTGACCCATGTGACTGGTTTTGTGGTCCAGGGTCACAAATAACTTTGAAAATGAGACTTAACTTTAAGTCATATGGGTTTTGGAGCAACCTGAGGATGAATAAAAGACTTGCCCAGATCTTTAAAAGCAAAGAAACCATCCCCCCCAAAAAAAAGTGTCCATACCTTTTCTCCTTTGACTCCATTTGCTCCAGGAGCGCCACTCAGCCCCCTAACACCCTGATTTTAGAGAAAAAGAGCGTGAAGTTATTTAGTTCAAACATATAGCAATACTTGACTCAAGCTCACATTAATATCTTCAACATCCAGCGCACACGGTATGCTGAGCAAAATGGTACATGACAAATTATATACATTATAGAATCCTCTGAACACTTACTTCTTTTCCTGGAAGACCTGGTTTACCTGGAAACCCGTCTAAACCTGGTTCGCCCTAAACAACATTCGAAAGTCAGACGTCACTGAATGGAAAATTATGTAATAAAAATATATACACTACCAGTCAGAAGTTTAGGGTCAGTACATTTTTTAAATAAATTACATTTAAAATATATTAAAATAGAAAAGTCATTTTCATTTTTGATGATATTTGACAGTATTACTGTTCTTATTGTATTGTTGATCAAATAAATATTTATCATAAGAGACTTCTTTTCAAAAAATTAAGAAAATGACCGACCCCAAACATTTGAACAGTATAAGTAATTTTTAATTATGACCTATATTCTGCTTACAATTTCTAAATGCTAATTTCATGATAGTTGTCTTGGTAAATGACTATAATTTTAACAGCATGCAATTTGTTCTGAAATTTGTTTCTGAGAACAATTAATTATTTCCGTTAGAATACTGTCACATGTTTCTATGTTTTTGTCCCACAAACAACATTTAGGTTTGGAATGAAGCGAGCCTGAGCGACTCCTTTAACATTAAACTACTTATATTTGTCTAGACATGCTTTTTTTTTTTTTTTTTTTTTTTTTTTTTTTTATACAGACAACAGCAGCAGGAAAATGAGTATAAAATGACAAGCTCTTGAAAAACATGTGTAATATACACTACACAGAGCCTGCTGTTTCAGATCAGGAATTCAGGAAATATAACAGATGGTAAATGAATTTGCCTGATGTATTTATTTTGAGTTCAAGGCCATTTCAGTTCAAAAGTTAAACCATTCTCGCAAAAGTATAATCTGATATTTCCTGTTTTGATGAACTATGCATTGGTTCTAAAAATATTCCTATTTGCTCCATTTGCATTGGATCACCAGTATTTATCTTTAAAAGTAATGCATTTTTCCTACCAAGGCAAACTAAGCTGGTTAAAGCTGAAATATGTACACTATATAATAATAATACAATCTTTGAAATTTAGAGTAAAAAAAAAAACAGCTATGATAGCCAGACCTTAACTGGTAAAAATGTTAGCAACATTTTAGGTTTTATTAACTTTCAGTTAAAAAAAAGTGTATTTCATTAACTGATGCAATGTTAACAAACCAACCCATTAAAGGGATAATTCACCCAAAAATGAACCTTTTTTTGTTACTTACTCACCCTCATGTTGTTCCAAAACTATATGTACTTCTTTCTTCTTTTGAACACAAATGAAGATATTTTGAAGAATGTTGGTAACCAGACAGTTAACGGCACCCATAGACTTCCATAGTGAAAAAAATACTATGAAAATCAATGCGGTCTGGTTACCAACATTCATTAAAATACCTTCTTTTGTGTTAAAAAGAAGAAACAAATTCATACAGGTATGGAACAACCAGCGGGTAAGTAAGTAATAACAAAAGTTTAATTTTTGGGTTAACTATCCCTTTAATGCACTAAAATTTGATTTGATAATGTAAAAGCCACATGTAGGATCAAAGTTCTTCAAAAATAGCTTTTTCCTCAAACTGATATAATACTGATAAAAGGCGCACAGTGTCGCACAGACACAAAGCACCATCATGGTAACAAGCATGACATTTAAATAATGCAATAAAACACAATTAACAAGACAAGATGTTACAAAATCCTAATGTACTGTATAACAAATAACAAAAGATTAACTGATAACCAAAGAAAATAGGAAGAAACAATTATTTAAATAAATAAAAAAACATCAAATGTAAGGTGTCACAGGGAATTATGGGACTGGGAATGTCAATGTATGGTTTTTCACTGGTTATGGTTTTTCATAGGTTGACTTTTTTCCAAAAACTGTGAATTTAATAAAAATTTTACAATGAAATGTCCAATTTGATTTACTGCAGTTTTCACCATATACAGCAAGGAAACTCATTACAGTTTTTACAGTCACATTCTCACAGTCTTTCACCATTAAAATTGCATAATGTTTCAACTGAGTACTTTTTCCACGTTAAAATATCTAACATAATAAAATAGATGAAGTGTAACAATGTGACTCCTGGGGGAAACACTCCAATGGTGTGAAACTAACCTGTATGAAAACAATCAGCATTTTTGCGGTTCCATATGCTGTCACTAGTGGCGTACATTTGCTTTAGCATTAACTCCTAAGTTTGTTTCAGAAAAGTCAAGTTTGTCTGAACAACCTCAGCGTGTGTGTGGAGGTGTACCGTCGGACAGACTGTGGAATGACGGTAATGCTGTACCATGTGAAACGGTCTGGTTGCACACCGCCCCCACAGAACAGGATATATGGAGTCTGCATCAGCTCTGACATCTGTTTGAGTTATCAGTCTGCCTGCGGACACTGCTGAAATACTCCCTCTGTAGCGTTTGCATCTGACAGGAATGGACAGTGCTTTTTGACAATGACTAGTTTGGACTCCGTCCAAGTTATTACAAAGCATCAAAACTAAAACAGGGGTGCTGACAAGGGGAAGACAACCGGGAACATTGTGCCAGGCCTTGAAGTGGGTGAAAGAGGCTCTGCAATGACAGACTAAACTACATTTTTACATTTTCTGAAGGCGATGTGACTGCTGTGCAAAAAATCTGCGGAATGATTTAAGATGTCTGTAGTGCAGGACGAGTTATGTGCCAAAGTTCCGCGAGAGGGGTTTAGATCACTAGGCTTATAATGATGTTTGTGGTAACATAGTTGTTATGATTGACAGGTGGCAGTCATCATTTACCCTATCTCCAGAGGATCCTTTGTCTCCTTTATTTCCGGCACCGCCCTGATGAAAAACATAGCATGCTCTTAATGTTACAAACACTGCAGCAGGGTTATTAAAGCTGAATAAAACTAAAACCATAAAAACATTATAGTTGCTTGGAACATTTCAGCTATTTTAACTAGTTGCCAAAGCAACATTTCTTATTTTCATTTAGTTTAACTTGTTGTAATAGAACTGCACTAAAACTGAGGTACATTTTTATAAAAAACTACATAGACATATACAAGAAAACACAAAATAAAATGACTAAAACTTTAATATACTAATATTAAATAATAATGAATAAAAGCCTTAATTCAATCTGTTCATCATATAAAGCGTCCCTTCAGAATATTTGTACTAAACTTATATGGATTAGTTTTACAAACTCTTTATGAACAGCTTCAAAGTGGTAGTTGCGTAGCTGTAGCTGTCAATGGAGGAACTTAATTTGTGTTCCGGGTTTGGGTTGACATGAGGGTGAGTAATTAATGACACATTTTAATTAAAATTTTTGGGTGAAATAACCCTTTATGAACTAACAATTGTTAGATACAAACATTCATTTGTGAGAAATGAAGTTGCAATTGTGAAATATAAAGTTTAAAAAAGTACGTTTTTATTTGTTTACTCTGAGGGCTTCCATAATCATCAGTATAAGCAGCTGATTTAAATACACACGTCATACTTACAGACACCCCTTGAGGACCTGGTGCTCCGGGCGGACCAGAATCACCTTGGATACCCTGAATTAATGACAGTAGAGAGCTGTATAATCTAACACTATGTTATGTTTTTGTGCAATATTTTAAATTTAATGTTGATTTGATTTTATAGGTAACATCCACAATTGTTCAGACTGACCAAAGTGGTCATATTTTTTCACATCATTTCATATTAAGATATATTTTTAGAATGATAACAATCTCTTGGAAAAGTTTGTGTTTGACACTTTTAACTCTTCTGTCTAAAGGTGGTGATGTTTTACCTTTGGTCCGAGAGGTCCAGGTAACCCAGCTTCACCTGAAACTCCTCGTTCACCCTGTTCATCAGCACAAACATGACATGATTGGTCAATAGTCAATACACCGTCGAAATATACCATCAACTTCACATTTTTTACTCACTCTTTGTCCCTTATCGCCTTGTTTCCCAGCCAGACCCGGTAAACCATCTGATCCCTAAAAACACCCAAATAAACAAAAAAATGATGTATTTTTATGAGGAATGAGTCCTCTCTGCGATGGGAATATTTAGACGACAGCTGATGCAACCGAGGCTGCATGGGTGTGGAAAAATAAAACTAACCAATAATATCACAGCATTCACAAACCAAACACAATGTACAATATCAAGTCCAGGTCTATATTATTTTCGGCTGAATATTCGGATTCAACTGAAAATATGTTATCATTCAAAAGTTTACTTATTTTACAAAAAAAAAAAGAAAAAGAAAGAAAAAAGAAAGTGTTTTTTTTTACTCTTTGTCCTTTGTCTCCGCTGGCTCCAGGTTCACCGCGCTCGCCGCTGTCCCCCTGTGGAGAGAGATGGAATTTCAGTATGGCTTTGCACTAAGATGTCACATGACTCCTGGACGTGACAACGTTTCATCCTTTGGCGTGTGCTGTACATGTTTCGATGGGGCCAAATGCATGTGAAGCACTAATTACTTTCATTTACATAAAGTTCAAAATGTTCCAATGAAAACCTGAAAATCTGACCTGAAGAGCTTATCAAAAAACATGACCAAAAAACCACCCAACAAAAAAAAAAAAAAAAAAAGTTTTTGCTTTAAAGTATCAGACATAATCGCAATATTCACATCATCATGACAAAGAATATAGACATAGACAATAGACAAATATAGACAAAACAAAGACATACTGTAAGGGATTTTAAATGATGTGGAACGTCTTGTGAGATCACAATATAAAAAGAGGCCAACAGCAGTCAGTGTAGTTTTCTAGTCAAGGCAATTAATCACACAACTAAACCACTAAACACCACTAAGGAAACCTAAAGAAGTAGTTCCCATTATATCTTGCCTTTCAGACGTCTCGTGCACTCCAGGGAATCTCCTGGAATTCTGAGAGTTGAACAGTACAAGAGAAAAGCTTTTATGACCTGATTATAGTAACGACTTCACACGCTGCCGCTTACAAGCCTGATAGTCTATAATTATTCTCAAAGTTCTTTGCACTTTGATAAAGCCAAACGATCAAAGATAAACACCATCCAGAGAAATCAACGCAACAAAACAATCACAACGTAGAGAGCTGGCAATCTATATAAAATGTATACCCGATACAAAAAGATCTTTCAAATGGTAGGTAACAATCATGCTACCTTCTAAGTTAGCTTTTGGCCACTTTCTAATATAGCACTTACAAGAAAATCCCAGAATGCATTGCAGCAAACTCAGTTAAAAATATATAGCGGACAGAGTCCAGATATGGATTACTGAAAGCATCATTAAAAATGGTGTAATTAAGCATTGAATATTGTAAACGATACGTAGCACCATGTGGTAGCATCTCTTTCTGCATGTGCACCATGTCAAAAGCACATGTGCGAACTACTGCACCACAGCACAACTCAGTGTGGAAGATGACAATACATGACAGCGTTTGAGAGCGACAGAGACAGAGACAGAGACAGAGACAGAGACAACACCTCAAACACAAACATGCGTTTGCGGCATCATGCACTTTAACCAGCCAACTCCTCCATATGCTGCTAGCTAACAATATAACACATGGATACTCGTGAGTACACAGACACACATTCACATACACAGAATGAACGCACACATACATACACGCATGGACACTCGTGCAAATCACTGACACGTAAATACACACACAAATCATGCATAACAATAGAAACGTTTGTGTAAGGTGGTCTTAGCATGTCGATATGAGGTTGCTAAAGTATTCTGGGTAGTTACTTACTGGCCCGTTTGGCTAGAATTCCTCCTCATTGTAAATCTATGGGATTATTTTATCTAATTAAGTTCATTTTTCTTTTCTTACCCTTTTGACATAGAAGATATTTTAAAGCTACACTGTGTAGGATTTTCTCCCATCTAGCGGTGAAATTGTTTATGACTACCAACTGAATATTACTTTCTAGCCCCTCCCATTCCGAGGGCGTTTTAACTCCTAGAGTGGCCGTATTATTTCAAATCTGCCGGCAGTCGCGAGTAATCTCCCCCTCGCATTCGTCACGGTGCCACTGAGTGTAAAAACGCGAAAGGCGAAGCTCGAATTTCCAGGTATGTCCCTCTTTGTCTAATGTATTCAAGATGGATGCGCAACATGGCTTCCGCCATTTGAGCGACTCGCTCGTATGTATTCTAAATTGCAGATTATACACTTAGAGAATACTTGATACTTGATTAGTTGGTTGAAGTGATTACACATTAATGAGAATGTATAATTTTGAAAGAACAAAGTGTTTTTTGCTAAAAATCAACTAAATATTACACAGTGGAGCTTTAAAGAATGTTGGTAACCAGACAGCTTACTATGGGAGTCAGTGGCTACCGTCAACTGTTTGGTTACCAACATTCTTTAAAATATATATATATATTTGTATTCAACAGAAGAAAGAAACTCATACAGGTTTAGAACAACCTGGGGGTGAGTAAATGATGACAGAATTAACATTTTCGGGTGAACTATCCCTTTAAGAATGTTGAGATATTATTACTGGAAACCAATATAAAAGCACTGAGTAAGAAACGAATTGTTTGCCGTGTCGAAAAGTAACAGCACACCTAAGGGTTAGTTCTAAACTAGAAAGTATGAGGAATAGTAATTGTTCAGCGTGTTTGTTTTTGTAATTGTTAATCTGCTCCAGCACAGTAGGGGTCAATATTCACATTTGCCGTTTCTAGGTCGCCCGCAGGAAATTCCACTGACCAATCCAGCATGCAACATTTTTCTAGCTGTGGGCGTCGGCTGGCATCTAAATTTGCTCCAGTGGAAATCTCAAAATAACACTGGTTTCGAGAAGTCTTCACAGATCAAATGAGTGAAATCTGGACATTTACTGATATGGCACTAAGCACAGGTAAATGTTTAAATAATGGCCGTTTCCGCTCTGTTCCCCACACCACGGTCGTCTAATTCTCCCGTAAGCACCTCTGACTGATGAAGCTAATTATGACATTATTCTGAGGTAATTCTGCCCTGGAGTCTGTCCGTCTGTCTGTTTTAAGCGCTGTGAGTGGGTGTTCAGTGCGCAGCTTCTTGTTTTGCATATCCTCTGAGGTTGGCGGACCCATAATTCTGCTGTTCAAAATATGGTATCCGTATTGTTTTTGTGTCAATTTCAACAATTGTTTCGGAATCAAGGGTAGAATTAAGTTTTTGATGAAAACGACAGCAACACACACGTGCACAAACAAACACACACACAGACTAAACATTCACTGTGCTTTGTCTATCTTGAGGAGTTTGGCTGTTAAATTCATGACCTTACCTTTTCTCCTCTATCACCTTTGATAGAGACAGCCTGGCCCTGCAAATAATCAATCAACACCGATCAATTATTCTCCAGGCCCAGAGAGATGGAAGCAGATCAATATCATGTTTTTCTCTAACTTGTATGTGAAAATCAGTAAACATTTCTAATATTACGTTCATCTAAAGAGTTAATGAAGCATTATAAGAGATAGTATGAGTGTCGTACACGTTCTCCTTTCTGCCCTTTGAGCCCTGGCGGTCCTTCTGTCCCTTTAAGACCAGGATCCCCCTGCAGATGTACAGTTTACGCAAAGAGCCAGTGAGGAACCCGTCGGAAATGCATCCAGAGACGTGCAAAAGCATATTAAAGTTGTTGTGACACTGAAACACTATTTGACCTTTTCACCCTTGGGCCCCGTGGTACCCGGTAGACCTGTCTCACCCTGTAGGATGGGAAAGATTGAGAGAGACAGCAAAAGAGAGAGCAATGAGGGGATACGTTTTGAAAGTGGAGGTCAGAAATCAGAGAGTTTATAGAATGAATGCATTACAAAAAGGAACTAAATGCATTACAAAAGATAGTTCAGATTTAACAAAAAATTGATATCCAGCCTTATGTCTTTAAAGAAATGTTACAGGTTCAATGCAAGCTGATTTCTTTAAAAGCATCCATGACACTTTTGATTTACACAGAAAATTATTTTGACAAATGTCTTTAGGGCGAGACTTTCCTAAGGGTTAAAACAAAAAAAATACAAATAATTGATATAAAGTAAATGCGTATGTATTCTTATGTACAACAAATCTGTTATGTTAGATGTATAAGTTGAAGTTAAAATACTGTAAAGGGAAAATTTTATTATCATTATATTATAATTTCATCATACTAGTCTCATATTCAAATGTTTAATTTAATTTTAAAGTCCTGTGGCTATACTATATGTACTGTAAACTTAATTTTTCCTTGCTTTTACAAGTTATTTTTTTGTGGTAACCAACATGTCACAGATTTTTGCTTATAGAACATAAAATATTCCTTATTAGCATGACTAAAATTTCTTCAGCACACAATTCAGAAAGTCCATTTAGTCTTTTCTTTCTCATGTACTGTAAATACGTTTTGGTTACTGTACAGCATCATAAGGCTAATCAATTTTTTTGCATGTTAAACATGGGGGTTCACCAGCATGACCTTTGACCTGGAAGTCTTACCCTTTCCCCTGCAGGACAGGAGCAGTTGACCGCGGCCGGTTTCTTCTGCTCAGCACTTGTTGGTTTTGGGGTGGGCAACGGGACCGGGGGAGCCTCGGTCGCCAAAGATTGTTCACACTGAGTGAGAAGAGAAAGTGAACGAGGAAACGGAAAGAGACTGAATGTGTTATGAAAGAAAGAAAGAGAGAGGAATCGAAGACAAAAAGGATTGCAGAGCGGCTCCAGATTATGAGTATGAAATTCTGGACACTGGACAACGAATATTCCCCATCATCATCATCATCATCATCTTCATCAAGGACTAAAAACAAAGACCTTTATAGTGCTTGTACAGTTTGAAAGCATACGTTTTTGCCTTATTATCCAGGTGATGTGTTTACATATTCTTCTTGAAGACATAACGAGGTGAGAATAAAGGTGTGTGTGTGTGAGTCAGATGCACTTACTGGTCCACCAGGGATATCGCAACACGTCTCCTGCTCAGATTGTTTACCATCACAGTAGATCACCATCCTCTGGAGGTCAAACTATAGAGGAAAGACAGGATTGTATTAGCTGTGATTTTGGTTGACTTAAAACTCCATAAACATATGGTACAGTTCAAAAGTTTGGGTCAGAAAGATCCAAAGTATCTTATGCTCATTTATGGGATCAAAAATACAGTAAAAACTGTAATATTGTGAAATAGTATTACAATTTAAAATGACTGTTTTCCATTGTAATATATTTTAAAATGTAATATATTCCCATGATGCAAAGCTGAATTTTCAGCATCATTAATCCAGTCTTCAGTGTCACATGATCCTTCAGAAATCATTCTAATATGATGATTTGCTGCTCAAGAAACATTTCTGATTATTATCGTGCTGCTTGATATTTTGTGTGTAAACCGTATTAGATTTATTTCAGGATTCTTCAATGAATAGAAATTATTAGAAAGTATTTTTTCTTTAAAAAAAAAGAAAAGAATTGCTGACCTTAAACTTCTGAAGACTGATGTATCATCAAATCATGAACGACTTTTTTACCATGCTTTTTAGAGACTACTATGATGGTGTTCTGTCTATGAAGTGCCATGCAAATACTATGGTATAAAAAATAATCTAAATGAGAGTGTGTATAAATAAACCTAAACTTGGGTGCTTACATCAATGGGAACGCTGTCATAGAGTCTCTTGCCGATGACAGTCTTTCCCTGGATGTCAATGTCTTCTCTTTCCTCTATGGGCGCCGTGTCAATGTGCTTGCAGTCCAGGAACAGGGACACAGATTTGGAGTCCACCCTCATGCCAATCTTATGCCAGTTGCGATCAAACAGGTTTTCCACCTCTGGGTTCTTAAAGACTGCCCGGACCGCATCTTTCGTCAGGCCCACGGCGTTGTACTCCACTGCCTTGTTCTCTCCATCCAGACGGATGGACACCTGGAGAATATACGTACAATATATTTGACATAGGTTTTATTTGGTAACAATATAGAGCAATTCAAATATCAGATCCTAAATGACGGCCCAGAATGAGTTGTCCACACACCTGCGGGATGCCGTATTTGTCATAGACCTGCCACAGGTACCAGTCTTCCTTACGAGAGGTCTTCCTGAACTTAAATGTGGTCACGAAGGCGTATTCATCAGGCAGACCCTGCGGCAAGACATCTCTACAACACAAGAGACAAAGAAAGCTTTGTTAAAAACTGCAGAAAAAAACTACATTCAAATAAAGTGATTTTTTAAATATTCCATTGCAAGTAATGATTCACTTACTGTGTTTGCTGGACGATGGGCACGGTGCCGAGTCGGACATACGGGGTCTGACCTGGCTCAAATTTTTCTCCAAGAAAATCTCTCACATTGAAGTATTCCATCAAATCAAAACCTGAGACCAGAGAAGAAGAAGAAACTTTACATAAACTGTACACTTGTCCCCAAAATGTGATTGGTTGATTGGAACATTGCTCCAGAGGAACTTGTTGTACTGTTGAATATTGTTAACACGATTTTCCATCAATGATCACTAGGTGGAGCCCAAGAGACAGTTCAAAATGACAACATACTGAAAATGAACTTCTCCTAAATCTTTCTTGAAGCAGAGAATTCACTCGTATAAACAAAGACATAAATAAGATATAATATAATAATGCAATAAACAAAAGGCCTGTGTGCAATGATATAGCTTCTACGTTTTTGCTAGGCTAGGCACATTTGCTGATTTAACACATTTCATAAGGCAGTGCTTAAAAACTCCATACACAAGTTCTGTTTAAGTTCAAATATAATTTATTATCACGTTAATTTTAATTGACTCAAAATAATGCATGCAATGTGCAATAAAATTGAATTATTTATATTATGACACAATGTATATAATATGTATGAATTGTATTCTAAATACAAATTATAATATAACATATATATATAAATTATGCATAATTTATGTATTTTATTTTAAATGTATATTTTTTATTATATATATTCAAATACATTTTTGTATTTATCGCATTATTATATATTATAATATTATTTATATATTTCCACCCTTTCTCCAAACAGCTTGTAAGTGTAAGTGTCCTTACACAGGTCAAGCTGTGAATATATATATCATAAAAAACAGAAGAAAGTAGGTCAGAAAATGATACAAGGGACATGAAACTAACAGTTAAATAGGAAATCATTTGAGACAACATTCAACTATACATTTAACATTATTACACACAAATATTTGACCACAAAATGCCATGACTGACCAATCAGAATCACATATTCCAGAAAGTAATAATGTAATATGTAATAAACATGTAATAAAGAAACATAAACAACGACATAAATGGAAAAAAAAATCACAGCAAAGAGGAAATTACAGTCAAATTGATCAGCTGTGTTTTAAGTGTTTTAATATCTCTCCTCTGTATCCACGAGCAAAACAACATGCCTCACTCGGGCCACTTTCCACATTCACACACACAAAAAAAACCCCATGCCTCTGGGAACAAACATGACATCATTGTTTTTTAAAAATAGTGAAGTGGAGCTGTGTGTGTGTGTGTGTGTGTGTGTGTGTGTGTGTGTGTGTGTGTGTGGATATCAGCCCATTAATTAACGCTTTAGATCCGCAGCCAACACTCATTAAACTGCACTTGCTGCACCAGATGTTTTAAAAACCAACCTTTCATGTGCAATTACGTCAGTGGTGCTCCAACATATGTGTGTGTGTGTATGTGTGTGTGTGTATCTACTGAGGTTGGCAGTATTGGCCTTCTACCCTAGTATAGTGGCCAAACCAGGGCACTCCTTTAACCAATATATAGTCTGTCGCCATGGCGATGCCAGTGGGGCGCTGGGCGTCGCCTGAGGAAGAAAGTCAAGGGTCGATCTGCGACACACTAACGCTGGTTGAGTTAAACGTTCAAAACAGCTGTCGATACTGTACATGAACCACTGATGGTTTGTGTATATGTCGCCTATTAAATCTCACTTTCACTTGATGAATTCTCATGTCGTTTTCTTAGGGCAGGTGTGTTCGTGTCAGCAAACGGGGGCTCTTTTAAACAGTGAACGATTATTTGAACTGAAGGATGTTTGGAGTTGTTTAACTTGGTGGTAATGTGAGAACGTGCAAGTCTAGGCCAGACTGTGTGTGTGTCTGTGTCTGTAATAGAGTAACAGGTGGCTGAGAACGTAGAAAGAAAGCAGATACCCTGTTAACAGCCAAGTACAAAGAAATGCATAAAACAGCAAAAGCACTTTTCATCTTTCGGGATTTTTTGAACAAATCCCTCATGGTTTCTGCCAGGTCAGCATTATAGGGGGCCGTTCACACTTTCTTGTGTTTCATTTTGTGCAAAAGCATCCGTACATCTCAATGCTTTTGCAGTCTCTTGTGCCATGAAAGCTGTATCAAGTTAAAAATAAGTTTTCAAAACATTGGACCAATAGATGAATCAATATTTGCATATAGAGCAAGTATAGTGTGATTTGCCCCTTAAAGGAATAGTTCACAAAAAAAGAGAGAAATTTGTCATCATTTACTCACGCTCTTGTTTTTGACACACAAAAGGAGATGTTTAACACCCTAAAAAGTAGCCCAAATTACTTATTTATGGTCTGAAGCAAAGAACTAAACAAAGTTTTAGCAGTTGTTTGCAGAAAATATTGCTCTAAAATCTCTTTCTCATCACATGAGAACCAATGCTGTTCAAGATCATTGACATCAAACCTGGTTAGATTGTCAGCAAATAAAAAATGTCAGGTATTTATGGCAAAATACTTTAAATACTATACATATAGTATTTATAGTATACTATAATGCCAATGCCAAATTGTATGTGGCTCCAGCTGTTCGCTTCTCAGCTCATTTCCACAACTCTGCGTCTCCATGCGCCAGGCACGACTCTCTGACTCTCTCGATAGCGTTTCGCTTGCAGGACCTGTAATTTGGGCCTGGCGAGTGAAAGCGTATAATCACGAGCGAGTCTTATTTTAAACAGTGAGAGAGCGAGGGTTCTGTGGCGCGGCACAGATGAGCGCGTTACGACGCATGACTTTGATCCGAACACATGGGCACTCCAGCACACAACGCGACGACCATAGAAACCAGTCCCCTTAAAGGAGAACTCGGCAACTCTAGCGAACTCTAGTCACTTCTTCGCTGATTTTCCCTTTTGTTGTTGCATGTTTTCCCCACGAGCTCCCCCTACAGCTGTGGTGGGGCGTATATTTCACAACACAGTCGTAAAAAACTCACTTGCGGCAGCCTCCTCCCCCTCTCTACCGCTGCTCATGTGCGTTTGTTTTGATCGGAGCAAGCCAACTGTATCGCGTGGAGCTATGTCTACCGAGGTGGGTAATCTGGTAATACATCATACATGCGTGTGTGTTTATGTCGAATTGCCGTAAAGCAATTTGTGTTTCGCGCTCGTTCTCGTTCTCGCTTTCGCTTCTCACGAGACTTCCAATTTCTATCTTGCCGGGACGGTAGTGAACAAGTTGCAAGGTTGGTTTTCCGCCTGGGAACGCTGGGGGGAGCGGGGAAAGTCACCAATATCACCAGAACAGGTTGTTTAACCATCCAAATGATTTCTAGACAGTTTTATTAAGTTAAAAAAGCTACCAAGTTCTCCTTTAAGTACAAGATGTCAACGCATAAAAACGCTAACGGCAGCGTTTTAAAACGGTCACAGTGTGTCATCGTGACAAACTTCTGTGGTTACAAACAGTCTTTGATCCAGACGCATGCGCTAAAAGGACATCTTAGTGGTTTGTCCCCTCGGCATTTAGTTGCACACGCGCAATGTTTTTGAGATGCTTAAAAAATAATGAAACTATTAATAACGCATCTTGAGACCCATCATTCTGTTTAATTTCTTTGCCCTCAACCTTTCCGCTTTTAAAAATCGTCCGTGGCCGCGCATGCGCAAAACATGTGATAAACATAGCCTATATTATATTCCAACAATTTAGTTGGAATCACTTTCATCAACAAAATTTCCACAGGTGATGGATAAAAATATTGACAGCCAATCAGAATCTATCCTCCATTAAAGAGCTCGATCATTTAAAGTGGCAGACGAGAAAACTGCAGCGCGAGCTTAGAAAAAACATAGCTAATGGTCAGAGGATGCTAATGTTGTTATCATTATACGTTATAGTTATCTTTATGGTGATTATTTGGTATGAACGTGCCTTAATACATTAGTAAAAAGCTATGTTGAATATATGAACGATAAAAATTAGTGTACTTACACCCCACAATGCAGGCAACTCCATTGATTTAATGGTGCATTGCAGATTTAGAAGAAAACAAGGGTTTGTGCACCAAAAGTTGAGAAAAGTTCAAATGCATTCTAACACACTGATGATCAATGAGAATTTCAGAGATGTCTAGTTATGCTTTCAGAAATCCAATTTACTTTATACTTGAACTTTCCAAACCCTCAAAACACTTACACATTTGTCAAACACTCTAGCTTTATCTAGTGTGCAGGTGCTACAAATAATCTAGTTTTGTATTGATGAAGTTACTTTACAGATGCAGTCTTGAGTCAGCAACATTTTATGTCCATTTCGGCCTTGCTTTGGCCAACACTGACGTTCCAAACTTCAGAAACAGCATGCAGATGTTGGCAGCTTCAGCGATTGTGACATCTCATGTGAACCTGGAATTTCCCTGAAGATTTAGCTTGTGTTGTTCTCTTGAGTATCGCAGATTACAGGAGCAAGACACCATAATTAACACTTACAGCCACCAAAGGAGGAGAGATCTAGTCTAGTTGGTGCATTCCAAAAGAACTGCAACCAAACATATCTAAGCACAAACGTCAAGAAGATGATATAGGAACGATGAGGAAAGCGCAGTGACCCACAAATGATGTTCAGACATGGAGAGATCACACCTTAAACTTCACCAGAACACCGGAGACAGCACTTTTCCTTATTATAAGTAATTAGAGTCAAGTGGACCACATTTCAGAGACTTTAAAAAAAAATTTTTTTTTTTTTAAACAATGCAGATATAAAATATGTCAAATGAAGAAACATAAATCATTTTCCAGGGTTACGACTTCTTTTTGGGATTTATCAAGAGAGATCTGAGCAATTAAAACATGACCCAAACTCATCAGATTTATGAAAAACAGCTCTCTTGACCATTTTGTACATACAGCAGTGTCAGTATATGCCTGCAGTGAATCAGTCCTTCTATTCCGCACACCCCTATAGCACCAGATTGTATAGTCATTTTCTTGCACAGGTAAATGCTCTCTCTCTCTGTTTTGGTCTGGTTTCTTACTTAAGTTTGATGAATTTGAGTGGGAGTCTCGCAGAGGAACTCAGAAACCCCTGAAGACCCAAACACAACATCCCTCCAGATCTGTGTAATCACTAAAGAACTCCACGTTTCTTAGAACAGAGGAGGGCAAAATGTCTCTTATTTTGAAACATCGATGTCTCGCTGCAATGTTTCATGTTTTAAAGCATAACCTTCAGGGAAAAGAATGCTCTATTTCGGATCCAAAAGTGCTTTAAATGTAGAAACTAGGCTTGTAGTTTGTGGTATTAATACTTCCATCCACACAAAAAAAGACTCTGAAGTGCAAGATTGGGAGTCCATGTGTCAGAATCATTATGCCGTGCACTTCTTCATTTATTTTTTGACTGGAAAATAAAATACAGTAGGGGTTATTTTCATGTAACCGTATAACCGTGAGAGGAAGAAAAGTTTTAGTTTTCTCACATCTGAAGATGAAACATATATTAAAGGATCATAAAATACCAGTTTTGAGATGTTAACGTCGCAAATGATGGAAGACAATACATTTTTATTTAAAAAGCCAATTTATAACAAATGGATTTAGAGCTGCAACAAGGTGAGCTGAAAGCATCTCATATCCTGAGAAGTTGCTGTTTCATTATTATCATTGAAACCATGTGAACTTTTCCTCAGATGCAAACAGTGGATTGATATGATGCTGAGGGCCTTTCATGACACTTTTAACACCACAGCACTATGGGAAGAACATGGACACATTACCTGGGACCTCTGTTTGTCCAGCACTGGTGCTGTTCGGTCTGAAACGGCCAGCCTGGACTTTCATGTTGGGACACAGAACATCTGTGGAGAGAAACACAACATTTTTTGGATGGCAAAACGACCTTAGGAACTACACAGCTCTTCACAGGTGCTTGGATCATATAGAGCAATTTATTTCTACAGTTAGAATAGTAATATTTTTAGTCCTGTTCGGGTTAATATGATGAAATTTCTAAACATCTGCTTTCAGTAAGTGCAGACTTCATCAATAAATCATATTGTGAAATATTTTTTTTGTTGTTGACATTTTATTGTACTGGTTCCAGGTGCCCAGGCAATCTGCCGTGGTATTTCGCCCGTGACAAACGGTTTCATTCACGATTATTTAACATTTAAATGTTTTATGTTATACAGACATAATTAGGATGAAAATAGATAGAACCTTTTTTCTATCTATGAATGAAGGCACTTCTTTTTCACATATAAAACTAACGAATGAGTTTTCTTTGAAATCTCAATTGCTGTTAGCAAACAGGTTTAAATAGAGACTTTTGCCTGACATCTGAATAAGACATGTCTCTTCTAGAGTTTCAGAAGCAAAATAATAATGTCTCAAAGTCAAATTTGCAAAGGTAAAGTCTCATAAATCATAAATCTCAAAATGAACTACAAATGAAAGATAGTGTTACTTTTCAGACACGCTGATGCTGTGATTGACCAATCACAACAGACTGCGCTTTTCGGAAGGCAAGTTTTTAAGAAACGGAAACTTAAATAGAGCGTTCAGAGAGAACAGGTGCTGGAATAATGAAAATTAATAATTTTTTGAACATTAAATGATGTAAAAAATATTCCAGTGGGCCCCATAAACAAATTTATGGACCTTTAAATGAGCATAATAGGCCCTGTTTGAAGCTTTTTAGGAGATTTTTTGAATGATACCGAAATAAGAATGCCATAATGTTTCTGAGCAGTAAACATTGCCCTCTTTGAAGAGGTATGATTTTACTGGCAGCTGAAGAAAATGAACAGTTGAGAGTGACTTTCACTGTAATATAATCCATCTTCCTCTCTGTGCTTGAAGACAGACTGTTAGAGAATCCTTCCCAAGCCCTCCAGCGAAGACATGGTGGCATTGGCACATAGAAGTGGGGAAAGTTACAGGTTGGTCGCAGTGAGCGTAGAGTTTGGTGGAGTGCAGCTATGCTAACGTCACAGCGGTGATAATTTAGGCCGTACAAACGGGCAGATTTCAAATGGCGACGCATAGCTAGTGACAGCAGTGATGACAGGAAGAAACGTAACACCAGCAGACTTGCTTTACTATGGCATCTGTGATGAGGATGTGCTATTTGTAGAGAGGAACTTGCTAGTGCTAAGGAAGGATGCTAATATTAGCTTAGGATGACTGCTTATTGCTTTTGATGCTTTTGTGATTCCCATTCAATATATTCCCATCACTCACGCACGCACGTAGCTGTTAGCCAAAAATAAAAATTATGTCATTATTTACTCACCCTTATGCCGTATATGCTTTTTGTGTATATATATATTTGGTCAAAAGTATATATTTTTGATGAATATTTACCTCTGCCATATACAACCAAGTCTGTCAAGCACCAATAAATCTGACTGTCAAGAGCCATAAAATTATGTCGTTAAGTTTTAAATGAGCAATTTATGATACTTTTGTGGTGTTTTTTGAGTGCTTTTTGTTTCTTTTTGGAACTTGACAGATGTGGATAATATGAGCAGTTTCTACATAAGAAAAAAAAATGAAGTTTGGAACAGCATGAAGGCAAGTAAACAAAACATTTTTCAGTTTTCACTGAACTATTCTGGTCATCATCCTGCTTGTGACTCATGACAGCAAAGACAAGTATAATCACACCAAGTGCTCAAACTTTAGTCAAAGTTTTAGGTTTCCTGGTGTAAAATCAATTTATAAAGTGCTATCTGATGTAGGCTTCACCTGAAACCTGAAAAAAGAGAGTAAGTGGGAATTCATTCTCAGACAGGATGTGACCAATTTTGAATCTTTAAATTTAAAATGAAAATGATGTGTTCTCATTGTATCCTTATCAAGTGGCTAAATCGCAGTCTCTTCCCTTGGGTGTTCACTGGTAGAATAATGCACAAAATCACACTATAATACCTAAATATGACATTGATCAAATGATTTCAATGTCAATGTCTTTTTATGCCTCTCTCTCTCTCTCTCTCTCTCTCTCTCTCTCTCTCTCTCTCTCTCTCTCTCTCTCTCTCTCTCTGTGTCTCTCTCTCTCTCTCTCTCTCTCTCTCTCTCTCTCTCTCTCTCTCTCTCTCTCTCTCTCTCTCTCTCTCTCTCTCTCTCTCTCTCTCTCTCTCATACGTGCACACACTCTTGGCATGAACCAGGCAGACGCCCAAACCACAGCGGCTGATCGCGTCCCTGACAATCATGTACAATCAGACCCTGTAATTTTCTTTAATCGCTCCTATAAAAAGTGCTTTGTAGCGTTTAAGAGGCCTCAACTTCGCTATGAATTCCACTTTACAGAGGCTGGGTCACTTGACACAATTACATCTCTGTCCGATACAGTGTCCTCAGCGTGACTCTCCCAAACCCCCGAGCGAGTCCCTGCCCTGATCCAAACATCACCCTCCTGACCATGAATAAATAAAGAGCTCAGCCGCCCACCCGGATAAATAAAGGTTGGAGAAAAGAGCACCTGGCTTTCTATATTTGAGTTGTATTCGTTATGTGAGCCAAGTTATTGCAGTAATGCGGACATCCATGTATCGTTTTCAAGGCGTTTATGTGCATAATAACTTGAGGTTTCTCTTTCTGTGTTACAGCAAACAGGTCTTGTTCCTGTGTCCACAACCTTCCTAAAACACAAAAAGTCAATCACTGACTATTATTAGCCATTCTAAGTCATGTCAGAACACTAAACTAGTGGGTATTGGAGTAATTTGGCAAAGTACATTTCTAGTAAGTTCATCACAACAACCGAATCACTGAGTCAGTGAGTTGAACCTGCAAATAAATCATTTTGAATGGTTTTCTGAACTGTATTGAAAAGATCTGTCTCAAAAGAATGATTCACAGTTGAACTGTTAAACCTCATAATTTATTTTGGGGGAATTGACCCCACAATTAGCATGCTGCTAAATGAAAAGTAACTAACAAAATGTGGTTGTCCATAAAGAGTTGTTTTTGACGTACCTATTTCCTTTGACTGGCGAAATGACAAAGCAATCAAAAGCCAGTCGTGCGTCATTGTTTAAATGGCACGTATGAGTGATTTCTAACTGTGCTCTATCGAGGGCAACTTCCTTCAGCTGTGGCATAAAGGCTGTAATTTAGTGAGTGGCCATGAAACTAAAATGATGGACTGAGTGCTGCATTTCTACATTGTTTTTCGAACACTTTTGCATTTATTTTCTTGCTTATTTCTTAGAGGAAATCAAATTGTGATTGGATTACACCAAAACAATCATATCAGATATGCTAAAGATAGAATGATTATAACTGAAAATAAATGATGATGCACCTGCAAAATGTTTCCAGATGTTGTTGGTTAAGTATCTAATGGATGCATATGCACATGACAATTTGCACTGTATTGATATTAGTCAGTTCATAAAATACAAGTCTCAAATGACAAATCATACCAAGCTGATGTATTTATTTATGCTTAAAAAAGGGCCAACTGATATCGGCTGATCAATGAAATTAGCGATTAATCACCCTGACATTTCAAGCTAGAGAATGATGCAGCATATTATAAAGTGTTGAGTCACATAGAGGACTTTATAAAACCATTACAAACTTTACTTTAGCTCAGACCTGAAGTTCTCAAACGGTAGCTGAAAAGCAACTAAGCCACCATCTAAAACACCCTTGCAACTGAGAATGCCAGTATCAACAGCTGAAACATCTCACATCCAAGTTTTCTCGGATGCTCTAGTCATTCAGAGACAGTCCTACTCTATTATTGTGTTCTGAGAAGTCCAACCCTGAAATATTCCACTTCCTGTTCAGCATTCTTCCTGGTTAACACATCTAAATCCTCCAGCAAGTGTGCAAACTATACTCTGAAATCAAATTTTTGAAATTAAGCTAATCAAATCCAGATTTAGGAAACAGGGACAACAGATGCTAAAGCAAACATGAGGAAATTAGCAAACCCAACATATTACAGTGCACTTCTGTTCTGTTTAGCAGCGTCCCACCACTGATTACAGATCTGGCATGCTGTGGTCATGGGTGGACCACCGACCTGAACCAAAGCCCAGATACACTAAGTGATGAAACTACTAGTCAAACAAGCTTTGCACTTTTCGTTTATTTCAAGCATGCTAAAAATGGCCCAGGGCGCTTCCTGTATTATCATAGAGCTGGAAGTAATATTCACCATTTAATCAAAAGGAAATTATATTATGCATAAAGATTGTTGTTGTTTGCATTGTAAGACTATTTTAATCACAGTTAAAGGGATATCCCATGATTTACTCACCCTCAAGCCATCCTAGGTGTATATGATATTCTTCTTTCAGACGAATACAATCAGAGTTATATAAAAAAAATGTCCTGGCTCTTCCAAGCTTTATAATGGCAGTGAATGGCCATTTCTGTTTTGAAGTCCATAAAAGTGTATCAATCCATCATAAACGAACTCCACACGGCTCCACTGGGGGGGTTAATAAAGGCCTTCTGAAGCGAAGCGATGAGTTTGTGTAAGAAAAATATTAATATTTAACGTTACAAATTAAAATTATAGCTTCCGACCAAATAGCCATACACAGTCTACTTGCGCCTAAAGCACAACTTACGCAACTTGTGACGTCTGAAGTAGCATAGTGCGTCATGGCGTAGCATAAATATCAGCAGTACGTCGCATTACTCGCATAAGTTGCGCTTTAGACTTAAGTGGAATCCGTATGTTCGTTTGGCCGGAAGCTAGTTATTTAATTTATATAGTTTTAAATATGGATTATTTTCTTACACAAACTCATCGCTTCGCTTCAGAAGGCCTTTATTAACCCCCCGGAGCCGTGTGGAGTTCGTTTATGATGGATAGATGCACTTTTATCATGGATGGATGCACTTTTATGGACTTCAAAACGGCCATTCACTGCCATTATAAAGCTTGGAAGAGCCAGGACATTGTTTACTATTACTCCGATTGTATTCGTCTGAAGAAAAATGTCATATCAACCTAGGATGACTTGAGGGTGAGTAAATCATGGGCTAATTTTCATTTAAGCACAAATATCATTATCATTATTGTAACACATCCTGGTCAAAAATTATTTATGTATGAATTTAGTACAAAAATGTACACTTTACTAATATATCATTCCCGTTTACACTGATGAAAATGCAACAACAAAATATTTAGAATTTATGGTGAACATTATCTAAGCAATTCATTCTGAATTATTATTACTAATTAAGAAAGAAAGAAAGAAAGAAAGAAAGAAAGAAAGAAAGAAAGAAAGAAAGAAAGAAAGAAAGAAAGAAAGAAAGAAAGAAAGAAAGAAAGAAAGAAAGAAAGAAAGAAAGAAAGAAAGAAAGAAAAGGAAAAACTGATTCCAACCAACTTTTGGAGAAGGAAATGTCATTTTCCTAAAATTATTTTCTTTCCAAAGAAGAAAAAACTGTGTTATGGGTAATCACATTGAATAAATTAAAATCATGTTAATTGGATGAGGTAATGCTTGTTATCTTTTCACATAAAACACATTAAAAGCCAGAGGTTAAAAGGTAAAAACGCAGTACGGTGAAGCCAAGTTCCACTTGAAACATTAGGACTGTAATTTTCAGAGCAAAAATAACTTGGACCTTGGAGATGCCATGATTTCTAGCCACCAGTATTCTTAGATGCCAATGCTAGTGTCAGATTATCTTGGTAATCACAGAACTGGACCTGATATGCAGTTCTAAATGCTTAAAGGACAATCCCTAATAGAACAACAAAGTCTAAAGCTGGCAGTGAAATGTTTGAGTTGATATTTCTGCACTTCTGAGTCACATAGAGTCATTCAGAGGAGGACCTTTGGTTGTAATCAAGGCAGGGTCGAGGGTTTGGTTTACAATAAATCAATTATTCTCTTTCTCTTTTTATCTCTGCACCTCCCTGCCAAGTCCAATGGTTCCCTATCTTCACACTTGGCAGTCTGATTTAAAGCAGGCATTGGAGAAGGCTTGTGTTACAACCTCTTCAAATCCCAGTGATTGTACCTTCAACAAAAGACCGCTTAACCACTGTATATGTAATGTTTTTATGTTGCTTTGACTACATAAGAGTTCTGGAAAGCGGAAGTGCTACTCCGGACTCAGATTTCCACTTTAAACTGAAGAGCTCCAGGTGTCGTCACTCTCCCGTTCACGCTAATTTTAGAGAGGAATGTCAAGGCTAAGCATCCATCATCACTAAAAACATACTACACGTACACATAATTTGCATGGTCAATCCAGGCCACATACCTCAACGGTTTGGGTTTATGTATTTTTGAATCTATATTCATAGTTTTAATGCAAGCTTGTTGTTTGTAATGGCCTCCAAAGACTATCCCACATGTACTTTTAGGTTATCCTTGCCTGCAGAGCAGATGTGATCAGGAAAAGCACTTGAGCTCTGAGCTTTTCAGTCTTCTGCATTTCCTACACCTCTTTACTCTGAGCTCACCGAGGCAAGAAACCACATAAATGCCCAGGCCAAAGAGCTTCCAGTTCCTGTCCAACAAGTCTTGTATGGCACAGAGCAGACCTTCTTGTGAATGGGAATGTGTGCCAACAAAAGCATATTAAATGACTGATGTTTTTAGTCGGTCAGCGGTCAAGCTGACTCTGTGTTAAGTCAACTCCCACCTAACCTATCTGATTGTGCAAAGAAATGTACTGGCATCTATGTTTCTGTGAAGAACATTTAATATCCCTGGAACCATTTAATTGGACAAAAGGTTCTTTATAGCGGAAAAAGGTTCTTTAGATTTTTTAAATGTTCTTCACTCTAAAAAACCCAAAATGGTTATTCCATGGCATCACTACAAAAAAAAAAAACTTTTTGGAACCATTATTTTTAATAACATATGTAGTTTAAGGTCAAAGTCATCAATACTCACTCTCGCAGAGTCTCCTCCTCAACCTGCCCCTGATCTTGTCAATGGCGTCAAAGTCCGTCACGTGGAACACATGAGCACTTTTGGGCTCGGCGGCGATCTCTTCCAGCTCCTCCTTAAGAGCTTCCCCAATCCCTACGGCGAACAACCTGATTCCAGCAGCCGCCGCAGCAACCGATGGCTCCAAAACAAAATCCTGACTCCTGCCGTCCGTCAGCAAGATCGCAACTTTCTGAATACCCTTGGCGGCAGGCCTTGCCCCTGTCCTCTCCGTGAAGATGTTGTTGGTGGTGAAGCTGATGGCATCTCCAGTTTTGGTGTTCCCACCCAGGTAGCGGATGTTCCCAGCGGCACGCTTGACCTCCTCAAGAGTTTTGTACCTGCCCAGGTTGAATTCGGCGGTGGGACGGTCACTGTAGCGAACCACGGCCACACGTGTCTTCTCCACACCTACGTCAAAAGATTCTACCAGGTTTGCCACCCACTGCCGGATCTTCTCAAAGTTTTCCTTGCCCACACTGGAAGAGGTGTCCAAGATGAATACCAAATCATAGTGAACATTCTTGCAACCTGGGACAAAAGACATGCAATTTTACAGACAGTGTGTATACAGTTTAGCCACAGATTTATGTGGTTTGTGTTTCTGTCAGTGTACCATGGTCTGGTTGGATAATACATGGACTGAATTTGACAGAGAACTCAAAGCTATTAGTTTGTCAGGTGCAAAACCTCAGTCTGCACACATAACAGACTCACTGAAAGTCAGAATTAGAATTGCCAAGGTAAAGTTAAACAGAGATGTGGTTAGGGGTCATGAAAACAGTATATTTAGGCTAGTATGTGACCTCACCTGCCCTTTGTCCTTCAACACCACTTCTGTACAGAGTCAGAGCCAGTATGGTCAGGACCAGAGAGATCCTGAGGCTGAATCGAAACTCCATCTCCTTCTCCGCTGTTGTTTGCTGATATTCCCACTAAGGTGTGATGATCATCAAGTGCTGCTCCTGTGGAGACATGAAAACAAATGTGAGGTGATCAGTCATTCTGACTCGGAGCGGAGTTATATTGATAGATTGCAAACAGAAGTGGAGTGTATGATTCACGTTAGCCGTGTGCTATTCATAACATTTCTTACTGATGTACTACTGGTGCAGCCCACATTAATCCATATTACTTTCCAAGTTGCCGTTTTAGTTTGAGCCAATAACAAAATGAACCATCATGCTCATAAACACAGTATACAAGTGAATACAGGACTATTTTACCATTTTAAGTACAATATAAATACAATTATTACTTTTTTTTAACGGGTAACACTTTACAATGAGGTTTTAAACTTTAATTATCATGAAATAAGAATGAACTGCACTTCTACAGCATAAATTAATCTTAGTTAATGTTAATTTCAAGATTTACTAATACATTATAAAAATAAAAAGTTGTATTTGTTAACATTAGTTAATGCACTGACATGAACAAACAATAAACAGCTGTATTTCTATCAACAATAATTAGCAAAGATTAATAAATACAGAAACAAATGTATTATTGTTAGTTTATGTTTGTTAATACATTAACTAATGTTAACAAATTAAACCTTATTGTAAAGTGTTACCGACTGCATAATATTATAAATAACACATCATGAAAAATGTAAGATCTCCATCAGGACTGGTTTCAAGGTGGGGTAATAGAAAGAAAACCCCCAGAAAGTTTTATGTCCATCTGTAATTCATTCCCCTGTTCACCAAACTATATATACACTACTGGTGACTAACCACGCTCCTCTGGCAAAGCTGAACTGATGTTTCGCTGTAAATAGGGTGTTCTTCTGATTTAGAGGAGTACAGTTCGCCCCAGGGAGCACACTGTCATCAGGGAGCGAGGGAACAACGTTGGGAAGCATTGAATTATGGTTTGCAGAGCCTTGATGATGTGGCAAGCTTTCCTCACAGGCAATTTCAGCTAAGTTCCCCTACTTTCAGGTGCATTAAATTGCTATTCTCCAGAAAAACCCTTTACCAAGGACAACAGAATGAACTTCATCAATGGCAAATGGGACTTTGATGACTTGTAAAAAATGGTATCAATTGAGTTAGTGAGTTCAAAGTTTCCAGTACAAAAGTTGATGCATCTATGGAAAACTGCCCATTTATTTGGATCCGTCAGACCAATAGGAAAACAATTATGTTCCTCGTGAACTGATGGTCAGAGGCCTCCTCTCACACAATTCAGTGTCTTTTCCTTGTTGCTTTCCACAACTCATTCCTCTCCCTCCTTTTTTTCCTTTCATGAAGGTTTGCACTATCATCATATGACCCAGAAAGTCTTGCTTTCTCTTTACTTTTGGTCTTAAAAGCCCACAGTATGGTGAGTTCTTTGAACCCTTTGACCAGCAGGTCTTCTCATGTTTCTTTGAGGCTGTGAAAGTATCCTGGATTCATTTAACTAGTAACATTAACTGTATACATTTGCAGTAAACAACATTTATACTGGATTTTCATGTGTCTGTGAAAACAAATAGCCACCTGTAACATCTGTAATATGATTTATTTTTAGATTTTAGACATCAAATTATATATATATATGCCAATATGTACTGTTTTTTTACAGCCAGTCAGCAGTCCAAAGTTTTAAAGGGCACTTTGTTTTTCCAGCCCACTGGTCAAGCTATTAGCCTAAATTACCGGGTGCATTTTAAAACTAATGGGCCTGGGCTTGGTTAAAAAAAGTTTAAAAAAACAAAATTCTTTTCAAAACTTAAATGAACTGGTTGTGGAAGGGAACACCCAGTTCACCCAGTTGACCCATATGGTCAATGTCCCAAATTGAACCTGTGGGTGAGTGCCATGTCCAAGGGTACAATGGTTATGGTCACCTACTAGGGGTTGCACAGACTAGACGACTTGATTGCTCTGCCATGACACTTTAAGCTTGACATTGACTATAAAAGTCACAACAGGATAAGAAATCTTTTATGTTCACTTTTATGCTTTGTTTCCAACAGTTAAAATGACAAATAAATGCATACTCTGAGAGCGCTCCACTAGATATGTTTGATTATACCATCTGGATGATCAAAATTAATCGGGTGAATGCACATGTTAAACAGCTTATTGTATACGCAAGTTTATCACCATTCTGCATTGTAACGCACACACATACAGACAGTATCTCGCATCACGTGCAAATAGAGAAACATTTAGTAGCGCATAAATGTATTGTCAACACTGTTCTGTGATTTATCAATAAACTAGCTTAGAAACTGAAAAGTTCTAGCATAGTAGTAACTCAAACCCATAGCTTCACTATTAGTAGAGAGACGCTGCCAGGTAGAATTAATTCACACGCTATCGCTCTCTGTAATGCATTCATATGTAATATTTACTGTGCCACTTTATCTGTATCTTATTTAGAACGAGCAAAAATCTGTGAGAAATATAATGACCCCAAGACAAAAGAACTGAGAACTGGAGCAATAGCATTGTGGGCAGCGCTGTGTCATATGCCATAGCTGTGCACAAGGCAACCCGCGTTCGAGTCTCAACTCGAGGTTCAGGCTTATTTGTACATTAATGACAACGTCAACATCGACCTGACTTTAATCACATAGACGTCGACTTAAAAAAAAAAAATTCCTGAAAAAATCTTTCAATCCCTATCACCTACAACCTTACATTTACCAGTCCTACAACCAGAATTATAATTTTTTTTACTAGACCACCAATCTACAATCTTTTCTTTACCAGCCTTTTGACTTACAAACTTTTGTTAACTAGCTTGACAACCTACAATTGTTTATTCACAGTACCAGTGCTATGACCAATGTGTATTACCAGCCCTACGACCTATAACCTTTCGATCACCAGCCCTAAAACCTTTTGTTTAACATCCATGCAACATACAAACATTTAGTTACCTGCATCCTAAGACTGCATTCTTTCATCGACCAATTTACAATCTTTTAGTTATTAGAAGCACAGTAAAACATACTATTTTGGGGTTTACCAGATCAATAAATACAATCTTTTGGTTACTAGCCATGACCTGCATTCTTTCAGTGACTAACTTACAACCTTTTTATTATTAGACGAATGTACAGTATAACATATCATTTTTGGTTTACCAACTCTATATAACCTACAATTTTTGGTTAACAATGCAACTGACTGATCTCATCCAGTTACCTCTGTTATTTCATTATTGGACAGTCTGGAATAAAAACAAAAAACAAAAAACAAACATCAGTTATCATAATTGTTGTATTGTCTGCAAGTACATTTCTCATTTTGAGTCTCTGAAACCTTTTAATGTTTCTATCTCCACTAACACTCTAGGGCCCGACTGCGGCCAAACTCCAAGACTCTGCTAAACGACCAGCCCGGGAACAACCTGCAGATGAATAAACCAGAAATCTTCACTCTTCTGAAATGTTAAAAACAGCCTTTACTTTTACTAAAGTTCCCCCCAAAAGTGGAAGAATAAAGAAAGCAGTAGTTATAGAGCAGACTGAGCTATCAAGACATGATGACTAAACATCTTAGAGCAAAATATCACAAATCAAACACTGTTTGCTGATGGGATACATTTGGGATATGAACGATAAACTTCACTCTTACCTGTGCTGTCAATATGTAGGAACAAGAATATATTCTTCAACCTCCTCCAAAAACACACCTCACAGACACCTGAAGTATCAAAGCAGCATCCTCCTAGAAATAAAGCTCCAGGTAAGGTCATTCACAGGTGTGATAACACACACACACACACAGTAATCCTGCAGTGAGGAGCACAGTGTTGTGGAGTCTGCTCTCCTCTGCTGGGAGGTGGGAGGGAAGAGGGACTGCTCCTCTAAGTGTTGGGTTTCAGTGGGGACGAGATGGCTGCCCTGCCCTGTTCACGCACATAAAATAAGGCTCTGACAGACTGCACCAATTATAGAGCAACTTTCCGGGATATTTTTGTCACTTTCTTTCTCGTCATCTCTTTCTTTTTCTCTCACACAAGTTCTCTCCTCTTGTCTCCATGGCTTTAAGGATTGATTCTTCTCTCCAGGCCAGGCTGAGCCCACAGGTTGCCAATGGGACTGATCGGCGATTTTTACCCACAAGGTTTGTGTCTATAGTGAGAGTTCACTAGATGAAGTAGTGTGTCAAATGAGTGAATGTGCATTTTCATTAAAACACAGATTTGAAAAGTTGAAAATTGAACTGAGTGGCTCTTTTCTAGTGTAAATGCTCCAGGGTTGTGCAACATTTAGAACTGAAGGATTGGCCACCTTTGAGTTAAGGAAAATGGTCAAATTAATTGGCCAAACAGGCAGGAAGTTGAACTGGAATGACAGGAAAAGGAAAAATTCCCCATTGACTTCCATAGTATTTTTTCCCTCATATGGAAGTCAATAGGGCCCATCAACTGTTTGATTACCGACATTCTCCAAAATATCTTCTTCTGTGATCAGAAGAAGAAAGAAATCCATACAGGTTTGGAACAACTTGAGGGTGAGCAAATGATGACAGACTTTTCATTTTTGAGGGAACTATTCCTTTGAACACAGTGTGAAAAGACCTGTTTAGGTTTTGATGTTTAAACTTGTACCTACAAGTTAAAGATGGATGGATGGATGGATGGATGGATGGATGGATGGATGGATGGATGGATGGATGGATGGATGGATGGATGGATGGATGGATGGATGGATGGATGGATGGATGGATGGATGGATGGATGGATGGATGGATGGAGGGATGGATAGATAGATAGATAGATAGATAGATAGATAGATAGATAGATAGATAGATAGATAGATAGATAGATAGATAGATAGATAGATAGATAGAACACTAGCAGTATCATAATGTCAAAGTAGCCTATTAGTCGAGTTAATCTCTTAGAGGAAACCCAATTAAAAATGACTTTTTTTACCTTAAAAGATTGTAGTGTTGCCGACCTTCCCTTCCTGCTGTTTTTCCTGTCAGATAGTCTTGTTCTTTGAGGCCGAACATGCCAGATATCCTGTGTGCACGGCGTGTCTCTGAAGACCCCTGCTTTCTCTCCCTTTCCCTTTCTCCTCCTGTCTTACTTTTCATGTCTCATCTGGACGTCTTACCACAGAGTACTTTCACAGGCATCGGGCACTCACGAAATCTTACAAACATGCACTTTCCAAACTCCCTAAATCCCATCGTTATGGACAGTAAAACACATCAACAACCGAGCCACACAGCAATAAACATCCACCAGTAAAAACGTGCAGAAAGTAACTGCTCGTGGTTCATCTTGTTGAAAAGAAACAAGATCTATTTCCATCCTCTACCTTTTTGTAAGGGGTCTCGCAGGAGGTCGCACTAACTTTAGCGCAGGGCAAAGTCCAGCAGAGGACAACTGATGGTTTGGCACAGATGCAGATCTACAAAAGTGACGAGGAAGTGAAGTTTATATAGGTTCTTTGAACTCAAGTGAGGTTATAAAGGTCATTCAGATCTGTTTCTGTTATGAAGATTTCATTATGGAAAAAATAATTAGAGCTTGAGCTTACGATTTAATTATGGGAAGAAGGTTTTTGTATTTGCTGCCCGTTTCTTTAACATAAAACAAAATATTACAAACTGGTCATGGATGGTGTTCTCCATTGGCCAGCCAGTTGATCAGTAGCCTAACAGATAGGCAACTCATGTTTATACAACCATGGATTTTAACTAGATTCAGTGTGGGGGTGCTCTGATGCCGACTTGAAACCAATTTGAGCCATGTGTCAGTCCTAATCCTCTCTCAGATTTCTGCGTCTTTCTGTAGTCAATAATTGTAGGCCTATCCCTTAAAACTAATATTTGATCACCAAAATGACATACAGTTTTTTTCCTGTTAAAAAAAAAAATCATGCCTTAAAATAGCTTGAATGCAACTCTACACCCTTGCCTTGCTTCATTTAGTATACGCGGAGTCGCGGATCCATGAATATGCTAATTTGCCCCGCCTCCACTCACGTCAGCTCAGAGATTCACTCGGCCAACAATACTGAGGTAAACGCTGCACAACGGTATCGCTCTTTACAACATCGGTAATTAATATAATTAGCCTTTAGCTTGTCAACAGCTAATAATGTCTAGCTAATGTTACACAAACCATGTTTCCATTTGCCATCTCAGAGTCAGGCATCTGCCTTCTAACAATCATCAGAAACGCTTTGAACAACTCAGAACACCCGCATATTGCTAAATCTACCCGATTTTTCATATCAACAGAAAAATATAGGCTACCTGGATAACCTGGACCCCCCTGCTAGATCGCTGTTAATGATATGCTAAAGCCCGAGGGACCTTGACATGATGGATTACAAGGTTGTGACGTCAGAGGGTTTCAAACCACGTCTTTGAGACAGTCTTTGGTTAAATGCAGTTTTAATGAGAAAATACTCAGCAATGGTGTTGACTTATGATTTTGCACATGGTTTGTCTTAAAGCACACTAAAAACAACACAAAGACATAACATTAAAAACGTTATTTTCACTACAGGGGGACTTAAAAAAAAACAGTGTCCACTACAATGTTCATCACACTTAACAGCAACATTGAATAGGATACATTTGTTAAAAATTGTTTAATTAACAATAAAGAGTACTCATATCCCGTAATCCATCGCAATAATAACCATGAGCTAGTGTTCTGTTGCCTTTGCAGCTTTTACAAAGTGTCATTTTAGTGTTAGCTATATAGTGCTGAAATGACATTCTTTGAAAGTAATTTTAGTCATTTAGCACTGTCCCCTGAGAGAAGACAGATTTATGTATTTATTTATTAATCTCAGATTGTGTTAGACACAGCAACATTTTATTGATTTATGTAAATAGGAAAAGAAACACAGTGATCATTGAAATTTTCATTGGCTGCGGTGAACAATATTGACAAACTCTTTGCTTAGACTGTCAATGTGGACATTCTATTTTTATCTAGTTTTAGCAACGATAATCGTCTTATATGAAGAATATAAATGGATTTTATTACACGCCTCACCGGAATACTGGATTCTGATTGGTCAGACGTAGTGTTCTGCAGGTAACAATGAAAAACTGCATAAATTAACATTTTAAAGCAAGACACCACAGGCGGATAGGGTTATTTTTGGGTAGTTATTATTATACCCTAATTATTAAACATTACCATACTTCCCAGTTAATTAATCACAGTTCATTAAGACATACAATTTTATATTACAACTTTTCTGCAATGTTGCGTTCAAATATGCAAATTAGGCAGTATCTAATTAAAACTGCTGTCAAATTGATTAATCGCATCTAACATATATATACAGTGTATATATATATATATATACTCACATTATATATTCAAAAACATTTGTTAGATGTGATTAATTGTGATTAATCGATTTGACAGCACTAAAACACGCACACACACACACACACACACACACACACACACACAAATATGTCCACGAGTCCCATGACACAGATATTTTTATTATTATTATTTACTGAGTAAGTAATGTAATAACTTTCATGTCCAAGTCGTGATCACCCTGTCTGGGTTTATTTAGCAATAATCACTGATGGACTCACTGTAAATAATCTCTCATTTATAAATACAGAAATATTTGGATCAGGAATGTTGTGCTGTTTTCTCCATTACTGAGCTGTTTTCAGATCTAAACCCAAGAGGGAAATCCTCTGTAGGCATGGCTGTTTTGCCATGTTCAAGTCTCTAACCCCAACACCACCTGTTGCACTTCCTCTTCGGGTCAGAGAGTCAGAGCACGGCTTCCTGAATGTTATTAACAGCCATCCTTCTCCCAACTTTACCCACTGCCTCCATCTCACGAATCCCAGGTTCCCGCAGGTTCTTCCATGATGCCTTTTGCAGCACACGGCTGGCATCTCTGATGGCCTTGTCGCCGGGGCGCTGACCTTTGCCCGGGCCGGCTGAGGCCTGTTTGCTCTCGTCACCTGTTGATAAACTGGATTTGCTCTGATCCTCCTCTAGCCGCCAGGTCCTTCGCAGTCTTAGACGCCTCTTGTCTGCATCCTGGGTTTTAACTGGAGCAGCTGATTGGCTGTTGTTCTCGGGAGCATGTGCCGAGCGAACTGACAGATTACCTTCCACTCGCCCCGCCTCCTTCCCCGCTGGCCTATCAGAACCAAGCTTGACTTGATTGACAGGTAGCAGTGGTTTGTGGGGCTCTGTGATGATACTCAGCGCCAGCGGGGAGCATTCTGGTGACTTGGCCGGGCCGTCCTGCCAACAAACCTTTGCTTTTCTTGGATACGCCCCCCACGAATTACAGCCCACCGCTTTGGCCTCCTGAGCACTTCTGATCTTCTGCCACTGTGCCTCTCTCACCTCTAGGGGGAGCTCTAGCGGGGCAAGTTTCAGAGGGCGTCTCGGGGGGAGATTCTCAGCCTCTTTCTCTCGCTCTGAGGGCTGGAAAAGAGCTCTACCCTGATCCTGTATGGAGGAGGAAGAGGTGGAGGAGGAAGAGGAGAGCGTCAAGTGACCAGGCTCCTCAGCATGTGTCGGTAACAGATGGAGGGCAGGTGTGCGTGAGAGACGGCCCTTTTTAGACACCAGCTGAATACCACAGCCACTTAGACGGATCATCGCATTTTTCCCCTGGCAGGTCAAACTTTCCTGAATCTTTAGCAAACACACGTGCAAAACAATTTTTTACACATTTCACACATTTACATGCAGTTTTCTATGACACATTTATTATGGAAAAAATCTTATAAACACTGCCAGTGAAAAGTTTGGACAGACTGATTTTTTTTTCTTACGATGTTAAAAATCGAAATGCTTAAAATTTGTTTTGTGGACACATAAATTGTGCATAAATAGGAATTTCTTTATTTTTTTTGATGAATGAGCTGGAACACATAATGGAGGAAATAAAGTGTCCTACAAACTCCTTTAAAAATAACATTCCAGGATGCACCTCATGCTTTAAAGAAGCTAAAATATATTATATAACATTTTATTCAATTTACAAAAAAAAAGGATAAAAAACAATAATCATGTTTAATAGGGAATATATATATATATATATATATATATATATATATATATATATATATATATATTTTTTTTTTTTTTTTTTTTTTTTTTTTTTGCAACTGCTTCTTACAAAAATCATAGTAGTATTTAATCAAATTAAATAAGAAACATTTACCCTCAAGTTAAACATTAATATTAATATTTTCTCTTTATTACGACCATTTTTAATAATCTTTACATTACAGTAGCATTGAAACAGTCCATAGAATGTTTGATTACTGATTTAAAAAGACACCAGCTTCACTCCAAATGTGGAGTATATATGCAGTCATTTTTTAAATGAAAACAATAATTTCCTCTAACAATTCAGTCACAACTAAACAGATTGTGAATCTTCAGAATAGAATAGAATAGAATAGAATAGAAAAGAATAGAATAGAATGCTTATATACTCACAACTGATGCCATAATTTCCTGTGTTTTTTGCCGAATCATCAAGCCGTGTGTGTTTGTTTTTTTTCCTCTGTCCTGCACGAGACTGTGACTTTGCAGAGAGAGAGAGAGAGAGAGAGAGAGAGAGAGAGAGAGAGAGAGAGGTTGCATTAGACTGACAACTGTTTCAATGATTGACAGTAAGAACCTTATGAGGATTGGGGTCAGTGTGCAGGTGTGTTGTGATCTCTGCTGATGTCAAAGCCACTTCACTCACACACACACACACACACACACACACACACACACACACACACAAACCCCCATGTGCTCTCATGGACACATGGTCTTCTTTCCTTTTATTTACATTTTATTTTCAAATGTTCAGTAGAGAATGTGATTATATTGTCAGCAGGCACTAGATGGCGCTACAGACTGCAGCCTCAAACGTGCTTGACTGTGGAATGGAACACCAGTTTACTACTGACTGAATGCTGCACTCTGGACTGAACACTGCCTACAATGTTAAAAAGAAGGCTACTATATGTTTAACATGACAGTTATTATTTTATATTAAATCATAGAGTTGGGTACTTGGTCTCGGACTGCAATTATGAATGAACTTGGACTCACTCAGGTGGACTTGACGCGAATTCTTCATTTTTGACTCCGAAATGTTGGTAACACTTTGTTTTTCAGTGTCCTTGTTACACATGTTACATGTACTTACCATAGTAATAACAGTAAATTATGGATAATTACATGCAACTAACCCTAAACAAAACCTAATCCCAACCCTATAGTAAGTAGCTGTTGTTAATTAATATTACCCAGCACTTACACTATAACAATGACACATTAATATAAAGTGTGACCGATTTTTAGTATAGTCTTGTAACATGAAATAAAACAAGTAACAAAAAAAAAATGATATAACAGATAACAAGACATTAAACATCAACTCAACTCAAACTCAACTGGTTAAAGGGTAACTCTCGCCAAATTGCAACCTAGGCTATTTTTGTTAATCTGCCCGAGTCAAACATTCGTGTAAAAGCATAATTAGAATGGAAACGTCACTTTTAAGTTTGACCGTATTTTAGTTTTCGGTCAAAATGCCTTTTGAATGGGAGTGCTAGGGGCACTGCAGTGATAGCATCAAAATCGCTATTTTTAAAACACTAAGGAGGCTCAGCACAACATGAAACTGTGCTTGAAGTATCACCAGGGGCTCTACACATGATCTCCAGCATTGAGAACATTGTTTGTGTACACAAAGTTTACTAAAAAGAAAGGTTTTGTACGACTTACTTTATCAGTTAGTGTTTCCGTCCGCCGGCATTTTGTCAGTCAAAAATAGTCGATCTCCGGATGCAACGTAACCGGGATGAGAGAAAGCTCCTAAAGCTTAGTTCCATAAATTCACAGATAATTTGTTGTTTTGTTGTTATTGAAAATCAATATTAACCTTGTATTTGAAAAAGGATCCTCATATAAGAAACAATACTAAAATTCAGAGTCAGTTAATTCGCTGATACTCCCATTCAAAAGTCAATTTGACCAAAAACGAAAATACGGTCAAACTTAAAAGTGGCGTTTCCATTCTAATTATGCTTTTAAATTAAAGTTTGCCTCGGGTAGATTAACAAAAAGACCCTAGGTTGCAATTTGACGAGAGTGACCCTTTAAGGGCTTAGACTCGACTCAGATTCGAAAAGGTGGACCGTGTGGACCTATTAAATCACTATTAATCACTAACTAAATCACTAACACTATTAAATCAACTGGATTGATTAGCATTGTTTAATTTCAACAAATATTGAGTCAAAATATATATCATAAGTGCTTTTGGAATTGGAAACAACGGTCAAGTTGAGTGTATTGCATTGCGAAATACCTAATTCCTTGCTGTGTGTTTTGTTTGCATTCAGCATATTTTGGCCAATTATTCTGCATTATTCTGACTTTTCTTTATTCTCTGCGTAAAAACAACAGATCAAGTCTAAATCGACACAATGTGGAAATGTAAAGCAAGCAGATGATCCCCGGTTTGACGATCTTACTCTCCATTTGTGAGGTGGAATGAGATATCCAGTGGCCTAATCTTCTCTAAAGTCCTCATAGTCACCCTGAAATCCTCTTCTTCCATGCTGGGGCTGATGGGATTATATGTATGGCTGTGGTGTTGAGTGAGAGCTGATCCTGGTGACCCAGAGCAGGGAAAGTGCTGTCGTTATCCAGAACGAGCTAAGCGCCGCATGGGGCGCGACAGCCTGAAAAAGCAAGCTGACCACATATTCGTATGGGCATGAGTGCAGAGACACCGAAATTGGTTTCAAAAGGGCAACGGGCTTAACGAGCATCGGTCCTGCACAGGCTCTCAAATCTGGGAAAGAATTGTAACAATCTGCCTGAAACCCCACGCCTTCAAGGCAGCCATATCCATCTGTCCTTATCCGCGCACAGATGTGATTGTTCAGATGGAACCAGCTGATAATGGTGCTTTTGTGTGCATTTCCTTTCTCCATTTTCATTTTTGCTCTGGGTCACAAATATTGTTGGGCTGTGAGGAGCTACTGATAACACATTCTCTTCAAAGCCATCAAGACGAACATGAAAAACTATATATTTAGCTTATTTAAAAATGTTTAAAATGAGTATTGCTCAGTGGTTGCTAGGTTCTGCTGAATGGTTGCCAGGTTGTTACTAAGGTGTTCTGGCTGTTTGACAGGGTGGTGCTGGCTAAGATGTTCTGGGTGTTGCTAAGCATTTGCCAAGGGGGTTTTTGGTGGCTGTTCGGGTGTTACTAAGGTGTTCTGGGTGGCTGCAAGGCGGGTGTTGCTAAGTGGTCACTAGAGTGATCTGGGTGGATGCCATGGTGCTGATAAGTGGTGGCGAGGGTACCTGGCTGCTAGGGTATTGTTAAGTGGTTGCTAGGTTGTTCTGGGTTAATGCCAGGGTATTGCTAATGTATTCTGGGTGGCTGCCTGGCTGTTGCTAATTGGTGGCTAGGGTACCTGGCTGCCAGGGTGTTGTTAAGTGGTTGCTAGGGTGTTATGGGTTGATACAAGGGTATTGCTTAGGTATTCTGGGTGGCTGCCAGAGTGTTGCTAAGTCATGGCTAGTGTGCCTGGCTGTCAGGGTGTTGCTACAGTATGTGGTTGCCAAGACATTACTAAGGTGTTCTGGGTAGCTGCCAGGGTGTTGCTAAGTGGTTGCCAGGGTGTTGCTAAGTGGTGGCTAGGGTGCATGGCTGTTGCTAAGTAGTGGCTAGGGTGTTCTGAGTTGATCCCAGGGCATTGCTAATGTGTTCTGGGTGGCTGCCAGGGTGTTGCTAAGTGGTGGCTAGGGTGTCTGGCTGCCTGGGTGTTGCTAAGTGGTTGCTAAGATGTTCTGGGTTGATGCCAGGGTATAGCTAAGATGTTCAGGGTGGCTGCCTGGGTGTTGTTAAGTGGTTGCTAGGGTGTTCTGGGTTAAAGTAGAACTCCGGTCAATTTTAACATTGAGCTCATTTTTTTGTAAATTTGGAGTGCTGTCAGTACAGAGAACAACGCCAAAAATCGATGTTGCCTACACCGAGTTATCCTCTTTTTAAAATTTGCACCCTGTTGACTTCAATGGGGCAAGTTTTAAACCAGCTTTTAGCCTCTTAACATCCTTGATGTGTCATTACAAGTGCACAGCTAATGTGAGTGATTCCTCAGAGTGATCACGAGTGAATCTGACTGCAGTATATGTGAAAGATATTAATAAAAATGATGTTATTTCAGCCAGCGCACATACCTGTATTTTCTTCCTGTTTTCGGTCGAAGTCCAGAGTAATCGATTGTCGAGTTCACACGCATAGGTTTAGTTACCTATGATCACGCGCCTGAACTCGACAATCGATTACTATGGACTTCGACCGAAAACAGGATGTAAATACAGGTATGTGCGCTTAAATGACAAGTTTAAATGACAGGTTTGTATTAGTTTAAAACTTGCCCCATTGAAGTCAACAGGGTGCACATTTTAAAAAGAGGATAACACGGTGTAGGCAACACCGATTTTTGACGTTGTTCTCTGTATTGACAGCACTCCAAATTTCCAAAAAAATGAGCACAATGTTAAAATTTACCTGAGTTCTCCTTTAATGCCAGGGTATTACTAACACCTTGTCTACACCGGACGCGAGCGGAGCGACGCAATGCGATTTAAAATAATAAAGCTTATTATAAACAGTGATTCAGACCTACACTGGATGCGGCGCGACATGAGCGGCAAATCACCGACAGTAAACTGATACTCGTTTTATTTATAATGTGCTGACACGAAGGACAAATGCTTTGCAAAGGGCGCTTTGTAGACAGTGTAGTGTAGTGTAGACAGCCTTTAGCTGTTGCAGTCGCATCCGTTGTAGACACGACACGGGGTAAAGTATTCTGGGTGGTTGGATATTACTAAGGTGTTCCATGTGGTTGTCAGGGTGCTGCTAATGGTTGCTAGGGTGTACTGGGTGGCTGTCAGGATATTGCTGTGTGGTTTGTTCTGAGTGATTTTCACTTGTTTTATCATTCACCAAGTGAAAAATAAGCTTGATCTGAAAAGACAAGAGAAAAAGTATAATTCTAAGCTGTCATTTATGCCTAAAAAATTGACAATTGTACAATTCTCTTTCATCACCAGGTGCAACACAATTTCGTCAGGCTTACAAAAGTTGTTCTCACAGCTTTCTCAAGATGTTTCCAGCCATCCTACTAGAGAAAAATATGGTTTTCTTGATGCCTGGTGGAGTTCATTGTATATGTCTCAGCCTAAAGTTGTTTCTGCAGAAATGTCAATCACCTGTAGTGCAAAGAGAAAAAGAGGTTATTACAGCAAAGACAAGAATCTCACAGGGTTTGTGACGGTTGGCTCTGCAGTTCTCCAGACAGGCCCACTATGAACAAAAGTGTTCCAATTTAGTTGCAGTCCCCTGTGGAGAGGTCACTGACCGCCTGTTATATGAGGGAATTTAGACACCCACTGTTCAACAGTGCTTTCCCACAAAATCACCACAAACACGAGAGAGAGGAAATAATTACAGCAGTTTTATTTTTGGATAAATTATTACTCTAATCCACCCCACATAAATAGTTTACCACAGAGATTTTTGTCAGGAGAGAAAGTCGTAAACCAAAAAATGAATGTAGTATGTTTTTTTTTTTTTTTTAGATTTAATCTTCTGGAGTTTCGCAGCACATTTGCATGCTTTCTTATGCAATTATAATTTGACATAATGGCAATAGGGTGCTAAAGGATATGATCTGAAATGAAAAGAACAGTACTCTTGGCTAGAAATAAAAAAACCAAGTCATTTTTGATGAAGGTGGATTCATTTTGTCCCAGAATGCCCTAGTGCATTAGCTACATTTGACTCTTTATTAAAATGTAAATAGCTTATGAAACTTATTAAGTTAATGCACATATTATATATGTGTGTGTGTGTGTGTGTGTGTGTGTGTGTTAACTTATTTGTTGTTTTGTTGTATTACAAGCATTATGAGCATATATATATATATATATATATATATATATATATATATATATATATATATATATATATATATATATATATATATATATATATATATATATATATATATACTATATATACAACCCCGTATCCAGAAAAGTTGTGAGTCTTGGGACATTTTGTAAAATGCAATAAAACCAAGAATCTGTGATTTGTTAATTCTCTTTCACCTTTATTTAACTGACAAAAGAAAAGATTTTCAAAGTTTTCACTGACTAAATTAAGTTTATTTTGTACATTTTGCCATTTTTAATTTTTAATGGCTGCAACACAATCCCAAAAAAATGGGACAGAGGCATGTTTACCACTGTGTTACATCACCTTTCCTTTTAATTACACTATTTAAATGTTTGGGAATTTAGGATAATAATTGTTCAAGTTTTGCAAGTGGATTTTTTGCCCTATCTCGCCTGATGCAATCCGAATATACGCCTCCACATCAATGGTACCTTCACACATATGCAAGTCACCCATGCCGTTTGCATTGATGCACACCCGTACCATGACCAATGTTTGCTTTTGCACTTATCGCTAATGAAAATCTGGATGGTCCTTTTCGCATTTGGGACTGAGAACACAAAGTTAGTTTTTCCCCAAAACAAGCTGAAATGTGGACGTATCTAACCACAGCACACATTTCCCCAGAGAACTCAGCACAATCTCTGCATTGAACAGAGATTCTAGATTTCTGATTGATTATATCAGATATACTATCATTTTCTTATAGATTATAGTATAGATTTCTCCTTTGTGTAAGATTTAAGTGGCATTTCTTGATGCAGCGTCAGACTGTGTTAAGTGACAACGGTTTTCCAAAGTACTCCTGAGCACATGTGGATACATTTAACACAGTAGGATGATGGTTTCTCATGCAATGCCATCTCAGGGGTCAAAGGTCACACACATTCACCAGAGGTCTCCTGCCTTGCCCTACACGAACAGAGATTTCTCTGGATTCCCTGAATCTTTTCAATATGTATGCTACTGTACTGTAGATGGTGAAATACCTAAATACTTTGCAGACTTGCATTGAGAAATGTGATTTTTGAATTGTTTGACAATTCTCTCATGAAATTTGGCACAAAGTAGTGAGCGATGACCCAACTTTGCTGGCAAGGACAGAGTCTTTGGTGGATGGTCCATTTTAACCGTAATCACAATACCCTCACCTATTACCAGTTCAACTGCTAATTGTGAACTGTTTCAAAACAAGTCAATTGGATATTCTATAGTCTTTTCACTTTTATTTTGCCTCTGTCCCAACTTTTTTGGAGTATTGCAGCCATCAAAATCAAAATATGTTTATTCTTACAAAATACAATTAATTTGGCCAGTGAAAACATTAGGCATTTTTTCTTTGTGCTTTTGTCAGTTAAATAAAGGTTAAAGAGAATTAACAATTCACAGATTCTTGATTTTATTACATTTTATTACAAAAGCCTCTAAGTGTCATCTGACATTTTCTTCTAGAATGATCATTTTTATTAAGCTCATATATATATAAGTTCAGTAATTCCACTTAAATGGCAATGCAAATTACCTATTAATTGTCATTTAAGTGAAATTACTTAACTTAAATATACAAGCTTTATAAAAATTATCATTCTAGAAGAAAATTTCACATGGCACTTAGAGGCTTTTGCATCTGAACTCTTCATATATATATATATATATATATATATATATATATATATATAATCATTTTATATAAATTATATCTGTGTATATGCATAGAATTACTGATTAAAATAATAATTACCAATACTTATTTACTTAATAATTATTCTGTTTAAATCATAAAACTTTCCAGGATTTTTTTCATTCCCAGCATTTCACTGTGGATTTGGCCTTTCGGATCCCACTGTATGTGCATATGCATAATGGAACACATACATGTGTACATAAGCTTATGTAATATCTCTCTCTCTCAGCACCTGCATATTAGACAAGCCGTTCATATCAGTGATTTATAAAGAGAGAGGTTAGCTCTCCTCCTCGGGTGGCTTGACTGGGTGCTGAAGCTCTTTTGAGCTGCGTTTTAAATTACAGGCTGGATCCAGCGCCAGAGATCCAGCTTTCCTCCACCACTGCTCTTATGCTGTCGCTCTCCCCCGGCCTCAAACAGCAGCCTGACAGCTTAATTAGCCAGGAGCCACGGGAGATGAATAGGGCCGAGGAACATTCGCTTCCACCTACTCAATAAAGGCCGGCATCCAGCTGTAGACCCACCAAACACTGAGATCGCTGATGTCATGGAGGCTGCTGAACCGCAACCTTACGGAGAACCGGGAAAAAGAGTGAAAAGAATATTAATTTGCTGGAGTAGTAGCTAATGTACTCTGTTAGAAGATGAGTCAAGTTTACTCTATTTAGTTCAGGAGCCCCTAAAGGGATATGGAGGTGGAAAAAAAATGAGATGGGAGAAAAATAATAAGTCCTTGCTTTTGTGTTCTCTCACAAATGTTTAGCGTTCCTCCGAGAAACTTTGCCTTCGATTGCAAAACTTTTTAAGTTCTTTGCAAGCAAACGCAAAGTTTATCGGGGAACGCAAAACGTTTTCAAGAAAAGGCAAAAGCATTGAAATAATTTTTTCCCATCTCATATTTTTCCATCACCATGTCCTTTTAGGGGCTCTGTATATTCCTGGTCTTATTGTGAATGATTTTATGTTATTCCAAAGAAAAAAAATGCTTACTTGACTTTTCAGCAAACACCACCAAACTATGAAACCTTGTTTCTGCCACAGAAAAAAAAAAAAAAAATGAAAAGGTAATTCTGACTTTTTATCTCACAATTCAGACTTTTTTCCTCACAATTGCAAGTTTACATCTCGCTATTCTATGGAAGCTTGTTTCCGCCACAAAAAAAAAAAAAAGAAGATATTTGCGACTTTTTATCTCACAATTGCGAGTTTACATCTCGCAATTCTGACTTTATTTCTCAGAATTGCGAGATATAAAGTCAGAATTGCGTGAAATAAAGTCAGAATTGCGTGAAATAGTCACAATTGCGTGTTATAAAGTCAGAATTCTGACTTTTTTTCTCGCAATTGCGACTTTATATCACGCAATTCTGACTTTATATCTCAGAATTCTGACTTTATATCACGCAATTGGGAGATATAAAGTCATAATTGCATGATATAAAGTCGCAATTGCGTGTTAGTCAGAATTGTGAGATATAAACTATTCTAAGGTAAAAAAAGGTCTTTCTAAGGTCTTTTTTTTCCCCTTAGAATTGGACTTTATATCTCACAATTCTGAGAAAAGATGTCAGAATTGCGAGATATAAACTCGCAATTATGTGTTACAAAGTCAGAATTCTGAGATATAAAGTCAGTATTGCGTGATATAAAGTCGCAATTGCAAGAAAAAAAGTCAGAATTCTGACTTTATAAGACGCAATTGCGACTTTATATCTCGCAATTCTGACTTTATATCTCAGAATTCTGACTTTATTTCACACAATTCTGACTTTATATGTAAACTCGCAATTGTGAGATAAAAAGTCGCAATTATCTTTTAAAATGTTTTATTCAGTGGCGGAAACAAGCTTCCATACTATTCTAACTTTTTTCTCAGAATTGTGTGATATAAAGTCGCAATTGCGAGTTATAAAGTCAGAATTGCGAGGGAAAAAAGTCAGAATTGCGAGTTTATATCTCACAATATTGACTTTAGAACTCCCAATAACTTTCAGCATTCAGGACATGGTCAGAAAGCCTCCTCAAAAGTGTGTTACAGCTACTGTATTTTCTGGTATAAAACAATTTACATCATACAATCAATTCCTGATAATGCAATCAAGTCTTGCCCTACAATTTTGATCTTGTTGGACACTAAAATGGGTTACGAATGCTGTTCATAGTTTAAGCAATCTTAGGATGTTTCAGTGCAGTGAAGTCAAATATCCAATTAAATGCAGTGCAGTGAAATGTTTACATGCAATAAATTACTTGCTCATCTTATAAATGTACACAGTTTATTTTAATGACACAGGGCAATGTCAGTTTACAAAACTGTTCCAGAATATAAAACTTGTGCTCACTGGAGTAAAGCAATAAGCATTGAGTGGTTTTACAGTGACTAATGGAGTAAACAGCCTCATGCACTTTTCTTTTATAAAATGGTTACAAAAGCAAATTCAGTAAAAAAAAAAAAAAAAAAAAAAATCAATAACATATTTTGGGTCACACTTTAGATTAGGGTCCAATTCTCACTATTAACTAACTATTTTTTGCTTCAGTAAACTCATAATTACTGCTTATTAATAGTTAGTAAGGTAGTTGTTAAGTTTAGGTATTGGGTAGGATTAAGGGATGTAGAATATGGTCCCACAGAATAAGGCATTAATATGTTTCCAGACAGCAACATTGTGTCGGCTCAGATCCGGCCCACATCTGGACCGTATGTAATCCACGTGTACCAGACGTGGGCCGGGCCTGGGCCAACACAATGTTGTCTGGGTGCTTTATAAGTACTATTAGTGCGGATTGGTCCCTAAACTAAAGTGTTACCTTAATTTGTATAAAAACAGACCTAATGCCATTTAACGATTCTTCCACAAAGTAATGCAAATTGTTAGTATAAACACTGGCTAACTGTAACTGTAAGCTGATGTGCATTTGCAACTGAGCATGTGGATCACTGAATCAGATTTTCTAATCAGATCTGTTCATTTTCTAAACATTTTACTGCACTGACAATTGAATAATGAAATATAGATGTGCTAACAAAATCTTGGAGCTTGTACTGCCCATCACAACTGCATTAGCTCCTACTCACCGCCTAGTCTCGAACTAACACAGTGCTTTTCTCACTCACTAAAACACAGGCACAAACTTTTTATTGGCAGAAAATGACAGCTTCATATTCTTCCACTCAAGACGTGAGTGTGGTTTCCACAAATAGGTTCCCAGTGAAATTCACAGGCACATTCAGCCCCTTCTTTCTCTCTTTCTCTCTTAAAGTCTAGCTCCTTCACTAGGATTCATTTAGATTTCACACATTGAGAAGGCAATGTTGCCTCTGTTAGCTCCACTGTGTATAAGTCAGATTTGCTATCACTTACATCACACTACAGTAGATCCACTAACTATCTTTAATGCATTACTACTAGAACTTACTTGAAGCAGAGTGATGTACACTGTTAATGATAAACATTCACATTTTAGCAAGTAAAATGCATCAATATGTCAAAGTTTCTATGTGGTAATAAGAAACAGGTGTGTAAATTACCTTCTCTGCTGATAATCGTACACCTGCAGAACAACTTCTAGCATTGCATAGCATCATTTATCCTCTGCAATTTGGTTTCAAGGAGACTTCTGTGTTGACAAACGAACACCTGCAAGCAAATGTTAGCATTGCAATTTGTTTCTTTGTATGTCGTCTTCAGAGCGTCTTTATGATCGGAAGTCAGAGATACAGGTAGGACTATCCCACATACCATTTTCAATCTTATGCAGCATTAGACCTTGACTTAAAATGTTCCGCACTTATAAACTGAAAGTGTATTAGCATACTGTTAGCACAGCGTTAGCATTTTTAACCAGAGATTATTAGGCGTTCCTTGCTTTTGTGAAGTTAATCTCAAAGTTTGTTGCCAGTACAGTGTGAATTATTAACTAAATCACGATGTGTTAACAATTTCAAGTGTGAAACATCCATATGCTTAATAACTTGACTTAATGACTTAAATTAGCCAAGGCTTTGCTCAGTTTAGTTGGTTTAAGATGGGTTAGCTCGTGTTTCAGCCTGGTTTAGCTAGTCTCCCATCTTAAAACCTTACAGGCTAGTTAAAGATGGTTTATTCAGTAGGAAAGGTTTATATGATTTTGTTTACATTAAACATTATACATTTTAAACTTGTTCCTGACGACTTTGTTTAAAGAAAGATGCATAAACTGTTTGTATATATAAACTAACGCTGCGTCCGAAATTGAATACTCTCATGTGAAAACCGCCAACAGAGTAGTATTTAGTAGTAGTTTACATTGCAAAGCATTGTACATAACTACAGCAGAATGACTATACAGTAAGCAGCAATAAACGTCACTGCATTTGATCTATTGCCTGTAGTTAAAGTTTAAATGGCACGCAAATGACGCCTACAAGCCTTTCGACAGCTGCTGAAGAGATCCTGATGTGAGAGATAAGGTGGGAAGGATTGTGTGGTGTGATCCAGCACCTTTCACCTCCCATCATGTACTGAGAAAACGGACTAATTTTGGGCCCAGAGAGAAAGCATGCTCTGCACGCTTATTGACAGCACTTATGGCAACACAGGAAACTGGAAACAGAAAAAGACTTTGGCAACATGGTTATTTGCAAACAGTAGCTGTCAAAAAGTCATGTGCACAGATGTGAATGCTGATTGTGTTAGTCAGTGCAAGTATGAAGTGGTAAGTGCATCTATATGAGTCAGGGTTATTATAGTTAACAAAAAAAAAAAACATACAAAATCGTTACTTTAAATAAAATAAACGTAAAAATAATATATATATATATATTGTTTAGTTTCAGTGTTAAAAAAATTAATGATTAATAAGTTATGACAACATATGTTTTAACATTGCTTTAACTCATCAAAATAAGTTATACAAGATTCAACTAAATTAAAGAATTGTAAGTCCGTTAAATGTAATTTAAGTTGAAATGACTTCAACATCCAAGTTTATTGTACTTAAAAATGTAAGGCAGCAACTTTTTTTACAGCGTTGAAATCAATAAAAACCTATAGACTTTTTAAAAACTAAAAAAGTGACACAAACTCAATAAAAAAGTACTAAAACATTACAATTAAAATGAATACGAATAGTATAAAATGTGAATCTGAATAAAAACTATAATAGTATTTCAATTAAACTAAAGTAACACTGATGCAAGTGTTTAATCTAGCTGGTTTAAACAAATGTGTGTATTTACAGTAAAGATTTTTATATTTATAATAAGTTGAAGTTTCTGTCACCAATAAAACCAATGAATGTGTGTTTATGCAGATTGTCATGTGATGCAGAAACTGCAAATCAGAGAGCACTCGGTAAGAGAAGAAGGAAGTTGAAATTTTTTTAATTCAAATTTTTAATTCACCCCAGTCATGTGGTCAAGAGGTCAGCCGGCCACACTATGTCATGCACACACAACAAATAAGACAAACAAACAAATTGAAATGCCCATTGCAAGTTTTCCCAATAAAGGCAAAACAATATGTTGTTCTGACAGTCCGGACTTGTATCATGACGGATTCCCTTCTTTAGTCAGAGAGGGTCACACAGATTATTTGATGTAGCGGGATCTTTAAAGATCCCTCAATAATGGATTCTATTGCCGAAAGAGATCACTGTAGAAATGAATATAGAGCAACATGATGATTATTGTGAATAATCATATTTATACGGCAGAGTGAATCACACTGCTGTGGGTGGACAGACTGATTTAACAATGCAATATTCCTCTAGCATTAAGATAAAAATATAGCAGCTGAGAGTAAACAAATGAAAAAGAGATGGTCACAACAATTGTGTGTTTCTCTGCTGAAAGACAAACAAACAAACAAAAAAAAACATATATTGTCAATTAAATTATATAGGGGAGACCGAGGCTAGTTGCTATATCATCATATTAACTCCTGTCACCCCTATAATAATATCAAGAAGAAATTTGCGTTTTATTATTGATTTATGTAAGTAAACAGAACTTTTTGATACACATTTTATTCATGTCAATGCCCACCCATAGCAGTAGATATGTTGCCAGTCATAAAGTTATTACATTTCATCCATTTCATACATACAAGCTTATCTGTCTGAGTAATTGTCATCAGGCTATTATATATAGTATGCAAGAACAATTTATTAATGTAAAATACATATTATTCTGCCCTTACCCCAGAAACCATCATGTACATACATAGGTTAATGTGACAACCATAAAAAGTGGAAAATAATGCTTTTTGTTGTTGTTGTTGTTGTGCTAGTGAAACGGAGAACGTATTTCAGACAGTGTTTACATTAAAATATATGTTTGTGTGGCGGCGGCGGCATTTATGAGGATTAGTTGCTTTGGTTTTATTTGATGTAACTTGTATTTTTCCCATATGGATACATGGGGGAGCTTTTTTTTTAGACAAAGTGTTTTAATTTGTTTGCTTCTATATCTGAATATGAATTTGAGTATGTGCCTTAATGAAATACAAACTCCACATTTGAAAGATACCCCTTCAAGGCACATATACAGTATGCTGAATGCTGTAAAAATGGGAATGCATCTGAGTTTAAAATATGCCTTTTTAATTTGTCAAGGATATAACTACTTACAATATATGCACTGTACAATATTATAAAATGGTAGCGATTTACATAAATTTACATGAGTGCTGCAACATATGCTGTGAAATCCAGAATGTCAGACGTCAAGTTGATTGGTATTAGAAAGGGTGCACTGTTTGAGCCTGGAAACGCTTCCCGCTGGCAGACTCGGAAATTGACTAAAAGAGTGCATGGAAGCAACGGAGTCCCTTTGGAATTTCTCTCATTAATTAGTCTTGTCTGAAACCGAATTACTTTGGCGGGCACTTTGGGCTTTCCATACCTCAGTGATCCACATCAAGACAATTATTCAAGATTTATTTTTCCAAGAAAACATCAACAGGGTTCCTAGCCGAAAGTCACTTACCACCAAAAGCCTTGCTTTAAATAACCAATTCATGCTTTATGTGTCACATTTCACCTAAACTATTACCAGTCGCCTGCCCAAGAATTCTGGATTTTTGATAAAAACTAACCATCCTGACTGCTTCTGATTTATTTGCTTCACAGAGGTAAAATTACAGACCAACTCTCAACTGAAAATGAGGTGTTGAAATGAAACTGAAATCAAGAAAATGCCAAAAAATTGACAAGTAATGGAACCGTTAATCCAAACAAACTGCTATACCCATTCTATACCCAGGTGTGGCCTAATGGCTAGAGAGTCAGACTGGTAACCCGAAGGTCCTCAATACCGGCAGAAAATGACTGAGATGCCCTTGAACAAGGCATCTAACCCCCAATCGCTCCCCGGGCGCCGGACTGAGTGGCTGCCCACTGCTCCGAGTGTGTGTGTGTGTATGTGTGCGTGTTGACTACTCACTACTCTTAATGTGTGTTCACTAACTTCGATGGGTTAAATGCAGAGGACAAATTCCGAGTATGGGTTACCATACTTGGCCTTCACATGTCACTTTCACAAATTCTTACTAGCCAGAATTTGTGATGTTAGTTATTGTCAGAGTTGGAGTCTTGATCTTGAGACCCATCAAAACCACATAAACGTGGCCTGAGTTGCATTACTCTAAGTCCGGTTTTGGTCTTAGTTTAGGGCCTCCTACTAAAAGGTGATACTCAGCCAAATTCAACAAGGTATCTATGATTACAGAAAATAAGCAACATTTCAATGGCTTTGAATGGCTATTTAGCCACTGTACAAAGTGAATGATGTGATAAATTCAGCGTCTTCTCCATTTCAGTTCATTAAACTGGACAAACTCATACTTGAAGAGGTATTGGTCTGGGTCTTGTAGGGTTTGGTCTTGGCTCCAACTCTGGTTTATTGGATGATCCTAACTGTGACGCAGATACTTATATATTATATTCAGGAAACAGTTAGACCCAGTAAAAGATTTAGTTTCAAATTGGAAAGTGACATGATTGCTGTTATATCAGAGATGCAATTCGGCTAGTGAACAAAAACAATCCCTAGCACAAGCAGAGAAGGAGAACGGTTGATTACATTCTCACCTAAAAGAGGTGCACTATGTTTTTCAATCAACGTCAGAGCAATTTTAGGCCTATGAGGTACAGGGCATCCTTCTCAAGACATCATCAAAGTGTAAAATACATAAATAACTGTCTTTATTGATGCATTTAAATAAGTCTCATTCAAATAAATGGTTGAGAGAAAAGCAATCATTGCTAGGGTAAGCATACATTATACATTGATTGTTCACAATGGAATAATAGTCGAGTCAACGTGCTGTTTTTTATATAAATCCCGATGAAAAACAATCATTTGCGATGCCGTAACGTTCCCATTGTGAGGCCCAGTTTTAGTGGATGTTTTGGAGTCAGTTGTTCAACTTTCATTTCAAACAATACTTTTAAAAGGGTTATTTGCTTTTTATCTTGAATCCAGAGCTAAAGTAGCTATCGCATCGCTTCGCCTCGTAACAGTATACGCATACCAGTTTGAACAAAGCACATGCAATTATTCTCCTCTCAGGACCGACTTTTGCTGTCTCTCGTCTGTCACCTCTAAATGTAACGCACTTGGAAAGTCTCTACACACATGTATAATTTACAGAAAACTTTTGATTGAAATTAAACTAACGAAAACGAAAGAAAAATAAATGAAAAAAAAAGAAAAAAAAAGTTAACGGAAATGATGACGCACATCAAACAACTAATACAACATGCTATGGTTGGCAACAATATTTTGGCATGATGTGAATCAGTGTCTTATTCTTCTTAAATAGAATTGCTTATAGAAAACAATACCTGATACTGTGTAGTCCTTTTCAAATCAGTTTTATCGTTATTTCCTCTTCGTTGGTGTGGCACTTGTATCTTAAGAAAGAACCAGAGGCTGCTCACCGTTTGATAAAACACATTTTCACATGTTCCTTAAAAAATTATATATATCTCTCCCTTTGTATTATTCAAAACACAAATCGTCTGATAAGATATCAGGATGGTATTATTTTATCCAAACCCACTCAGGTGCGCTGCTCAAAAGGGCAAAGAAAGCCCAGGTGAAGTTTTCTGCAAAAATAGATATCCATGCTTCATGCTTTTTTACAAAGTTCTTATATATCCATCAAACTTTCAAGCGTCCTGCTCGCGTGATCCAACGTCGTCTCGCAAGGGCCAGGAAATGTCGAAAAAAGTGCAGGAATGAGGTTTGGTAGAGCAGCAGCATTGGATATGTGTGTTCGGCGATGAGTTACCGGGCGCCGTCGCTCCTCAGATGGACTTGCGTCGTCTCATGAGCCGGAGGTTTTCTGTGAAGCTGTGGAGCCCGGGTGAGACGGAGCTGATGGGGGAGGGAAGGAAGCTGTTTTTCAACGTGCTCGGCGAGATCTCCTCTATGCGGTAAGACACCGTCGAGTGGTAGTGATGGTACTGATGGGGGCTCAACTGAGAGCCGAACGAGTTCTGGTGCGGAAACGCGCCACCGCCTCCTCCCCCTCCTCCTCCTCCTCCTCCTCCTCCCATTCCCAACCCGAGACCGACAGAGCTCCCGAACTCATGCGACTGGTAGTGCATGCAGGAGCAAACGGACTGGAGATCGGTGACCTCTGGCCTGAAGCGGTGCTGCTGCTGCTCTCGTCTCCGTCGATTCCTCTGGAGCGTGTCCTCCTGGATGTGGATGATCATGCTACTGCGGTTGCCCGCCAGGGAAGCTCTCTCCTCGGCGTCCCGTCGCTCGTCCTCGCTGTTCATGGTCAGGAAACGTAGTACCACCAGGTTGAGAAAGGCCCCGATGACCGTCAACCCCACTAGGATGTACATGAAGCTGAACGCCACGTAGACGGGTTTTCTCTGCAAGGCTTTGTTCTTCTGCAGGGCCACAAAATCCCCAAACCCGATGGTGGTGAGTGTTATGAAACAATAATAATAGGACTGAAAGAAACTCCAGTCCTCGTAGTGGGAGAAAGCCGCCGCGCCGATGCAGAGCGTTCCCATGCAGGAGAAAAACCCCATGGTCACCATGTTCTCCATGGAGACGTCCGTGATGCGCATCCCGCAGCACTTTTTGATGCGCTTCAGCAGGTACTTGACGAAGGTGTTCATCCTCTCGCCGAGGCTTTGAAACATCACCAGCGTGAGCGGAATCCCCAGCACGGCATAAAACATGCAGAACGCCTTTCCCGCATCCGTGCCCGGAGCCGCGTGACCATAACCTGGAGACCGGAGAGAGAAGTGATCAGATCAAAGATGACAACAAACAACACAACTGAGTGTGCTGAGAATGCTGATGCTTAAAAATCTGGGCTGGTAACCAAATGTTGCAGGTGTGACTGTGAACGCCGCACACTGTAAAGTCTAACAGTTGTTCTTACAAAGACTTTTTAGTTCAATTTACTTAATGTCCAAAAATGTGTTGAACTTACTTAAAACAATTAAGTAATCTGTACTGTTTGCATACTATGCCTTCGTTACTCAGAAAACCCAAGTAAACATTACTTGACTGGTTTGAGTACTATTTTGCCAATGCAAAAAAAAAAAAAAAAAAAAACAGACGGGGCAATTCTTAATTGACTCTTCACTCATGTCTTCCACTTCTGCAGTCATCATTCTTCTTAGTTGCATTCGCTCATTTTCCAGTCATCTTGGATGATATTGTCAATACAACTAAGAATTTTGGGAGAACATCACATAAGTTGACTTCAGAAATTAATGTTGATTTCCTATATCAATAAATCACCATTATTGTGATTAGTGTCCCCTTTGGTTGGGCACCTGGAACTTCATTTATATTATTGTAATTCTCTTCCAATTGATGCAGTGATGCAACTTGAAATCACAGTTATTTTATTTCAAAGGAAGTGAAATAATAAATATTATATAAAATCATACTTAATTTATTTCCATGTTTTGAATGAATGTATTAATGATATATAACATAACTATATATCATGGATAATATTGATCTTTTAACATTTTATTGCTAACACTTATGGCATAAACTTTTAATTGGGTTGATATAATCCCTCTATATTTGTGACAATATCTTGCCATTCTGCTTGAGTCACACACAGACTTCAACATTCAGCATGCAAACCACAACAATGGTAATTGTTTTTTATTATTAATTTAATTTATTAGACCATTACAATTTTATTTGCTTATCAGTATAACCCAAATAACAATAGCAAATAAAACTGTAATGGTAAAATAAAGCCAAAAATAGTAAAACAAAGCAATTAATTTATTCATGCTGCAATTTGCACAAAATAAGTAAACTGAATAAATTTGTTTTTACGGTGCATGAGCTGCCACCATTGCACTGCATGGGTTTTAAGATTTTTGACTTTTTTTTCCCAGGTAAAAACATATCTAAAATGAAATCCCTAAAACAAGTTCAAATTTCCCTAAAAAAGTGCAATGCAACATCACTTAAAATATTAAAATCCCCCTGTGGGGAAAATCAAGCTTTTAATGTTATTTATTATATGTCTATGCTTTAAAACAAACCATGCGCAAATTCATAAGTCAACACCACTGCTGAGTATTTTCTCCTTAAAACTGCAGTGAAAAAAAAGACATGGTTTGAAATCGCTGGTGTTTCTGACCTCACAAACTACCTTGTAACCAATCACGTCAACGAGTGGATCTCTGAGCTGGTGTGAGTGAGAGAAGACGGGGCTAATTTGCATATTAATGGACATATATTCATTTCATTTCACAACAGGTGATACTGAAGAGCTTTTTGAATATTATAGTTAACTAGAAAACCATTTACATACTGCTTTAATGATTCCAGAGTCCAAATTGCTCATACACTGTAAAAAATGCCTTAAATGTTAAGTACAATCAACTTGGATGTTTAAGTAATTTCAACTTTAATTACATTAAAATTACTTTTTTACAGTGTAACATTATCATCTCCAAAGAATTATAAACTATAACAACAATAGTAGCAACTAGCAGCAAACAATGGTTTGTTGTACCTACTGTAAGGTGCTACAAAAAACATTAAAGAAACTTCAGTTTTGGGCAAGGCACTTTTCCCAAGTTGTTCTAGACGGATTTCCCCTAGGATAACTGTGCTGTATGCCAATTTGGGTAAAAAGCATTAGCTAAATTACAAAGTAGTAAAGTTGACATACGAAACTGCTTTCAAAAGCAGCAAAAAAAAAAAAAAAATGTATTGCATATTGGCAAGCAGAAAGTAGCAACATGGTGTGATTTCATACTTTAATCTAATTCTACTCTGCTAACTGGCCAACTTCTATCATCTTCACCAAATTCCAAAAAGCCAATCAGTCAATTTCCAAGAACTGAAAGTTTCTCAAATGTTGCCCTCGCCTGCAAGCGCACTCGGGCAGAAAATGTGAGCTGACACACACACCATCTTAGCCAAAACACTGAGTATAGGTCACGCAAACCAGGTGTCTCTTTCATCTTATTCTGGGCTCAGAGATTACAGGGGGTGTCCAATTAGTGCCAGGTTTCCTCTCTTGCCCCCTTGGCCCGCTTCTTAGGGCGAGACAGGAAGGTAGGCGTTACAGGTTTAGAAAAGAAAAAGAAGAAGAAAGGATAGTGGAGCCAGTAAAGCTTTTAGCTTAATTAGACTTTATCGGGGAGTAAAAAGACTAAATTCGCTGACTCACATTGAGCCTTTCTAATACAGTCTTTGCTGATGAGCAAGAAAATAAGTGACAAGACTACAGTAAAAATGTATTACATCCCACCTTACTCTGCCAAGACAAGCATCTTCCTTCTTTCATTAGCACTGAGAAGATATCATTCAAAGAGCTTTAGTTACAGTTGCATACGTGTTGAAGTGATACTAGTTCAAACATAATGGTTTAAAGTGGTTTTTAACAGGCTTGCTTATAAAGTTGCTGTAAGCAATTTCACACATTTTGCTGATTTACACTAGACTTAACCCGGTTCCTTTAATCAAAAGGAAAAAAAAAAGCGTGAGCCGCTTCTGTCTCTTTTGAGCTGTTTACAGGTGTTTACTGTTTGGCTGGTAAGCTTCAGCAGTTAGCTGGTCTGCAGGAAAAAAAACTAACATATTTTTCCATTAATTCCCATTAAAACATTGCAGAAATCAAGATATAAAAAAACAAACAAACAAAAACAGTTATACTACAGTAGACTTAAGATTCACATGTTTTTGGAGTCCACCATGTAACAACAGACTTGTGTTTTTCTCTGACTGCTGCAGGGACTTCTAATATAGCTATAACACGCTCTTAAAATTGAGTAAGTTTACTCAATTAAAACAATGCCCCCCCCCCCCGCCCCCTCCCTCCCCCACCCTCTCCCACCCTCTGACGTGACGAAAACTCGACGGTTGGAGTGAGCGCGGGCTGTTTGAACTCTCCAGTCTCCAGAACAACAGCTCTCTTCTCAGCGTCGCAGATTTGGTGCATTTTCACTGTGAAATTCAGGTTGGTGTATGTTTTATTTTATCTATAAAATCATTACTGTGCTTTAAATCATATTTAATGCAAAACAACATACAGAGGCGTAATTCGACACCTAAACGAGACGAGAGCCGCGTTTGTCTTTTTGCGTGATTGAAACGCTTTGCATAAACATATGACTTTCATAATGATAATGAATATAATTATTATCACTTGGATGATAAAATGTCCTCAGAACTATCACTTTTTGTTTATTGGCAGGTTATGTCAGTCGCTCGCAGTATATTTCGGCTGTGCCTCAGACAGTGACTGTGAGTGAAACGCAGGACGGCGGTATGAAGTTCAAAGTTCACCCGCAGAGCGCGAGTCTGTCTCCGGCATGAGGACCAGCGCAGATTCGGTGGATATTGGATAACAGAGTGGTTGATTACACTTGAATTAGGCTACCTGAATGTTTAAATATTTCATTTTTACTTGTTAAATAAGTTTAAATGCAGGCAATATTGTATACATGAAAAAACAGTCTAAAATGTGCTGTATTGCTGTACTCATTGAAAATAAAGGCCAATGTAATGTATACTGGTGGTTGTCTGGAGTACTATTTTACAAAGGTTTAGAGAAAATAAAAAAGTTAATATTACTCATTAATAAAAACAGTTAATATTACTCATAAATATTGTTTTTTTAATGTTTAAATGTTAAATTATTTCTACTCAATTTTATTTGTTAATGTAGGGTAGACTGGGTACAGTTGAGACATAGGTACAGTTGAGACACCTTTAATAACTTGCGTTCGCAGCAAGCACAAGTTGTGATTTTTGCTGTGCACATGCGTATTAGTGTCCTCTTTGTTTGTGGGAAATTTGAACAGTGGACGCATCTTCGATCCGAAAATATCGGGTAAAGTTTTTTTTCTAAAGTAGGACGTTCACTTCACCATGCACTCTCCACAATGAATAGCTTATTATCCCTATATGACTGTTAAACGTAACTGGTATCACCACAAACTTTATTCTGTGCCCTAAAAACTGGCATATTTCATGGTATTGTGTCATGCAAGGTAATTGCAAAATCTAGAGAAATGTGCGAGGTGGCCAGCGGGGTATAGTTGAGACACACGTGTACCAACTGTACCCCCGATAGAGCTCTATTAGGAAACACACTGTTAAATTGTTCAGTGTTATGATAACAGATTAAAGGTCGTAATTAGCCAGCATAGGACGCAAATGAAAATAAAATTTGATATTTGTGATATTTAAACTGTGTATTATTAATAAATATTGTTTAATATCTTGTTCCTGCTTTATACATTTTAACCAGTGCTAATTTAAATAAAATGAATGAATATAAATGGTTGAATAAACAAAAATGTTGCCCAATTGTTATTTTCTTTATTTGTCTTTATTTTTTATATTTACAATGAATGGTAAGTTATCTTTACAACATTAAAAATGGGTGTCTCAACTGTACCATGCACTGTCTCAACTGTACCACATATGGGTACAGTTGAGACAAGGTTGAGACAAAAAGCACCTTATTTTTATTAGGTAATTGTGGAAAATATAAACTACTTGTGGGTATTATTGATTGATAATATCTTTGTCTACAAGCTAATGAAATGTCATGTGGCATGCCATGTGGAAATTCACTTCTTTTCAGTATCTATTTTTTGTGTGAAAAATCAAAACGCAAAAAGTGTCTCAACTGTACCCAGTCTACCCTACCAGATGCAGTTACTCAGATTTACTTAATTTTTTTACTTGCATTTACTCAATTCATACAGTATATTTCATTGATTTCACAGCTTTAAAATTTACTCAATTTTTTTGAGTGTAAAAATGTTTCACCAATAAAATTGAGTAAATAATAGTTAAACTTTTTACAGTGTAGAACATACTTTTTTTAGCGGTCGTGAAGTAATTACTTATTCAAAATAAGTACCTAGTCAAGAGAGTATGCAACTTCGGATGCAGCCACTGTCATTATTGGTGAGTCAATGATTCATACCCTTAACTGAATTATTCAAAAACATTGATTCATTCAGGAACTAAAGAAGTCTTTACGAGTGAGTCATTGAATCATTCACTTAACAGATTCAGTGAGAACCACAGATTCAGTCAGGAATGCCACTACTGTGTGTGTTGCTCAGAGCAAACAATTTTAAGTGCTAAAATGTTTTGTCTAAAAGTGAAGTTACTCAATATTAACTAAGTAATATCACACTCGCAATCATGAGGGTGGAAAGATGGATGGATGTTTTTAAAATATAGAGGATACACAATATAACAAATACCTAATTCAACTAAAAAAAGAGAATTGTTCTTAATTTGTGTCACTACAGAAATAGCAGCAGATTTAATGAGAATGCATCGCATTGACATATAGCCTCTTTGAAAACCTTCTGAACACCCACTGGACAGCCCACGCCACAGTGCTCAACACCCACAAACACATGCATTCATTACCGCAACACAAAACGGCCACGCGGCTCAACTCCTGCAGAGCACTTGTACGAACTTAACTGGCTTTTACTGATCTTTTGGACTTGTAAGGATTGATCTCCCAGTTTCCCTGAAGGCCGCCTGCCCACTCGAGCTCACGGTTATGGATTCTATTTATAGAAGTCGAGCCTGATCGATTCGATTTGCAAGCGGCACCAGGGAGAGCTTTCTTTTCTTTTTCACTGGGTACTTATTGTGTTGGAGTTGCTCTTTTGACCTCATGTGCGCACACACAGGCACTTCATGGAAATATGGTGTGTAAATTACATGTTATCACTCAGCTGTGGTGGAATATTGAAAAAAAAAAATGTGTTGCTGGGCTCAATATAGGTTGAAAGGTTAAAGTGCACTTGGATAGAATTGGCAGCATATATGACTGATATCTGAAGACAAGATTCAATACAGCTGCATTTTAATGATGGAATATATTGTGGAGCTGTCGATAATTTAATTTTGAAGAGCATACTTTTTGAAAGCACAGTCAAATGTACATTTTGAAGAAGGTTTTTTGCTTTACACATCCCTTTTCCATAAAACAAACAAGAAAAAAAAAAAAAAAAAAAACATCTGCATGGATACATTGACTTATGGAAGCTTGTTTCCGCCACAAAATAAAAAAAAATAAAAGATAATTGCGACTTTTTATCTCACAATTGCGAGTTTACATCTCGCAATTCTGACTTTATTTCTCAGAATTGCGAGATATAAAGTCAGAATTGCGTGTTTTAAAGTCGCAATTGCGTGTTATAAAGTCAGAATTCTGAGATATAAAGTTAGAATTGCGAGATATTAAGTCAGAATTGCGTGAAATAAAGTCAGAATTGCGTGTTATAAAGTCAGAATTCTGACTTTTTTTCTTGTAATTGCGACTTTATATCACGCAATTCTGACTTTATATCTCAGAATTCTGACTTTATATCTCAGAATTCTGACTTTATATCACGCAATTGGGAGATATAAAGTCAGAATTGCATGATATAAAGTCGCAATTGCGTGTTATAAAGTCAGAATTGTGAGATATAAACTATTCTGAGGTAAAAAAAAAAAAAAGTCCGTCTTTTTTTCCCCCTTAGAATTGGACTTTATATCTCACAATTCTGAGAAAAGATGTCAGAATTGCGAGATATAAACTCGCAATTATGTGTTATAAAGTCAGAATTGCGTGATATAAAGTCAGAATTCTGAGATATAAAGTCGCAATTGCGAGAAAAAAAGTCAGAATTCTGACTTTATAAGACGCAATTCTGACTTTATATCTCAGAATTCTGACTTTATATCTCGCAATTCTGACTTTATATCTCAGAATTCTGACTTTATATCACGCAATTCTGACTTTATATCTCAGAATTCTGACTTTATATCACGCAATTCTGACTTTATATCCAGAATTCTGACTTTATTTCACGCAATTCTGACTTTATATCACGCAATTCTGAGAAATAAAGTCAGAATTGCGAGATGTAAACTCGCAATTGTGAGATAAAAAGTCGCAATTATCTTTTTTTATTTTGTGGCGGAAACAAGCTTCCATATTGACTTGATCAAAATATTTCTATTTCAAAATAATGAATACTAAAAATAAAAAAACTGATGGTTTCCACAAAAATATTAAGCAGCACACTGTTTTCAACATTGATAATAATCATAAATGTTTCTTGAGCATCAAATCATTTCTGAAGGATCGTGTGACACTGAAGACTGGAGTAATGATGCTGAAAATTCAGCTTTGCATCACAGGAATGAATTACATTTTTAAATATAATACAATAGAAAAGATTTTAAATTGTAATAATATTTCACAATATGACTGTTTGATCAAATAAATCCAGCCTTAGTGAGCAGAAGAGACTTTTTTCAAAAACATAAAACAAATCTGACAGACCCCAAAAACGTACAGACACTCTATAAAATTATTATATGTTATATATAAAAAAAAATTCATATATTAACATTTAAAAAAAAAAAAGCAACATGTCAACTAGTTCTGCCACTAGTTGGGTCTGTGTTGACTAGTGTGGGTCACATGACATTTTGCATTAATGGTGAAAACAGGAAAAATTCACCTTTCCACAAACTGTTCCAGCAGGAACAGTTTATTCATTAGTACTACATATGTATGACATTAATTTAGTATAATATCAGGCATAAAAGTAAAATGAATCGAACCTCGTGCACTTTGCATTCAATGTACTCTGCGAATGCTAGAGCTGCACACATCTGAGTTACTTTAGAGTGTTAAAGAAATTTTTTTTTACAAATCACTAACACCCATACCGTTCAAAAGTGTGGAATAATTCCTATTTTAAGCTTTTGAAAGAAGTCTCTCCTTCTGACCTGCATTTATTTAATCCAAATTACAATAAAAACAATTATATTGTGAAATGTTATTATAATTAATATAAAATAACAGTTCTCTATAAGTGATATCCTGTGATAAGCTGAATTTTCAGCACCATTACTCCAGTCTTCAGTGTCACATGATCCTTCAGACATCATTCTAATATGCTGATGTGCTCAAGAGACATTTCTGATTATTATCGATGTTGAAAACCGTTGTGCTGCTTCATATTTTTGTGGAAACCGTGTAAGAGACATCTTTCAAAAAGTTTAAGCGAGCGAGACATCACTGTTTTTACAGCGTTCGTGACAACACACGCCAGAAGCTTTGGTTTCTCACCTGCATCCTCTCTCTCTCTCTCTCTCTCTCTCTCTCTCTCTCTCCTCCCACACGCTCACTGTCAATGCAGCCAAAAACAGCAAAGACATGCCGTGAGTCATTTACATAAGATAAACGCTGACCCGCCAGCTAGCTGACTAATCTTCTGAATGACTAGCACGTAAAAACAAAAGCAAACGAATTGATCTCTTTACATGTCAGGCCAAGTCAGAATTTTTTGTGCAAAATGAGCTGCAGCGTGGACCAGACCGTTTGGCAGGTCAAAGGTCTGGTTACGCAAGACTACGCAAGCCCTGATGTCAGAAACATAAACTCTGTGATTACAGCGTAGAAATTTCCAACTGTACGTGGTTATATTGATTCAGCAAGCGACAAACACATAGTATTCAATCTGCGTGATTCCCTGTTCACCTCAGCGGCGTTCCACCTCCTCTTTCTGAAGATGAACGCTTGCTTTAGCGAGAGCTCTTGAGTGGGATGTGAGGAGATTAGAGCTGATGCACGTAGGTGGTTTATTTACTGTCAATGCAGAGCCTTGCAGAGCTTTGATACCATGAGAATTTAAAAGCGTTTTTATCGCTGTCTGTGGCAGTGGGTTGATCTTTTACACGGTTGGGTTTTGGTTCCAGTTCTTGCTGTTGATGAGCTTAGTCATACCGCGTGTGGTCTCTCTCGCTACGACATAGACTGCGCTAATGGGAGGAACGCATGGGAAACTGTGAATTCAGATTCAAAAATAAACCGCATTGAAGCATTCAGGAGTCATCGGGATTTTCAAACCGAACATTTTCGAAATGCATTTATCTGCAGTGGTATAAGAATGCAAGATTTAAAGTTTTTAACAAACTCCTGCGAGGTACGTAGAGCAATAAAATCACCTTCAGAAGTCTGAGCATCTGTGATCCGTCTCAGTCGCCTGCATTACGCAAGTGCTAATTAATATTGAGCTTTGACACTTTTAGAACCCGTGCAGTAATTACACTAAATCATTATTGGCAGATTTGAATAATTGATGCAATAATATTCACGATCACATCACAACAACAACAGCTGAGTCATTGCTGTTATTCACACTGAGTGGATGCACGGGTTAACCCAGGGGTGGGCAAACTTTTTGGCTCAAGGGCCACACTGGGTTTTAAAAATTTGACAGAGGGCCGGCCCAGTAGCAGATTATGAAGCACGATCTCATGAAAGTGCGTATCTATACCACAAATTTTATTTCTCGTGCCATTTATATGCCAATTTTTTTTTTTTTTTTTTTTGCATGCATATGCTACACACTGTAAACCCCTTGGTTAGGATTAGGGGTGTGGAGTGCATGCCTATTACACGCCATAAAGTGCGTATCATATGCACGCGAAAACATATTATGCACTACAAATACAATTCGTGGTATTCACACTTTCATGAGATCGGGCTGAGCAAACAGACGTTGTGGCAACGTCTGCGCGAAATTCAACAACTGAGCACATCTAGCACATTTTTTTATGCTAGATATCCCCCATTTAGCATGTTATGTCTTGATGTTAATTTTTAAAGATGTTAGATAATTATAGCCTATACTTTTTAAATATTGTTTATCCTTATTATTATTTAATGGGCCTAACAGTAAATTAGAAACAAAACACCTGCAAGTGTACACTTAGAAGAGTAAAAATTGCAGGTTACGTTAATTCAACTTTATTAAAACTGCATGGCAATTTGCACTTCTAAAAGTCATACATTTGTGGAAATAAACGAATATACAAATTTACTTTAAGAATAATAAAATAAAACATAAAAGGCAAAGGCAGATCAGAATATTTAATGAAAAAAAAAACGGGTACAGGGGAGCGTAGTCGAAAGCCGGACGATAAAGGTTAGGTCGGTAAACGGAATCAGTCAGGATACATCCACAAATCCAGAGGAGCAAAGAAACTAAATAGCAGACAAATCATAGGAAAAACTAAGGTGTGCAAGCGGTTACCAAACATTTTTTTTCTCATTGAATTTCCAAAAAAAGGAAAAAACATTAGCGTGCAACAAGTCTATGAGCTTAAGTCGCTGTCTGTTTGGTTTCCATGGTGACGGGTCATTGCTTGTTACGTGACACACACACCACAGCCACAACAGCGCTGAATGAATGATAATCTGCTTTTATGTCATTTTTCCTTTTTTACATTTGTTAGCTATGGCATGCAATATCTGATATTCCGATTGTCAAATATTTGCAACGCAATATATATATATATATATATATATATATATATATATATATATATATATATATATATATATATATATATATATATATATATATAACGCAAAGTATTGCAAGAAAAAAGGCTAAATTAATGCGATCTTAAGACAATTTTTTTAAATACTCGGCGGGCCGGATTAAACAGCCTAACGGGCCGCATGTGGCCCGCGGGCCGTAGTTTGCCCACCCCTGGGTTAACCTATCAGATTATTATTTAACTCATGTTGCTGTGAAGATGGATTTTTAAGGCCTAACCCTAACATAGTTTACTACAAAACTAGCTAAATATAATAGGTGGAAAGCAACCAACAATGTGCATGTGTTTTTAGAGGCATCACTGATACGGTCATATTGGTTCTGCATTAAAACGTATGTTAATTCAATACTCTGTGCCACAGCACAACATAGATTTCTCACAGCCTCTGTTTTTTTTATTCCCTGAAGCAGGCATCATTTTGATGATCCCGATAAACGTTTATTCGTCAGCTCCGGATAGACGACATCATGCTTTTTCTGATATGATAATCTCATTATTTCATCACTGCAGCAACAGAACCATTTGTTCAGCAGAACACAAACCCGGTTATACAGTCACAGGTGTGTGTGTGTGTGTGTGTGTGTGTGTGTGTGTGCGGTCCAGGTAAACCTTGCGTTATGGGGACAAATGTTCCCACAAAGATGGGGGGGGGGGGGGGCTAGGTTGAAGGTAAGGGAAAAGTGTATAGAGTTTGCACAGTTAATAAAGCAGAAATAAAATATAAATATTAGATGAAAAACAAACTTATAAATCTTAAATGAAAATTACAAATGTAGTCTTGGGAATAAAATATAAGTTTAGGCCAAGTACTAAAATGACTAAAACTAAAACTGAAATAAAAATAAAATATAGCTAAACAGAGCTGTAAAGAAAATATATATATATGGAGAAAAGAGTAATGAGAGTGTCAAGTGAGGATTTATTCAATTCTTAAATTCTGCCTCTCTTATATGCTTCAGATGAAAACAGGAAAATGAGTGAATGTGCAGGTTTACCACTTAGATTGTGCTATAAATGGGCATACTATGGTAAAGATGGGAGTTTAAGGCCTTCGGTAACATTGGCACAAAACTGTCCCAATCATGGCCCAGTCCACAAACAAGGAGGACTGACACTTCTAACATATATGAAACCATTCCCATTCCTGCCATGGGCTTCATATTAACCAATAAGTGAAGGGCATGTCCTGTCCCCAATGATGAGGCGTTACACTGCATGCCAATCAGAGCCAAGCAGAATCAATGACAGTCACAGTTTATCCCCGAAGAGAAGAACATATTAGAGAAGCACAGAAACTGAATCAGCATCTCACTCCATCATACTGAACAAACAGCAATGAAAATCACAGATTAGATCTCTTTAATATCTCAATTGATTCTCCTAGACAGCAATGAGATGAAGAGCAAATGGAGTCTGCATCTAAAGTCCATAGAAATCTCAAATGCGTCTCCTCTAGAGTTTCAGATTATGGAAGCTTGTTTCCGCCACGCGACTTTTTATCTCACAATTGCGAGTTTACATCTCGCAATTCTGACTTTATTTCTCAGAATTTCGAGATATAAAGTCAGAATTGCGTGAAATAAAGTCGCAATTGCGTGTTATAAAGTCAGAATTGCGAGATATAAAGTCAGAATTGCATGAAATAAAGTTGCAATTGCGTCTTAAGTCAGAATTCTGACTTTTTTTCTCGCAATTGCGACTTTATATCACGCAATTCTGATTTTATAATACGCAATTGGGAGATATAAAGTCAGAATTGCATGATATAAAGTTGCAATTGCGTGTTATAAAGTCAGAATTGTGAGATAAACTATTCTGAGGTAAAAAAAAAAAAGTCCGTCTTTTTTCCCCCCTTAGAATTGGACTTTATATCTCACAATTGTGAGTTTATATCTCACAATTCTGAGAAAATATGTCAGAATTGTGAGATATAAAGTCGCAATTGCGAGAAAAAAAGTCCGAATTCTGACTTTATAAGACGCAATTGCGACTTTATTTCACGCAATTCTGACTTTATAACACGCAATTGTGACTTTATATCTCGCAATTCTGACTTTATAAGACGCAATTGTGACTTTATTTCACGCATTTCTGACTTTATATCTAGCAATTCTGACTTTATAACACGCAATTGTGACTTTATTTCACGCAATTCTGACTTTATATCTCGCAATTCTGACTTTATAACATGCAATTGCGTCTATTTCACGCAATTTTGACCTTATATCTCGCAATTTTGAGAAATAAAGTCAGGATTGCGAGATGTAAACTCACAATTGTGAGATAAAAAGTCAATTTTACTAATTTTACCATTTTTACTGTAGACAAAACATACAGTAGAGTTTGATTATTAAACATGATCTCCTTTGTATGAAGAGTGATTCTACTTTTGTAAAGACACTGAAACATATACCATATTGATGTATTGACAGTTCTAATTATTAAATTATTCACGTATCAGCAACTTTACAGACAAACCCTAATTTAATCTAATACTGAATTCATGGAATGAATCAGTTGATTCTGTTGCATTATCTGTATGATAAACTGTGTTTTTAATCACATTTATTGAAAGCAGTTGACTTAATTAGAAATGAGGACATTTAATTCTGTTCAGTGTGACTTCTGGTGCAAACTCGTTTCAAAGAATAACATAATGTTGAAGAACAATACACGTTGAGAACTTTAAAAATGAATAATATTTCTGTAATTGTTTAACCAGTACTTTATGTAATATATTTTGGTGTTTTATGCTGTGTTTGTGAAGTTTTAGTTCAATTTAATTTATGTATAATTAATTAATTAATTAATTCTAAATCAAGTTTTAAATCAGTTCTATTCCATCACAAAAACAGCCAAATGTGCCACCCAAACAAATTCCATTCAGTTCAGTTCAATTCAATGAATGTATATTTTAAAATCAGTTTAACTCCATTAATATCATTCCAGTTAAATTCACTTCAAAAGGTGACAAAAAAATAGTAATAGTCATATAACAATGACTTTAAAATAAGCCGAAAATGATCATAAAAAGAATCAATTTTATTTGTCCATATTGTACATTTCAGCATCTATCCAAACATCCCAAAAAGTTTGGGATTGTTGAGTACTAATACCTATCTTTAAATCTACACCAGGTCCACCATTTTGTTCCTAAGTAGAACGTTGCTGCATCAACAAACACACACACAAAACTATGCATATAGACACACTCTTGCATGCGCACACACACACGTCTTTCTGACACACATGCATGGATGCATTTGCTCGCACACAAATGCTAGACTGCATCTGGAAACAAACACACACTCTTTCTCGCACACGCATGAATGAATTTGCGCATAAACACACACTCACTTTCTCACACATACACACACACACAAATGTCATCCTGCCATGTGATTTAATGAACTCAATCACCCTTTTAGATGTAGCCCCTCAGAGGACTGAAGCGTCAAATTTCTCATCAGATTCCCGCTGTTTGAATGCACCTGCTGTGCCTTTCAGAGAATCATATGATGTCCCACACACTGCTGTCAGTCCTATAGTGTTTGTGCATCGTCAAAGCCACCAAAAGCAATTAAAAGTTAGCCGACTCTTGTTTGTGGATGTGTCTGCGGGTGTTTTTGCGTTGATATGCGTCCATGTAGAGTGATTCCCTCTTGAAAATAAATGTGCAGCGTAGATGTCTGAGTGTTTGCAAGTGAGCGCTTGAAGCAAGCAAGAAAACCTTATAATCTAGAAAAAAGTCTATTCAGATCAATTGAACTTTTTATTAAAATCAGCTGTTTCAATTGAATTCTATTCCATTCCATTAAATCAACATAGCCAAATGTGCCACTCAAAAAAATGTAATTAAACTTAATTTAGCTTATTTTTAGTTCAATTCCACTTATATGTATATTTTATGAATTAATTTGAAATCAAATCAGTTCTATTCCAAGTTCCAACCCTCTTATATAATCACAAAAACAGCCAAATGTGCCACCCAAACAAATTCCATTCAGTTCAGCTCAATAAATTTATATTTTAAAATCAGTTTAATATCCTTCCAATAATACAAACACACTCTTTTGTATACATTTTTCCATTCGATTGTACTCTATTCTGCTCTACTTTAACCATCGCTCAACTTTCAAAAGTGCTTTTTAAAACGCACAGTCATTGATATTTGTGAATATCCATTGTTCAGATAAAAATCTGTCCCTGAGTGGTTTAATGTTTGACTCCCTCTTTCCAGATAAACAGATGGAGCGGCGTCCAGCAGAAGCTAAGTGCAGATCGCACAGCACACAGACAGTAGTGGAGATGCTGGAAGCACTAGATTACAGAGTACACACAGCACAATGACTCATTACCTAAAGGTCAGCATGTGGCACACAAGAGCGCTTTACTCTGACAGAGCGTCAGCAAGAGGAGGGTGGCCATTACGGATCACTACAACCACACACGATACACACCGGAACACAACACACAACACCGTAAGGGTGCTGGTCTTATGCTCTAGTGTAGTGGTTCTCAAACTTACAAAGTGGTGACTTGGATGAAATGTTTTAAAATTAGCCAAAACAAGCTTTGAAGGAAGCTAAAACAGCTAAAAATAAAGATATGTACCAAGTTCTGTCATAAAACTCTAGATGGCTCAGGCTGATGGGTCCTTAACGCAACCTGCTGACAGTTATACCGTTAACACAAGCTGATTGGTTCCTGTTGCATCTGCAGTTTGCAGCGCACTTTCAAAGTTCCTCTGAAACCCTCCACCTTCCCCAGCTCCACCTGTGTAGATTTGCTATGGTAAGTTCACTTATGCTATTTGTGCAGCAGCAGCAGTGTGTCTTATGCTTACAGCAGCATGTCGTGTGTGTGTTTGCAGTAGCAAGTCTCTGTTCTTGAGATCTGTGAGAGCAGATCTAATCCGTCAAGACCAAATACATTAACATTGCCACATCCATATGCTAAACTCTTCTGAGAGTTGTTATGAAAGAACTTAATTAAAAATAATTGGTTGAAAAGAACATTCAGCTCTTAAAATGCCTGGAATGCTGAAAATTAATTTGACTTATTTTAGTTACTTATTTTAATTTATGGAAAGATTTCATTTAAAAAAGAGAGAAACCAGAGAAAGCCTACATGATGGCACGCTTTGAATAGATATATAAATCCAGAGCATCAGTTATCACCCATGTACTATAAACGTTTTTGTAGCAGAAATTATGCAGAAAGAAAGCAGAAAGCAGAAAGAAAGAAATTATGTCTGCTTAAGATCTGCTAACACTTTAATTTATGGTCCTCCAACAGACATTCTACTGATTATAAGTAACTTTGCAACTACACGTCAACTTATTCTACTAACCCGAACCCTGACCTAACAGTCTACCAATGCTGTAATGAGAGTTAGTTGACATGAAGTTGCAAAGTAACTTAGTAGAATGGACCATTGAAATAAAGTGTAATCTTACATTGCAGACAAATCTGAGCACAGTTTGAGACACTGTTATTATTTTTTTAGTTTATTTAGATAGGGACAGATACAAAAAACATAGATAAACTTAAACAGTCATCTGATGCATGTATCATAGTGTTTTAGCTAAAGCTAATTCACAACACTAGTAGGGCTTTTAGTTAAAAATAAAAATACAGACTAACATTATTAAAAATGAGATAGAGATTAAATGAAATGAAATGAAATGCAATGAAAAGAGCAACCAAAAGTATACAGAGAGAGCACAATACAAAAACTAAATATGAGAGCAATATTGTTCCTGAATTAGCCACAATTTTTATTTTTTTTATTTTTTTTGAAGGTGGGTTGGAATACATTTCAAATGGTCTGGTAGAGAATTCCATAATTTCGTCCCTTTTACTGAAAAGGCAGTTTGGGCAAATGATGTTCTATAGAAAGGGATACTACAATTGCCTTTTAACGCTGCTCGGGTGGTGGGTCTGGTAACACTTTTCTGTCTTGTTATTGTTTTGCAAAGCGGTGTGCGAGCAGCGTTATTTAGGCATTTGAAGACCAATTTAATAAAGTCCAGGGAGATAAAATTAGCAAAACTTAAAATCTTATATTTGCTTAGAATTTGGCAATGATGGTACCTTGTTCTCCTCTTGTCCGGGATTTTCAAGGCTCGGTTATGAAGACACTCTATAGACACAACTAATGACTGGTGAGCTTAGGTCCATGTGATTAAGCCATACGATATATGTGAGAAAATCATAGAATTTATAAAAATAAAAGCACAGTCAAGAGTCAAGCAGTTTCTTATCATCATAAAACAGCCCAAGCTGGCCTTAATGGTTTTACTGATTTTCTTGATATGACTTTTAAAATTCAACTGATAGTCTATAATTATTCCCAGATACTTCACTTCAGGTACTTGTTCAATAAGCCCCCCATTAATTTGTACATTCAATGGTTGTGTTAAAGGCAGTTTTTTCATGGAAAAGCAGACAGAGTTTGTTTTTTTAGTTTTTAAAATTAAACAAGATCAGGCCAGCCTGTCTAAGTTGGCATTTAGTTTATCAGCCACAGAAATACAGGTATTACCAGATGCATACACCACTGTGTCATCTGCATACATCTGTAGACCTATATCTGGACATACATCTGGCAAATCATTAATGTAGAGACTGAAAAGTATAGGTCCCAAGACAGTGCCCTGAGGGATCCCTGTTTCAATTTTGAGAAGGGTGGATCTCACATTATTAATTATAACACATTGTTCGCGGCCTTTTAAATATGATTCAAACCAAGACAATGACTGTTTAGATAAACTGAAATTTGGAAATGCACCAACTACATCCCTTGTCAAGTGATTGTTTGATATTTTCGGTTAATGAACAAACAGCAGATTCAGTAGAATGGTTGTGCCTGAACCCAAATTGCAGAGAACTCAGATAATGGTTTGTCTCAAGATAGTGAGACAATCTTCTCCAGGACTTTAGAAAAAACTGGAAGACTAATAGGTCTATTATTACAAGACATTTTATCATCTCCAGATTTAAAAAGAGGTGTTACCAAAGCATTTTCCCACCCATCTGGGAATTGCCCAGATTTAATGGAAATATTAATAAGATTGGTGAGAGGCTGGACCAAAATGCTACTATAATTTTTAAGAAGAGCTGTGCCTAGATTATAAATATCTTTTGAGAAGGTGGTGTTTAGGTCCTGTATAGCTTTCAGAGCAGCTGTCTGACCAACCTCCCTGAGCTGAAATGAGTTATCTTGATCTTCAAGCAGGTCTATTGTTGTTAGGCCTATTGTTGTTCTGCAACTTGTGCACTATCAGTAATGATGTTTTCACACATTCTAAGTTCATATTTATTTCGGGTGGCGGTACCCTTTGGATTTAGTAGGCTGTTTAGATGCTTCCAAATTATTTTGCCATTCCCTTTGGCCTCTGATAGAGCTTGAATGTAATAATTTGATTTGGACATTCTGAGTTCTCTAACGACTTGGTTACGCAGACCTTTAAATAGTTTCAAATCAATGTCCCTTTGGGTCACCCCCACCCCTGCCCACAGTTCTGTCCCTTCTAAAACATGTATATCCCGGAACATCAATTATGCTGGTTGGAATTTTATCATGTAGCTTTGTTTCACTAATACAGAGAAAATCAATATTGGACTCTTGACAACAATATCCTGATATCATCTCTCTTGGGAAATAAGCTTCGGATGTTTAAATGACCTCCCAAAATACCTTTAGGTTTTACCGTAGGATCCCAAACCACTTTGGCATGATTAACAGTTTGAAAGAATAGAGTCTGTCTCTGTTTGGTCAGTGCTTGTATTTGGAGGGGTCTTACTTTGACGAGGACAGCAGTTCTTTGCCAGTCAGCACTGTCAGCTGAAAGGCCCAGGGCACCAGCCAGACCCAGTTTGTTGTCCATCGCCGTCGCCGTCAACCCCTCAACCGCGCAGGCTGGTTTCTCTGCCTGCTCTGTCTTTCTCACGACGTCGTGGAACTGTATGTTCAGATCCCCATGCTAGGCCCCGTCCTCACTGGTCGATACAGTCCAGAAACCTACGGGGATTCCGGGTGGCGCAGAGTTGATCGGACCGATGGTATCCAGGGAAGGAAACTCCACTCGTTGGTGAGGAAGGAGGCCCGTCGCATTGTCGACAGGTGTATCCACAAGGCCTGGGCCTGGATTGAGTTGTATATCTCCCGCGAGCAAGACAAGGAGAAAGAGGTATGATACCGCATAAAATTTGTTTGCTTTGATGCGGTTGGAGTGACATGTTGGACAGAGGATTTAAAATGAACGATAAATGGTGAGTTGCCCATATCCGAAGTAATACAGATGAAGTTTTTTTGGGGACGGAGCTTAGTGTTTGAACATTTCTCACAAACTTTGGGCAGGTTCTGGGTATTAATGATCCAACTATAGAGGCAAAAAATACCGCTGTAGTGCAGATGAACAGCAAGTAGACTCAGATGTCTTTGTTTGTTTGTGTGCCGTCTTTGGTTTTTCCTGTTCAAGACATTTCAGGACATTAATGGAGTCTTTCTCTTTCTCTTGAATAGACTTTCATTTCTTATCAAAACGAAGAAAATGACCTACATTGTAATTTCATTGCTATCAAGGAAAAAAAGATGGAGAAATTAATGAGATCTCAGTTGCAATTTGCCTTTTCTAGCGGTACACATATCTGTTAATGCTAAATGTAACACTATAATGTAAAGTTCTAAAACCTAAAATAATAGCAATAATTAGACAGAACAAAAAGAAAAGGAAGACAATTTAGTGTGAGGAAACACATGCGCACAAACACAGCTGACCTTTTCCAGCCGCTGTTATTCCAGAAGTGGTCTGCAGTTGAGATGGTATTGACACCAGTTGTCGATAGCTCAAAGGTCAGTCATTAGGACTGCTAAAGGAACCTTATTTATTATTAGTTTGCTTCCCTCAAGACTATTAGTATTTGGATTGAAGAGAAACAGACATTTCATCTCCCAAGAGAGAATACAGAAGGTCCTCTGAGATTCCAGTTTTGAGAACTAAAGAAAACAGAACAAATGCTCATTCACAACAAAAAAGAAAATCTGTAACGCGCTCTATGAAGCCTGACCATACAAAGCACTATAAGAGTATTCTTAATGTATTCTAATTAGGCTTGTCAGTAGATTACAGTAATGTATATACACACACACATTCTTGTGTGTGTGTGTGTGTGTGTGTGTGTGGTTTAAAAAAGCATTCAGTAAGATATTTTACTCCCTCACACACAAATACACACATCTAGAGAGCTTTAGCATGTCAATGATCGAAGGTTTGGTGGCCACCGAATTGGCGTTGACACAATTACACACAATTCTTATTTACACACACACAGACAGACACACACACACACACACACACACACACACACACACACACACACACACACACACACACACACACACACACACACACACACATGTCTGGTTCACTATCTTTGTGGGGACTCTCCATAGACGTAATGTTTTTTATACTGTACAAACTGTATATTATATCCCCTTACACTGCCCCTGCCCCTAAACCTACCCATCACAGGAAACATTCTGTATTTTTACTTTCTCAAAACAACTCATCCTGTGTGATTTATAAGCCTTTTGAAAAGTGGGGACCGCTGGCTGGTCCCCACAATGTAGGTGATCTCAGGTTTTACTATTCTTATGGGGACATTTGGTCCCCACAATGTAATATAAACAAGGACACACACACACACACACACACACACACACACACACACACACACACACACACACACACACACACACACGCTAATGTAATAGGATGATACATCCAGTCTAGAAATGACAGCATTGTGCGCTGTCAGACTGTATTCAGTGTGTGCTAATCTGAATGAGGCCAGAGGGTAAATCATCAAGCGCAGGAGGAGATGAGAACGCCAGGCCTCGCTGTGTTACTCTGTGCGCTGCAAGACCCTCCAAAACACTCCAGTGTGATTGGAAGTGAGCGCAGTGTAACTGAATTGAATATAAATTAATGATTCAGAAATTAAATTATTCTCAAGAGAATGGAGGAAAAGGAATGTGAAATCTGAAGAAAGGGACAAAGCTGTCTACATGCTCTGATTGAATTATTCAACAATGAAAATGGTCAACTGGAAATGACATCAAATTCAACATCCACATTTTCCCATGAGGTAACATTGGTGAACCGGGATTTGCTGGTGACTTTCACTTATCTAAAGCGAATGTTAAAGGTGAAGATGCCTTTAAGATTTCATTTTAACCTGCAAAAGTATATGTTCAGACAGGATAGAGAACTCTAGGATCACCTTAACTGAGTGTTTTAGAGTAGAACTAGAGGCCATTGGATGATTTGTATTCATACAGACAACTCAGATACAGTTAGAGACAAAAAAACATCTAGACAAAATGCAATGGAACTGGAAATGCTATTCAAAGTTCAACTGTTTTTAAATTGACACAACATGGGACTCATGGCGTAGGAAGCTAAAAATACAGCGAGACATGACACCACAGACTTTCACCTAGCGCATATGGACCAACAATTAAAAAGTAGCATAGACAGATTGCAAGAATGTGTTCTGTGTGTGAATGGCTCCTTAAACCATTTCCTAACTACTTGCAATGCACATTTGTATGTAGGTATGAATATTGTTACTTGGTCTGAATGGTGTCATTTTTCTGTCCTCACCAAAAGTAAAACTGCTGAGTAAAATATTCAGTTCAGTTCTAAGACATGAACCAAAGCAAACAGCTCTGAGCATATATATTTAATGTGGAGTGGGACTTGAGATGTCAATGTTTTCAGGACTATGCAGCAAACTAAATGTCGTGCCATGATGTGTTGCTTGTCAATAACTATGTTTACATGCACCCTCATAATGCAATTTATAGTGAGATTTAGGTAATGCGATTAAACCTTACCGTATGTAAAAACAATACTTAGATCTAATTGATGCAATTAAGCTCATACTCAGAGCATCCATAATCACAGTAAAACGTGGCGTATGCCAAAAACAAACAGGAATGTAAAAACTTTAATTGCATCTATTCCACTCTGACCAAACTGTAGACATGTGCACTTTTGAAACTGAGTTCATGTTGACAACGTTGTGCGACATGAATATAAACAAAGTCCCTTTAAGGCAAGTCATTTCACTTGGCGGCCATCTTTGAAGCGTCTCAGTCATAGGCGAGTCAAGTACAGCTCCTATCTTTTTGAATAGGGAAACATCAAATTCTCCAAAGCTGTTCATCAAGCTTACGATTAAATTTCACATTTGAAATCACCAATAAAATCTGATAACAACTGTCTCATAAATTTTGTTTCTAAATGCTCAAGTCATGGCAAAAACTGACTTTACCAATTGCCGATTGGCTCTTTTAGTTAGAAGGAGGGACTTATTCCACCACATTGCACATGGCGGTAAAAATAACCACAATTCTTAGAGAATAAAATTTGCATGTAAATGGGAGTGGAAAGCTTTGATCGTATCATGTATACATCTTACTGCGATTAAGCCCTTACTCTGATTATTGGTAATGATCACATTATTGGTGCACATGTAAACATAGTCATTGTCACAGCGGATTAAGTCAAAAACTCGAATTAACATGGATGAGATTTGTCAATCTACACTGTCTGAAAGATATTTTTATGAATGATGTCTGTCTGTGTGACATCAGTGGTGTTTATCTGAATGGAATAACCTTTAACATGCCTAATGCCTTCTCCATTACTCTCCATTTCCTGTGACATATGATAGTCTAAAACACAAGGTTCAGATAGTTACATTCACACAGTGAGTCAAAGAAACATGTTATTTAATGTTCTATGGTACGAACGTCACGGTGCAAACAGTCAGACGAGGAATACAGTCAGTCACAAGAGATCCACCCTCCAATCCAGGAGGGGGCGCACATGGTAATGCAACGCTGTTTGTTAAAGAGCAGAAGAAGAAGAGATGAACTATACACCTACCCAAAACAAAGAGTTCAGATGGCACGCAAGAGCTTAGTAGCCTATACGGTGAGTTTTGATTCATTTTTGTGACACGCTCCACAAACTTCATGGAAAGAAAACCGGGATGGCAGAAAGCGAGACCCTGTTAGTTTTCTTTATTTTACAAAAGCACAATGATTTTGTTTATACAAATAATAATAGACCCTTTACAGTTTTGAATGATGTCTTGCTCTTATCTGTATCTTATCTGACCATAAATGATGGAGCATTTTATGTAGTTGTCACTGTAATAATGAGACAAGGGGGTCTATAATAGAAATATGACCTATGCAAGAGTGCATTCTGTTTACTGCTTAGTGCTTAATACAGTACCAACTACCTCAGGGGGGACTAAAGTCCGCTAGGTGGAACAAACTATAATTTTCACTACTGTCTGTTCAAAATAAATAAAAAGAAACCTAGCATTGGGGATTTGTAGCTTTTTCCTGTTGTACCAAACTCGTATCGATCCGTGACCCCAAAATCGAGGACTGTGACTTCTGTGTACCATTAAGTTTTATGTCTAGTGAAAGTCATTGAGGTCCAGTGATGTTTTGGATCCCATTAACTTTCATTGTGGGGACAAAAACTGTTGAAACATTCTTTAAAATATCTCAGCAGAAGAAACAAAAAGTCACACAGGTTAGAAACAAGGGGATGATGACAGAATTTCCATTTTTTTTAAAACTTGTTTCTCTGTAGAAATGGAATAATAAAGATGCTATTTTACTTCTTTCCACCAATTTCCAAGCAACATGCGAAATTTTTCAAGTCAGGACACCGCCATTGTCATGAGCCCAACCATTACCAACCAAAAAATCAGAGGAGAAAGATACAGTTGATATGGCCCAGTTGGAATGACATTTCAGGACCAACAAGAAATTTGACCTAGGAACATGTCCTACTTGACGAAATCGCAGTAAGCAAGGGAGGAAATGGTCTGTCTGAGAAAAAATTGCTTATTTTCAAGAATGCATACTAAAAATGTGAAGGAGCATGGAGCGTTCGGCTCTTTCACTCACAGATCCATAATCTTTTCCACTCGGAACGTACAAAGGTTATTTACACACAATGAAATTGCTCAGCTGTCATCTGCCATTACATCACCACACAAAAGCCATCTGTATCAGCCCCGATTCCTGTATCCCTGCTGACTGCTACAAGTGCCGCTCTTCCTCCGGGCAGCTTATATCCATGGTTAAGGGCCATGAAAGGATGCACAGGCCGTCAGGACTCTCAGAAATGGAGCTGAGCTACGCTGACGGAAAAAGAGATCCATCACACCATGAAGGAGTTTCTGCTAAAGGAGCAATTACATGCTCCGGCTCTGCTCGGCCCCCTTTCTCCTATGGGGACGTACAGCAGGGGAATAAGATCTAATGGGGACAGTAAGGTCACGTCTGCCGAGACATCCGCACACTTAAAACATAAAAAAAAAAGAAAAAAAATTCCCATGCAAGTACCATATTATCATTTAAATGAAAAAGAAATGGGTGTTCCTTCATTGGTTCTTTGGTAAAAAAAAAAACTACTTTACATCAATGCTGTTCTTTTGAACTTTCTATTAACAAAAGGATCCTGAAAAAAATCCTGTCATGCTTTTCACAAAAAACAATATTAAGCAGCACAACTGTTTTCAACATTAATAATAAGAAGAAATATTTCTTGAACAGCAAATCATCATATTAGAATGATTTCTGAAGGATAACGTGACACTGAAGACTGGAGTAATGATGCTGAAAATTCAGTTTTAGGAATAAATTACATTTTCAATTATATTAAAATAGAAAACAGCTGTAATAATACTTTACACTATTATACTGTATTTTGATCACATAAATATAACCTTCTTTCAAAAACTTTTGTTAGAAACCAAGCACTAAATGTCCTATCTGAAACATGAATATGGAATTCCAATCATCTTATGTTGTAATATTGGAACTGGGATTAATTCATAACTTAGAGGAATAGACAAATGAATAAAAATCGGGTGTAAAAATGACTGCTGGGAGGAAGATGAACAGAGCGGACGAGGGCTCACAGCCCTAATGATCACACACTGATATCTTGTCAAATGTAAGACAGAAAATTGTTAAATGGCACAGAGCTCAAGCAGTTTTTGCAGTTTTAAACATCAAGCGTTGTATATTTATAGTCTGTAGATGTCTACCTGCGGCTTACACTGTGTGTGTAAGGCTGTGTGTGAGGCACACAATGTCGCTCGAGTGACAGAAAAACACTGTGACGTGGGAGGAGCTACTTATGACCCCTTTACCCTCTACCCTTTAACACACACACACACACACACACACACACACACACACACACACACTCCTTCGAGAGCTGCTGTCAGATAAAATGTGCACACAAGGAAGTGGATTAAAGTAATGATTCATGCTCTACTGGAAACACAAATGTTTACTTGTGAATGAGATCATACTACAGACTTCTGTTGCTTTCATATAAAGCTAACTGTATTTACAAACTTTCCTAAAACTCAAGAAACCATTCAATCATTTATGAATCATTTGTCTAAATGAGACCGTTTCATTAACTTAACTTGAGCTGACAAATTTGTCCTGCAAGTATAGCTATTAAACATATACCCGTACAGTATATCGAAATAAATACCATAACATATACAGTTCATTCTAATCATTACAGATTAACCCAAAAAGATTATATATTCTCTCCCCTGACACTACCCCAACCCCTAAACCATTACAGAAAACTTTCTGCATTTTTCAAAAAACATCATTCTATGATTTATAAGCTGTTTCCCTCATGGGGATCAAAAATGTCCCAACAAAAACAAGGAATTCCAATATTGCCATCTTTGTGGGAGCATTTCCCCCCCGCATAACATGGTTTACCCCAACTTTTGATTTTAATAATGTATTAGTAAATGGTGAAATTAACATTAAGATTAATAAATGATGTTGAAGTATTGTTCACTGTTAGTTCACGTTATTATTGTAAAATGTTACCAAATAAATAAATAAAATAAAGTCAATTTATTTATGATTTTTCTTTCCAAATAAGTACATCCCAAAAAGCAATGCTAGAATAACTTTATAGACTAACTCTATTCACTTATAAGGTAAATAAAGCATTTTTAATTACCACAGACTAACTTGAACACTAAAAGAAAAAGTTTAGCATTTTTTGGAATAAAATAAAAACAGTGTCTTTATGAATAAATAAAAACACTCCACAAATGCTAAAGAGGATTTTGCGAAGCACGCATGAGAGAGCAAGTGAGCGAGTGCTCTTTCAGGTGGGCTGTGCTACTGCTATCACATTATTGCATTTAGCAGCAAAAGCAGTCTATTTTAAACAGGGCCACACAGCCAAAAAGCATTTAACCACAGATGTCACACACACTCCCACACACACAAACACACACTTGCACCCTCTAAACTGCAGACGGAGCTGTTTAGTCAGCGTTAAACTAAAATTGTGCATGAATGATTGTGGCAATTAGGTTAAAAACAACTTAATTACTGTATCTTTACCATGCGACCCACATCTCGCACATACTCGCTCTCTATTCTGCTGTACATGCACAAACACACACACTTCCTTCAGTCACATGACTGTATGAACTCATCCTGATGCTCATCATCAGATTAGCTAAAAACTCACTCTTAGCATCTCAGTCATCTCTCTTTTGAGAGACTCTCTGCACTTCAGACGCAGAGATCTTTCACTTCCTTGTTCGCCCTCTCTGAGGAAAACACAAGCCCTCTAAACTGTTGTGTTTTCCGGGTGAATCGCTCCCGGAAGAGAGAATGAAGTTACTGAGACCTGTCCGTGAGAATGTCAAGCGAGCCAGAGAAAGTAAGAGCAGGAAAGAGGCAGAAAAATCCTCAAGAGAGATGAAACATCAGAGCTTGCTTTCCTGATGCTGATGCTGCTCAAATGCCAGCCAGTCCAACGGGTCTTATTAGAGAAGAAACAATGTAATATCAACAGTCTCCTGAAAGTTACGCTATACAGTACCTGTTAGGGATGTGCGATCCGGTAGACACGATTAACCGGTAGAAATTTGTCTACCTGTAGAGAAAGTGTTCTGTAGAGTGACGAATCACACTTTTCGGTAGTCTGATGGGCAAGTCTAGGTTTGGCGGATTCCAGGAGAACGTTACCTGGCTGCATTGTGCCATTAAACACACAACCCCCAACAGGAAATGACATCATCAACACCTGCTACACTTTATTGTAACTCAATGCCATTTTCTCTCCTCTACCAAACAGTAAAGTTTGGTGGAGGGGGGATTGTGGTGTGGGGTTGTTTTTCAGGGGTTGAGCTTGGCCCCTTCCACTTCCAGTGAAGAGAAATCTTAAAGCTTCAGCATACCAAGACATTTTGGACAATGCCGTGCTTCCAACTTTGTGGGAAGGCCCTTTTCTATTCCAGCATGGCAAAGCAAGGCCCATAAAAACATGGTTAGAGGAATTTGGTGTGAAAGAACTTGACTGGCCCGCACAGCCTGACCTCAACCCCATCGAACACCTTTGGGATGAACTGGAACAAAATTGAACTGAACTGAGCTGGATAATGATACTAACTTGGCAACATCGACTTGAACTGAATCAACATTTAACTGACTTGAGCTGAACAATTATCCTCTGTTAAGAACTTGTGTCATAATTGACGAAATTTGCAACATTGACTCAGTTATTGAACTGAATTGAAACAACATTGAACTAAATAGATCTGATAATATTATTTTCTGTAGAGCTGCAGAAATTGAATTTGTGTCTTGATTGATACATTTTACAACATTAACACTCTGTTATTTTCCTGTTTGTTATACTGTGAAGCTGCTTTGAAACAATCTGGATTGTATAAAGCGCTATATAAATAAAGGTGACTTGACTTAATGAAACAGTACAAGAAATAATTATTCACAACATGCCTTAAAAGGGATAAACTGTCATAAAATATGAATTACATCCCAGACGGTCTATGCTAGAAGTGCAAGTGCAACAGTCACGATTTCTGGGAACGTTCCTGCTATAAGACTATCCATTAAACACACAACCCCCAACAGGAAATGACATCAACAACACCTGCTACACTTTATTTTAAATCAACGGGGAAGCGTCGACATGTCAGTCAACAACCAGACCTCATGCTGGAAGAGAAAACAACGAGCGAAAGCACAAAAGATGAGGAACAGAGCCAAATATTAGTTATGCTGACTCACGGGAAGAAAAGAATTAAGGAGGAGGAGAGGAGATGAATGGAGCAGAAAGGACAGGAGGTGGGATATTAACTTTGTAGATCAATATGTCCGCTTTTGGCTTCTTGGAGGACTTTTTCAATGAGTTGAGGGGTTGAGAAGAGATGAGAAGATACGAGATGAGGGGAGAAGGGACAAGACGAAACGAGACAATAATTAAACAAGGAGAAAAGATAAGCAAGACAAGATTAGGAGATATAAGGAGAGCAGGACAGAGAAACGGATCGAAGAGGTAACTAGCTTCCCTTTTTTCAATTTAAAATGAAAGCTGTGCCCTCTAATAAAATCATTAATACATCATATTTTAATCATCTAGCGTATAAAAATTTTAAAACACAATTTTAAATTCTCATACTGCTATGAATAATAATAAAGTCCACATACTAATTTCACATTACACACCACACTAACACGCTAAAGAACACACACCATCAACTCGCAAAAATAACCTCAAGTCGCATACCACCACGAGGTTTACCACAGATTCATGTGTTGAATTTACCTTTATACCATATTCAGAAAGCACAGATCAATATTTAAGGGAAATAACTGCTTCGTGTCAATGTTTTATTAATAAAGAAGAACTTTTTTAATGCTAGTCCACTGGCGTGCTGAATGTTTTATGAGTTCATAGGAAAGGGTGCGATGGGAAACGGTCTCCTGATATGCTAATGCTAGCCACAAATCTACAACACTGAGATCACACACAGCTTCAGCAAACCAATAAACAGGGCTAACTGCAACTGCACAGATGACATCAATAACTCAATAACATTTATAGCATAACTGAAAGTTGTAAGTGCCTTAGCTTGTGGAAAAATTTGAAGGTGCTCCACCTGGTGGTCATAGGAAAAAAATTGTTGTAAAACGCTTTTTTCAACAGATTGCTAAATTAAACAACTTAATGACATTTCAAAATGCACACATGGTAACCTTGCATACCGTATAATATAAACTATTCCATATCAGCAATCCGTCTGATTTGTCATATTCTTTGCACCTCTGTGATATGTGCTCGTGACTTTAACTTGAATAATATCCAAATATTTCAGGAACTTCTTTAAGAATGTTTATACAAAATATTAAAGGGTTAGTTCATCCAAAAATGAAAATTCTGTCAGTAATTACTCACCCTCATGTTGTTCCAACCCCGTAAGACCTTCGTTCATCTTCAGAACACAAATTAAGATATTTTTGATTAAATCTGAGAGCTGGATCACTCTTCCATAGGCTTCTAAGGGATTGGAACTTGCTGGCCCAGAAAATGTATTAAAGACATCATTAATATAGTCCAAGTGACTACAGTGGCTCAATCTTAAGTTTATAAAGCGACGAGAATACTTTTTGTGCGCAAAAAAACAAACAAAAATAACGACTTTATTCCACTATTCATTTCCTTCTCTCTGGGCCTCGAGTTAGTTCATGTAGTGTAATAGTGCAGCGCTTCTGTGTTGTACGTCACACGCATCACACACATGACCAGCGTCGGCCAACAGTGAGCCTACGTGTGACGTACAACACAGATGTCGTTATTTTTGTTGTTTTTTTGCGCACAAAAAGTATTCTCGTCGCTTTATAAACTTAAGATTGAGCCACTGTAGTCACTTGGACTATTTTAACGATGTCTTTAATACATTTTCTGGGCCAGCAAGTTATAGTGTCCATAAGCCTATGGAGGAGTGATCAGCTCTCAGATTTAATCAAAAATATCTTAATTTGTGTTCTGAAGATGAACGAAGGTCTTGCGGGGAACAGCATGAGGGTGAGTAATTACTGACAGAATTTTCATTTTTGGGTGAACTAACCCTTTAACAGTAAACAAAAATGGGTAGCACTTTATTCTCCATGTACATACAATGTACTTATTACAGTAATTCCTATAAATGGGAACCTATACCCCTAAACCTAACCTTAACCCATGTAGTTACCTTATATTACCCAGTATTTTCTTAGGTAAGTACACTGTAAGTACACATACTGTAAAATAAAGTGCAACCCCCAAAATGCTACACAGCAGCAGCAAAAAAAAACAAAAAAAACATCAGCATCATTAAGCAATATTTCTGGAGCTTAAATTTCAGCACTTTCAGAAATGTTGAATATTATATTACACTTATAATATTGACAATTATTAAATCCACATCTATTCAGGAATACATAAATAGATCTAACAGTAATACATGTCTAAACATCATATGTCTACGTCCTGTAAAATTAAATAAACTCAACACACAAGCTTAGCGTTATTTATACCACCCTGACCCTTGTCTAGACACCTTAATTAGCTCTCAATCACTTCATTATTTAATTACTAGCTCAACGTGTCGGTCGGTCAGATAGTGTCGGTCTTACTGGTTTGGGTTTAAAGCACCATCATTAACCAGCGGGTCAAACCCTCCTGGCTCTGAGGAATGGGAAGGTAGTAATCAGGTAGTAATCGATGTAGTTTTATCCCCACTAACTGCAATAAGGGGAATTGCACATAATAATAATTGTTTACAAACAGTTGCGCCAACCTGATCTCATGGGAAAACCTAACTATTTTATGAAGTAGCAAATTTGTATAAAAAACAATGAAGTAAGCATGAAGTTTCACCTCTAACCCCATCCCTAAACATACCCATCACTGGGGCATTAGCAGATCGTATACAAAAATGTACTAATGAGATTGTATGAATTGCCAAAATGTAAAATAGTTACAAACTGCCATTAGATTTTTTTTGGTTGGTCCCAAACCAGCCTATTTGTCATTGCTTTCACAGTTAGGTACAAGCCCCGCCCCCAGATTCACTCATTGGTTGAGGCAGAAGTGCTGATCAAACAAACAGTACTTAAATGATTGAAACATCAACAATATTACACAATATATACATTTAACAGTCAGGTGAGGACTGCCAAACAAACATCACTTTAAAAACAGTGTATCCTTATCCATTTTGATTGAGTCTTAAGTATTAGATCTAATCTTCAAGTTCAAAGACCTCTTTGCACTACAACATGCACTACAGTTCAAAAGTTTGGAGTCGGTAAGATGTTTTGATGAAGTCTCTATGCTCACCAAGGCTGCATTTATTTGATCACAAATAGTAAGAGCACTAAAACTGTGAAATTGTCACGGTTATGCTCTGTTTAGTTTCATTTTCATGAACTTTTAGTGGTTTCTCTTCAGTTACCTGTTCACTTTGTTCTAGTTTCCCGCCAGTCATTTTTTACCATGGACATACATTAACGAGCACACCTCTCTGTAGTTCTGTCATGACAACTCTCGGAGAGACTGGCGTGGTACTGGTAATAATGGATATGGCAGTGTGAATGTATTTGGTCCTGGCGTAAAAGATGTTAAGAGACTTGCTTCTGCCAATACATTCACAGACATTGATGTGAGCATGTAAGACATACTGCTGCTGCACATACAGTATAACAGACATGAATTTTTTGTATTTTTGTTACTAAAATGACCCTAAAAATGATTTCAAGATGTAAGTCACACTTAAAAATGTCTGAATGCCATTAGATGATAAAATATCATATCAAGTATCTGTATACAGTATGCATGTGTCAAATTCGATAATCTTCCAAATAAATGCTACTCGAGTCGGATTAATATTTTGTTATGTAATGCAATGATGTTCATATATTTTTAAGTGTAGCTTAAGTGTCCAAATACTTTGTGCCTCAGAAGCCCAGCGCTGTGAAGAAGCGGATTTGTTTCATACAGAATGAATTCATCTCACATGAAGCTGCCCTTTTTTCCCAGATGTCTTTCAGAATTAAGTCGGTGACCAAACTGGGCACTCAGCCCCTCATTTCTTGTGAGTGAATGTAGAAATTATGTATATGCTTTATATCATATTTTCCGCCATTCATCACTTTAAATAAATTGCAGCCTTTGTGAAAATGCCCCGTAATTAAATCCACAGTTTAATTCATTCTCAGCTTGTACTGATTCAACTCCAAAATGTATTATTCTCAACAATGTACAGTAAATGAAATCCAGATTCTCATTTTTATCAAACGTTTATAAAGATCTTCTTAATCCTGCCAAGTGATCTGACGGGGCACGTTTCTTCTGAATGCATTTGAAGTCATTTGTATCGATCAAAAATGCAGCGAACACTCAGTTATGATATTATGCATTTTTGCTTTAAACGGATGGAAGACATTCTGCATTCTTGTTTGCGTCGCCCATGCAGAGCGTAAGGTAAAGATAGAACATGATGATGAGAATAATGGATAATGTGTCATTATCTAAATGAATCTCAACACCGCCTCTAGAATCTTCCACCCACTTAGCAGATTGAGTTCAACTGCCACACACACACACACACACACTGCTAATGAGCTTTAAAAACCTTATTTTCCCACCTGTGAGACAATGAGCATGCCAGAAGTGAAGAGTAGTAGAAATGTGCGTACATGCAGTAATTGAATGTGTTGTGTGTGTTCGTATAAATTAAATTTGTCCTCAGAAGTAAAAACAAATAAGAAACAACTTACTTTTGCAGACATTTGATGGATGGATGGATGGATGGATGGATGGATGGATGGATGGATGGATGGATGGATGGTTGGATTGATGGATGGATGGATGGATGGATGGATGGATGGATGGATGGATGGATGGATGGATGGATGGATGGATGGATGGATGGATGGATGGATGGATGGATGGATGGATGGATGGATGGATTGATTGATGGATGGATTGATGGATGGATGACTATACTAAGTATATGCATTACAATAGATAGATAGATAGATAGATAGATAGATAGATAGATAGATAGATAGATAGATAGATAGATAGATAGATAGATAGATAGATAGATAGATAGATAGATAGATAGATAGATAGATAGATAGATCTCTTTTGACCTCATTCAGTGAAAGAAATAGAGAAATATTAAAGCCAATGCCAAGGGCCATTGAAAGTTGTCAATCAAACAGTGGCTTGTGTTTCTGATGAGATTTCCAGTGAGAGATGACATGCGTTCACAATGACACACACACATCAGCTCGTTCTCTGAATCTCTGCAGACTTCAGCATCTCCATGCTCACCTCATTTGCAACTCTATGAATACGATAATGCTAGTTGTCACAAACATGATCCAATATTGCTCATGCACACATATAATCTACATTCCACGCCATTGTGCAGTTTTTCCCTCATGAACATGCATTCGTGAGCGTGTGTGTCTACACATACAGACGTACACCAGAGTTACACGCTGACCTGCTCCCATGAGAATCTTCACACGATATAATCCATCACAGATCAGCACAATATGTTTTAGTCATGGAAACATGTGTGTCCCAGCATGCACTGCAACATTCCTTTAAGGACAAAGAGGTTTGTTAATGCTTTTGGAGAAACGGCTACAACATTCACACATGAGACAGAATGTGATGTTGTGTCTTAAAGGAATATTCTGGGTTAAATACGAGATATGCTCAATTACTGTAAATTTTAAATATTTAAATAAAAAGTTGAATTAATTTAATTTAAATTGTATTTCAAATTGAATACATTTTTAATGAAAGGATTTGGTCCTTAAAGGTGGTATCAGTGATTTCAGGCCCAAAAATATTTTTATCACATTCATCTAATCTTTCCTAACGATCCGCTAGCTGCCCGCCCCATAAGCATGCCGTCAAAAAAACGCGTCTCTGTAGGCAGCCTAGGCTCTGAGATCTGCACACAAAAACAAATGGTTTAGCCAAACACTCAAAACCAAAACAAATAGTGTTCCAACCAATCACCGACAGGGGTTTTGATCTCAGAGCCTATAGGCTGCCTAGAGAGACGCGTTTTTTTGACGGCATGCTTATGGGGCGGGCAGCTAGCGGATCGTTAGGAAAGATTAGATGAATGTGATAAAATATTTTTGGGCCTGAAATCACTGATACCACCTTTAAGGTGACATTGTACTTCCTCATTTAAGTACAGAGTAATATTAATTAACTACATGTACTTACTAAAGAGTTCCAGTTAGGGTTTGGTTTAGAGTTAGTTACTTGTAATTATGCATAATTTACTGTTATTACTATAGTAAGAACATGTAGTGACGTGTAATTACATCACCTTAAAATAAAGTTACCAAGTATTTTAATTCAATTAATATTTTAGATATGTCATTCAAATATTTTTAGAAAGCAGACAAGATTTAAACAACCAAATTCTGCTGAATCAGTTCTCACAAAGATTCATTTGTTGCACTGTAAAGGTCAATAGGAAGTATATTTGTGGCTTATTTTAATTTAAGAGATTCCACTTCAGTAACTTATATTTTGCTATTATATCTTGTTCATTCGCGAGCGCCATCGTTTAGCTTGACCCGTCAGTGAAGCGCAGTACCTGTCCAGTGTGGTGTGTGAAAACAGCAGCGCTCAGCATTTAACTCTGACCTGTTAAAACCCCCATCAATAACAATGTACTACAATACAAAACAGCCCTTTAAGAGCACCATCCATTTCCCCTCGACCAAAGCGTTGTAACTGCATGTTTAGTCAGCAGAGAGAGACCTCAACGGCAAGCCGGCTGAACTTAATTGAAAAACAGATCACTCATAAAAATGGCCGAGTGCCATGCAGATCCTGTTACGCAATGGAGAAGGTATTGTGAAAAAAGCGGCGTAACACTGTTTGAAATTCATCTAGAAAGCTATAGATGGACTCCAGTGTCCGCAGTTCTCCGTGAACGGGAAGATGATCCGAGTCTCTGATGAAAAAAAAAGAGACAAGGTCAAATCATCCCCTGTGTTCAGAGCGGTGAGCTACAAGTGATACAGAGAGACAGAGATAGAGAGAGAAAGAGATGAACTGATTTGAATTGAATTGAGAGCAAAAAAAGAAATATGATATCATATAATTATATATTGATATCATATGATAATGATATAATGATTATATTATATCAATGTTCGATTTTTATTTGCTTTTTAACATTTGATATTTCATAATATTTAATAAAAGAAATATATATTTATTTTTATATTGATTATTTTTTATTTACTTTTTAACTTTTCATTAATTGCTGATGTCATTATATTATATGATGATATCATATAATCACATGACTTATTATTTTACATGCCACTTCCAGGAATACCATGTACAAAAATCATAGAACTGCTATGATACCACACCCCCAAAACACGGTATTACCACGCTACATAAAAAAACATGGTATTTACAACAACAAAATGTACCATGGCATTGCATGTTTTGTACCATGAAGGTACTATGGTATATCTGCAAGCACCATATGAATTGTAGTACAATGGCATCTCTCTCATTACCATAGTTTTACCTTATGATGCCACATTACTTAAAATGCCAGAATGTCTAAATAAATAAATAGCATTACCATGGTACTTGTTGAAGAAAACAAGTTAGTTAGAATATTCACAGACAGACAGACAGACAGACAGACAGACAGACAGACAGACAGACAGACAGACAGACAGACAGACAGACAGACAGACAGATAGATAGATAGATAGATAGATAGATAGATAGATAGATAGATAGATAGATAGATAGATAGATAGATAGATAGATAGATAGATAGATAGATAGATAGATAGATAGATAGATCATTGAGTCTATATGAGTTATTGATACACAGAGCATTTCGGAAATTAGTGTAAAATCGATTTAGCTTTATTGGATAAGCAAGCGAGTGTGACTGACTGTGGGCTTGTAGAGCTGGAGCTAAAAATAGCAGCAGAGAGAAGGAGTGTGTGTGAGCGGTCTAATGCTTCCACAGTAACACACTGATGAAAGCCACTGCTGTTGATCCGAGATTCTGCCGCTCGCTACAAACTTTACATTCCCTGCAATCAAGCATGCGTTGTGGAACAGGAACACTCGTGGTGGAAACGTTCAATGTTACATTATCTAAACGCTCTAGAGATCTAGAACCCTTGAATGACGATCACACACGGCACGTTCTTGTGATCATAGACAGCCAGATGGAGCCTTGGATAGTTTTGAAGGCAGAAGCGTGTCATTTCTGTGCCACTGACGTCACCAAAAGGAGGAATGACTGTTCCTGAACAGGTTTCCCAAACATTGGCCTGTCAAACAGATCCTGCACCAAACTCATGGATGCAATCTGTGGGAGGACACATTATACAGGACCTCGTGTCATTATAAATATTATTTAGGTGACATAAGTGATTTGCTGTTAGACATGTAAGTGGACAGGAGATATAGTATTATTATTATTTCTAATTAATATTAGGGGTAATATTTGCCCCCTCGAAATGGTTTTCAAGGGCATTTTTATAAATATATTTTTCTTAACCTTGTAAAAACACATCACTTATATATTAATAGATACAGTATATCTATTACTTCAATTTAATCAATTAACTTAAACTGTGATCTAAACAATTATGGCTGTTACTTACAGGATAATTTAAAGATGTGTAAATATTGCACAATGATCAGACAGAGGCTTAGAATAAAATATTATGAAACATATCAAATGTTAAAAAGTATAAAAATGGAAATAAAAATAAATACATATATCAAATGTTATAAAGTAAATAAAAACAATCAATATAAACATTTAAATATTAAATATCAAATGTTAAAAGCAAATAAATAAATGTAAGAATATGCATACTTAAATCTATATGAAATATATCATAAAGAAAAAATAATAATTAAAAGAAAATAAATAATATTTCTGCTACTTTTGGTGGCATTTTTGCCAAGAGCCCTGGTTAATTCCTGACCTTGTTAAAGCCTGTTCACTTAGTCCAAGGACAGTCACAGTTTGCTGCCACTGGTTAGGCTAGAAATGGCTGCATTTTTCTTCACATCACTGCCAATAAAGCAAAATTATATATTATAATAAATAATTAATCTGAAATTTTAAACATGTTTTGGTGCATCATTTCCTTCATTTCAGAGTCCAAGCAAATAGTTGAAATCTACAGAAGCCTCTTTACCACTGCCCTGAGGTTGACCCTTTCCAGCTCTCACACCTCCCCCAGAGCAGTGCATTGTGGGTAAAACGTGCCTCGCCTCAGTACGGAACAGCACATGCTGCCTGGACAAACTCTACGCACTCAGCCTCTGCGGAAAGGTGGAAACATTCCGAGCAATTAATCACGGCAAGTGGAACCAGCTCCCCGCGCCGAGTTAGCGCCGCACACATGACCAAGACACACAGTGTCTCCACGGAAACCAAGGCTCGAGGCTAACCTGACATTTACACCCCCCGCATGCATACACACACTACTGCACATACACTGGCCTCTCGATTTCATCAAAACTAATAAATCTGTTAATTATTAATGCCACTTGATACTGTGGGCAGAGTGCCCGGTGACGCAAAAGTATCATAGATAGATAGATAGATAGATTGATAGATTGATAGATAGATTGATAGATTGATAGATTGATCGAAGGCTTGGAATAAAATATGAAATGTATCAAATGTTAAAAAGTATAGAAATAAGTATAAAAAGCAAATGTTAAAAAGCAAATAAAAATCAAACAAATTAACATAAAAATAAGAACACACATACTTAAATATCAAATATATTAAATGTGGATCCGATGGATGGATGGATGGATGGATAGATAAAGAAATAGACTGATAGACGTACACTCACCTAAAGGATTATTAGGAACACCACACTAATACTGTGTTTGACCCCCTTTCGCCTTCAGAACTGCCTTAATTCTACGTGACATTGATTCAACAAGGTGCTGAAAGCATTCTTTAGAAATGTTGGCCCATATTGATAGGATAGCATCTTGCAGTTAATGGAGATTTGTGGGATGCACATCCAGGGCACGAAGCTCCCGTTCCACCACATCCCAAAGATGCTCTATTGGGTAGAGATCTGGTGACTGTGGGGGCCATTTTAGTACAGTGAACTCATTGTCATGTTCAAGAAACCAATTTGAAATGATTCGAGCTTTGTGACATGGTGCATTATCCTGCTGGAAGTAGCCATCAGAGGATGGGTACATGGTGGTCATAAAGGGATGGACATGGTCAGAAACAATGCTCAGGTAGGCCGTGGCATTTAAACGATGCCCAATTGGCACTAAGGGACCTAAAGTGTGCCAAGAAAACATCCCCCACACCATTACACCACCACCACCAGCCTGCACAGTGGTAACAAGGCATGATGGATCCATGTTCTCATTCTGTTTACGCCAAATTCTGACTCTACCATCTGAATGTCTCAACAGAAATCGAGACTCATCAGACCAGGCAACATTTTTCCAGTCTTCAACTGTCCAATTTTGGTGAGCTCGTGCAAATTGTAGCCTCTTTTTCCAATTTGTAGTGGAGATGAGTGGTACCCGGTGGGGTCTTCTGCTGTTGTAGCCCATCCGCCTCAAGGTTGTGCGTGTTGTGGCTTCACAAATGCTTTGCTGCATACCTCGGTTGTAACGAGTGGTTATTTCAGTCAAAGTTGCTCTTCTATCAGCTTGAATCAGTCGGCCCATTCTCCTCTGACCTCTAGCTTCAACAAGACATTTTCGCCCACAGGACTGCCGCATACTGGATGTTTTTCCCTTTTCACACCATTCTTTGTAAACCCTAGAAATGGTTGTGCATGAAAATCCCAGTAACTGAGCAGATTGTGAAATACTCAGACCGGCCCGTCTGGCACCAACAACCATGCCACGCTCAAAATTGCTTAAATCACCTTTCTTTCCCATTCTGACATTCAGTTTGGAGTTCAGGAGATTGTCTTGACCAGGACCACACCCCTAAATGCATTGAAGCAACTGCCATGTGATTGGTTGATTAGATAATTGCATTAATGAGAAATTGAACAGGTGTTCCTAATAATCCTTTAGGTGAGTGTATGGACAGATGGACAGATAGATTGATAGATAAACTAACAAACAACAGGTAACAGACTAATAGGTCGATGGATGGTCAAATGGGCAGATGGATAGACAGATGGACAAAAGGATGGATGGATGGATGGATGGATGAAGATAGATAGAAACAATGTTAAATCAACAAGTCTTAGAACTTTACTGTATATCTGCAGCTTATTAATGCATTACTCAGATAATGTTTTTCATTTTCCAATATACAGAAATATGACTTTTGGACCCATTTGGAGTCCAAAATATGTAACACCACAAATTAATGTAGTTTAAAGCAATACTGGTTCAACAAGCACACTAACAACAGCGGATTTAGTTTTTGTTTTGAAGAGAAGTTCATTTGAATCTTCAGAATGAACGTTTAAAAGCAATATAACGAAACTGATATTGTATTAAAGATTGAAATACAGCCCATTCTTGTCCCACAGCTTTAATAGCCTACCGGATTGAAAAGAGGCGAACTGCGTTCATGCCGAAACTTTACATTGCTAATGTGAGCACCTGGTCACTTGAGGATGGAGCAGATCCATCTCAATATCCAAACTCAAGAGATCAATTCAAACACAGGCCACACTTCTCCATTTCTGTGCAGATTCATTCAGCAGTGATGGACTGAATGTGCCAGCTCAATTCAATTCATTGTACTCAACTGAATAAAATTATACAGTGTTCATCTGAGCCCGGTGAACCTGACATCTGACCCGCTCAATCACTGATCGTTTAGGAATTAAAAAGCAATGCGAGCAGAATTATTCTCAAAATGAAGTGCTTTGCTCAATAAAGACACGTGAAAACATGTCATTTCTTGTGTTCTTTGTCGAGTCTCGTCCTTCATGGAGAATAGTGTGCTCACTCTGTTCCTGGTCCTCTGGTTTTCCTGTTTGATATGTTTATGTTGTTTTGGATCCATTTGGATCCAGTTCACCAATCATTACAGTCATAAAGGTCACAGAAGAGAAACAACTTTATATCAGCTTTAAATGTGGCCTTTGTACATGCTTTGTCATTTAATTGCCTAAAATATCCTAATTAATATAATAAGCCGATTTGTGCTAAAGTTAAAATCAACAGTCAACCCATTTTATTCCATTATGGGACATATTTTTGATATTCATCATTTTATCCATTAGGAATTGATTGGATAAAATCAGAAAAGTGTGTTAAATGGAAATAGGATACATTTTTTGACATCATGAAGGTAGAAATTGCATCTAAAAACGTAAATAAAATATCAATTTAACAGGCTAAACCTATTGAGGCTGGAAAAAGAACTGCTAACTGTATTAATCTAGTAAATCTTTTTTTTAGACTAGTCTTATTATATATGGAATTTAATTTAAAATCCACATTTATTCCCAATACAAAACCAGAATTCATAATGGAAAGTGTAATACACTCATCACCAGATATATGATGCTTTGAGCAATTCACACACACACACACACACACACACACACACACACACACACACAGTGCACTGCAGTATTGTCACTGTCCTGCTGAATGTGGCCTAAAACACACACACACACACACACACACACACACACACACACACACACACACACACACACACACACACACACACACACACACACACACACACACACACACTCGTACTATTAAGTAAAACAAGGGACTGAATGATATTCAAATACCATAATATTTTACACTTTAAAACACTTAGTATACCACATTGTTACCATGGAACATATTTTTTACGCACTGCTATGATACTATGCCCTAAACAATGGTGTTGCATTACCATGTTATGTGTGCAATCACCATGGTACTTATCCTATAAACATGGTTGTATCAATACCTTAGTAAACACTGCCAAATGACGCTTCATTACCACGGTAAAGTAAGAAAGAAAGCTGTATGGAGTCCCTCACTCGACCACACCACTGATGCACTAGTAAAGAATGAAATCAAAACCATCGGCTATTTTCTTATTATCTGCGCACGACAAATGACCAGCAATTACAAGCACAAAGCAACAGACTGTTGATTCAATCCACAATCACTGCGTGCTCAGCTGCACATTTCTCCTGAGCGTACTGTACAGAACACAGTTTGAGCATTAGAGTTCTTTCACAGAGCGCTCATTCATTATACACAAGAGCTGCTGTTCACACACCACTGAAACGAAATCAACACAGTGAGAATCATCATTCGGCTGTACAGTATACCTGCTGTGTGGACACGCATGCAGCGTTCCTCGTATTCACTATTCACATGTGGCCGGCAGATATGAAGAATCAAATATATGAAGAATCATAGTAGTTTGATTTTTAACTCAACAAAAGTTACTGCTCTAATCTTGGCTTGAAAAAACTGGCTATTTATTAAGAAACACTACAGGTGTTTCTTCTCCTTTTTTTTCTTAATCTAATGCATTTATTTCTCATAACATCTCAAGAGATCCAGTGTTGAATTAATCTTCCGGGTTTTGTCGTCATCCGCTGCACCACTCTATTCCCCATCGACTCATTTTACCTCTTTATTTATGTCCTGCTTTCTTTCCATTATGTAAATAATCAGATTGAAATGAATAAAGTTGACCAGAGCACATAGTATACGAGTCTAGTTTTCACTTTGATATAAATATTTCCTTTCATCAAAACAGAAAAGAATTCAAAACGTGCTGCATAACTGGAATGATCCAGCATTAAAATGAGTGTGTATTCAAACCGAGGAATGACTGTAGACATTCAAAAAGGACAAGCACTGGTTATAAAGGCTTCAACCTGTGGAAGGAAACCAGCACCTGAACTTATGCAACACACACACACACACACAATATTTGGTGCTGCAGAGTTGTATTTTGAAACTAGGTTTGTATTTCCTGAAGAAAATGTCATTCTTACAAAGCAGCACAGAAATAGTGCTGAAGTTTTCTAGTTTCGCTCTTCGGTTCTGTGGAAGTGAAATGCTGCTTTGCTGTTGTCATGACACTCACCATCATCTTTGCAGCGTAATGTAGATACTTATGAAAAAGAGAAAAGATCAATGACCAATCAGCAAGCAAATACGTCTAGATTTGAATGCTTTTAATTAAAACTTTTAAAATCTAAAAATCAATCACAGTCTGAATCTGAACATTAAAAAGTTTGAGCTAAATTGATTGCACGAGTTTCATAAGGGTTTAGGATGAAGCAAGAACTGTACCCGCAATATATTTTTGCAAGCTCTGCAATAATGCTAATAATAATGTGCATGATGTGTGAGGGCGACTCAGCTGGAGCTGTAACCCGCACCTGTTGCATCAGGATTGATTTTACAGTGTTTCTACTGAACCATTAATGACACTGAGTGTTGATGCATTGAGAAATGAACTCAATCAGAGATACAATACTGCAACACGCAAAACCCTGGCCTTCATCTGACCCTGTAGTGGCGTGTGTGTGCGCGCGTGCGTGCGTGCGTGCGTGAGAAAGAGAGAGAGATTACAGATCCACTTCAGCACGTCTCATGTCCTCATATGAACCGTCATGACGCCTGATCATAAAGACGCATTATGAATGTTTTATGTCGTGTTTGGGGAGCTGTTCTTTCAGCACCACGGCACTGCACTGCACTACTACACAAGACTGAGCTGCAAACTTCCCTACAGTCTACACTATTACACATGGTGTAGAAGATCGTGCCAAAATGCCAAATGTTTTATATCTTGATACACTAAACAAGTAATTAGTGTTGCCCATATTTGAGTCATTAACAAACATTTATGCTTAGCAGATCAGTAGCTCGTGCACATTCATCAAGTTGAATGTCATTTCAAGCTATTTGAATGTGTTAATAAAAGATAGTTCTACAAAAATAACATGCCAAGTGCAGTTTTGAAATAAAGAGTTTACATAATCAAATGCATGATGAATTCGCCGCTTAAACAGTTAAGAAATGTATTTCAATGACAATAATAACCCCGTGACTCATAAACTATAGGCCCGGACTAGTTATTTTTGTAAATATTGTGATTCCTGAAATTATGCAACAAACGGCACACCTGTGGTGTGATTATACAGTAACAGCGGCTTTCTGCGCATTGAGTGTCCTGCGTTACTAACGTCCCTTCATCTCAGACAAACCCCAGTCTGGACTCCAGACGCGCCACGGAGATGTTCATCTCAGCATATGAAGTGCAATAAAGCTCCAATAAACCTTACATTTATGTCCAAACGAGGTGCATTTAGACGTTGCGTGAAAAACACACAGAAACTGAGCCGAAACTTACCGATAGTGGTTATGACAGTGATGGCAAAGTAAAAGGACCCTGCAAATTTCCACTGGACCCCTGCTCTGTGCGGTTCGGCCTCCAAGATGATGGTCTCAAGCTTTTTATAGTCATCCTCACTGATGTTGTACTTGCCCTGGAGGCGCTTCTCCTCCGTCTCCAGCTGCTCCTTCTCCCGCATCTCGTAGTCCGACTCGAGCGCGTCAAACACCGCGGCCCCGACCAGCAGATAGGTGAACGTGCAGACGATCAGGGACAGCGTCCGCACGTTCTGCCTCTTCATGGCCACCAGGAACCGGCGGCTGAGGGGTTCATGTCCCCTCTTTTCCCCCGGGAAGGCGCAGCAGCAGTCTGGAAAGGGCGGATATGGGCAGTGCTGCTGCTGCTGCTGCTGATGCGTCTTCGGACACCGGTTGCGGTTGTAACAGGTCCCTTGATCGTGGTCCTGGCTGGCCGAGAGACACAGCAGACTGCTGGAGCGCCGGGACCACAAGCCCTGCAGCCGCGAAACTCTGCGCAAAACCTGCCCGAACCACAGCAAAGTCCTCCCGGCGCGCAGTGCCATCAACTAGCGCGCTCCCCGCGTGATCTCCAAAGAGCTTCTGAACTGGAGTAGGTGCCAGAAGCCACTGGGATTCATGCTCGAGTGACAATTACGCACCTGTTAAATTTCCTCCTCTTGTGCGTTTAAACAAACTCATCACCGTGGCCATCAGAAATCCAAACGAAGACCGAAGCTCCCCTATACATCTTCAAGAAAAAGTTTCCCCGACCTGTTTATCTGAGGATCATCTTAAGCTGTTCTCACTCTGCCGGTGCGTGAGTAATGCCGGAGGTACCGGAGGAGGACCCGTGATCACGCATCATCTGATGAGCGGCGGAGACGCGCAGCGCACGTCTGATGCTCCAAACGTGATCCAACCCAGGATAAACTCACTTAATTTCCCTGGCTTCACCGAGACGCTAAGTTTAATGCGCTGGATGGTCACACGAACAACAGGTCCGAGCGCGAATGTGTCCATCTGTTTCCCCGGTGACGCATGGCTGGACTGGACGGATGGATGGATGGACTCGACTCTCGTTTGGCTCCGCTCCGGGAAAGCTGCACTGTCACGGTATGCCACCGCGAGCGTCCGCTGGCAGACTTCACTGTGTGCCAGTCTGAGAAAACACACACACAAACGCATCACCAAAGCGCGCACACAGATGACACTCTACACTGCACAAGAGCGAGTGTGTGTGCGTTTCTCAGCATGAAGGTTTTTTTTGTGTGTGTGCAATTTTCTCACTCAACAGGTGACCTCGGAAAAGAGTGAATTCAGATTAAATGTTTTTTTTTAAATATTTTTTTTTTAAAGTTAAATCATCTGCAGCCGTTCGTTAAGTGTGGTCTCACCTATCAGTTTATGTTGCAAAATGTGCATCGTACACGTGTATATGAGCAATGTAAATGTCAGAAACCCCCCACCACGTTAATGAACAGAGAAAAGTATCAGTGTGAAGTGCGAAGAAACAAATGTTCGTTTACATGTATTTCTATCGTAGTCCATTATAACGTGTCATTACAAGAAAGACATTTTGACAGCATAACAGTCTACATGTGCGCGGTAAGGCGATAGACATTGCGCAAGAATATATATATTCTTGCTCAATCTCTCTCTCTCATATGTATGTGTATATATATATATATATATATATATATATATATATATATATATATATATATATATATATATATATATGTGTGTGTATACACACACACACACACACACACACACACCGTATATAATATATATATATATATATATATAACATGAACATGATTACATTAAAAATCAACTTCACATAGTAAAATTCGTTCAATTCCTTGTCACTGTTCCTGTGTGAACTTTTGTGTGTGCGCGCGCATGTTGTGCAGAGAGAAAGTGCCAGGCAATTGATAAATATTAGTTCAGCCGAAGAGCCAGTTAAATATGATCATATTGTCATTGAACATTTATCACGTGATTTAAAAAAGGAAAAAGTATAGTTAATTTAATACACATTTACCGCTATAAAACATTTTGAAACAACCTTTATGAAACAACATACATGTTAAAAGTAACATACAAAAATGAAACCAACAAACTTTGCAATTAAATGTAAAAAAACAAGACAATATACATGACAACTTGGCCCCACACTATCCTGTGACAGTTTAACTTTTCAGTTACTATTTACCATCATGATATAGTTGAATCTTGTCTGAATGCATGCTGCTTCTCTATATAAAACCGGATCCCTGTCCGAACAAAATGTGCAAATAAATTGAACTAGACATCTGGACATTAAAAAAACAATGTGTTATTCAAACAACTGACAGTTGTGCCAGTGTAAAACTGCATTTGGACCTTCTGAAAAGAGTTCAGTTTTCCAGAGCGTTCATCTGTGAGGATCCTGTGACTAAAATAACTGTAGTGATCTGGACACCATAGAGTATTTTGGTAGGTGAATGTAGGTCCTGTCCCAATATTTGTGCAGTGTCCTGGTGAACGGGCCAAAAAGCAGGGGTTTGTGATGATATAAAGGCAATTTAGATAATATGCCTCTGATATATAAACTTAATTTTCAACAATACTTACAGAAAGAATGTTTGTGATTCCCTACAAGTTGTTCAAAATCTCTTTTTTTTCCCCCTGTGGAATACAAAAGGAGATGTTTTGCAGAATGTACAGGGTGCTATTATATGGATGTACAAAGTGACCATTTGCTGCCAAGCTTAAAAAAAAAAAAAAAACGAAAAAAAGAAGAAGCCAAAAAACACCATAAAAGTATGACTTGTGCATTATATGTCTTCAGAATACAGTGCGTTTTTGTGAGAACCAGAGCAAAACCCCTTCACCAGCTCTAAAATCTCACCAGACATGTCATGATACATTCAAGAACTGACGTTTGTACGGTTTCATCTCATCCTCCATCTTCTAATATGAAACTGATTTATGCAAACGATCATACGGAGCCCCTAAAGCAGGGACGGGGAACATTGGTCCAGGAGGGCCGCTGTCCTGCCGAGTTTAGCTCCAACCCTGAAAAAAAAAACCTCACCAGCCTGTAGCCTTAGTGATCCTGAAGACCTTGATTAGCTGGTTCAGGTGTGTTTGATTAGGGTTGGAGCTAAACTCTGCAGGACAGCGGCCCTCCAGGACCAACGTTCCCAATCCCTGCCCTAAAGGGACCTTTGCAGAAATAATAAATATACCGACTGAACTTGGCAAATAGGACAATGCACACAGCTGTATTACGCCTTCTGCCCATTTCACGTAGTGGTTTCTCGGCAGTCACAAGCAGACATGAGGCTGTGGTATTAGAGATAGCCTATATTGCCCTAACAAAAGACAAATTTTGAACAAGTACAGCAAATGTGCTTCTAAAAAGGTGCAGGCCAGTAAGAGCTGTGCGTGTAAACCTCACTCCACTGGCCTCAAGAGATGCCGGTTCGTATCCCGCTCGGAGCGGGTCGAGTAGGACCGGTTGCATTTGGTGCCGTGACCCGGAGTCGAACTGTTGATCCCTAATGGGAGAGATGTTGAAGGGTTAGAGGCTGCAGGCCTTAGCATCCTTGTTAGAGCACCTGCCTCCCACGCCGGATACGCAGGTTTGAATCCGGAGCGGGTCAAGCAGGACCGGTTACATTTGGTGCCGTGACCCGGATTCGAACCGGGTTGCTGCAGTTCGAGTTGGACTGGTTAAATTTGGTGCCGTTGACCCAGATGGGAGTGAGGTTTAGGGGGGTGAGTGTAATGGACATAGACCAGTAAGAGCTGTGCGTGTAAACCTCACTCCCCTGGCCTCAAGAGGCACTCTAGTGAATGACACCAAAGGCCTTAGCATCCTTGTTAGCGCTAGGACCAGTTACACATTCAAACTTTTTTTTTCTTAGTAAAATGGCAGTGACGCACTAATGAAATATGTTATTGTATACATAAACTGGAAATTCATAGTCTGTATATATAATTTATTTTGCAGAGGTCCCAGTTTAGAGGATCTGTACGATCATGAAAACCTGTGTGAATAAATGATGACATTATTCATTTTTGGATGAACTATTCCTTAATGCATCTCTGTGAAACGATCCTCTTACTCAGTGCACTACATCCCACATCGTGAGGTGGACAAACACCCACATTGTACTTTGTTAATACCGTTTTTTTTTACTGGCCTAGTTAAATTCTCTTCTGAATCAGATCGCAGTGGGTATTTTTCACTAGAAACCCTCTTTAGTTACTAGACGTTATCTGCATCAAGAGAACCAAACACGAGCTGTACATAAACAGTCACAGCGTATGCTGAGAACTTTAGCGAATGCATTGATATCAAACATGAATAATCCTTCGGTAAAAACGCAGAAAGACGCGTTGGGTGCGAGAGATGATGCAGTATCGGCGAACGCTCGTATGAAGGCTAAACAGGGGAAATGTTCTGTCTGATGTACTGACGCTAAGTTTAGTTTCATTTTCTCACATTTCAAAACCCCCACAACACACACCCACACACAGAGAGGATATTTCTAGATGTGTGAATGCAGAAAGATGACTGCTTAATGAAGAACTGACATTAGAGGACAGAGCTGTAGGTCAGAGGACACCTGTGAAAGAGGATTTCACACACAAGCAAGCAGATCTGTTTCTACATTCTATTCAAGAAGATCTGTTTCTACATTCTATTCAAGCAGATCTGTTTCTACATTCTATTCTACATTCTGTTCAAGCAGATCTGTTTCTACATTCTATTCAACAAGATTTGTTTCTACATTCTATTCAAGAAGACTTGTTTCTACATTCTATTCAAGAAGATCTGTTTCTACATTCTATTCAAGAAGATCTGTTTCTACATTCTATTCAAGATCTGTTTCTACATTCTATTCTACATTCTGTTCAAGCAGATCTGTTTCTACATTCTATTCTACATTCTATTCAAGCAGATCAGTTTCTACATTCTATTCAAGCAGACCTGTTTCTACATTCTATTCAAGAAGATCTGTTTCTACATTCTATTCAAGAAGACCTGTTTCTACATTCTATTCAAGAAGATCTGTTTCTACATTCTATTCAAGAAGACCTGTTTCTACATTCTATTCAAGAAGATCTGTTTCTACATTCTATTCAAGATCTGTTTCTACATTCTATTCAATAAGATCTGTTTCTACATTCTATTCAAGATCTGTTTCTACATTCTATTCAAGATCTGTTTCTACATTCTATTCTACATTCTGTTCAAGCAGATCTGTTTCTACATTCTATTCTACATTCTATTCAAGCAGATCTGTTTCTACATTCTATTCAAGCAGACCTGTTTCTACATTCTATTCAAGAAGATCTGTTTCTACATTCTATTCAAGAAGACCTGTTTCTACATTCTATTCAAGCAGACCTGTTTCTACATTCTATTCAAGAAGATCTGTTTCTACATTCTATTCAAGAAGACCTGTTTCTACATTCTATTCAAGAAGATCTGTTTCTACATTCTATTCAAGAAGATCTGTTTCTATATTCTATTCTACATTCTGTTCAAGCAGATCTGTTTCTACATTCTATTCTACATTCTATTCAAGCAGATCAGTTTCTACATTCTATTCAAGAAGACCTGTTTCTACATTCTATTCAAGAAGATCTGTTTCTACATTCTATTCAAGAAGATCTGTTTCTATATTCTATTCTACATTCTGTTCAAGCAGATCTGTTTCTACATTCTATTCTACATTCTATTCAAGCAGATCAGTTTCTACATTCTATTCAAGAAGACCTGTTTCTACATTCTATTCAAGAAGATCTGTTTCTACATTCTATTCAAGAAGATCTGTTTCTATATTCTATTCTACATTCTATTCAAGAAGATCTGTTTCTACATTCTATTCAAGAAGACCTGTTTCTACATTCTATTCAAGAAGATCTGTTTCTACATTCTATTCAAGAAGATCTGTTTCTATATTCTATTCTACATTCTGTTCAAGCAGATCTGTTTCTACATTCTATTCTACATTCTATTCAAGCAGATCTGTTTCTACATTCTATTCAAGAAGACCTGTTTCTACATTCTATTCAAGAAGATCTGTTTCTACATTCTATTCAAGAAGATCTGTTTCTATATTCTATTCTACATTCTGTTCAAGCAGATCTGTTTCTACATTCTATTCTACATTCTATTCAAGCAGATCAGTTTCTACATTCTATTCAAGCAGACCTGTTTATACATTCTATTCAAGAAGATCTGTTTCTACATTCTATTCAAGAAGACCTGTTTCTACATTCTATTCAAGAAGATCTGTTTCTACATTCTATTCAAGAAGACCTGTTTCTACATTCTATTCAAGAAGATCTGTTTCTACATTCTATTCAAGATCTGTTTCTACATTCTATTCAATAAGATCTGTTTCTACATTCTATTCAAGATCTGTTTCTACATTCTATTCAAGATCTGTTTCTACATTCTATTCTACATTCTGTTCAAGCAGATCTGTTTCTACATTCTATTCTACATTCTATTCAAGCAGATCTGTTTCTACATTCTATTCAAGCAGACCTGTTTCTACATTCTATTCAAGAAGATCTGTTTCTACATTCTATTCAAGAAGACCTGTTTCTACATTCTATTCAAGCAGACCTGTTTCTACATTCTATTCAAGAAGATCTGTTTCTACATTCTATTCAAGAAGACCTGTTTCTACATTCTATTCAAGAAGATCTGTTTCTACATTCTATTCAAGAAGATCTGTTTCTATATTCTATTCTACATTCTATTCAAGAAGATCTGTTTCTACATTCTATTCAAGATCTGTTTCTACATTCTATTTAAGAAATCTGTTTCTACATTCTATTCAAGCAGATCTGTTTCTACATTCTATTCTACATTCTATTCAAGAAGATCTGTTTCTACATTCTATTCAAGAAGACCTGTTTCTACATTCTATTCAAGAAGATCTGTTTCTACATTCTATTCAAGATCTGTTTCTACATTCTATTCAATAAGATCTGTTTCTACATTCTATTCAAGATCTGTTTCTACATTCTATTCAAGATCTGTTTCTACATTCTATTCTACATTCTGTTCAAGCAGATCTGTTTCTACATTCTATTCTACATTCTATTCAAGCAGATCTGTTTCTACATTCTATTCAAGCAGACCTGTTTCTACATTCTATTCAAGCAGACCTGTTTCTACATTCTATTCAAGAAGATCTGTTTCTACATTCTATTCAAGAAGATCTGTTTCTACATTCTATTCAAGAAGATCTGTTTCTACATTCTATTTAAGAAGATCTGTTTCTACATTCTATTCTACATTCTATTCAAGCAGATCTGTTTCTACATTCTATTCTACATTCTATTCAAGCAGATCTGTTTCTACATTCTATTCTACATTCTGTTCAAGCAGATCTGTTTCTACATTCTATTCTACATTCTATTCAAGCAGACTTGTTTCTACATTCTATTCAAGCAGACCTGTTTCTACATTCTATTCAAGAAGATCTGTTTCTACATTCTATTCTACATTCTGTTCAAGCAGATCTGTTTCTACATTCTATTCTACATTCTATTCAAGCAGACCTGTTTCTACGTTCTATTCAAGCAGATCTGTTTCTACTTTCTATTCAAGAAGATCTGTTTCTACGTTCTATTCGTTTCTATTCGATCAGACCACAACCTGATAAAGTAGTTACTATGTCTGATTTCGAAGACATTGATTGCAAAATATTGGAAGAAACCGTACAGCACCTTAAAACATCAGCCTGCGCTCTTGACACACTCACATCTTTTTTTCAAAAGTGTGTTTAACAGTTTATAAGCAGATCTTCTAGAAGTGGTAAATGCCTCACTTCTCTCTGGGAGTTTTCCATACTCCCTGAAAACTGCAGTTGTCAAGCCCCTCCTGAAAAAGAGCAATCTGGATAAGACCATATTAAGCAACTATAGGCCGATCTCAAATCTTCCTTTCATAGGCAAGATCATTGAAAAAGTTGTCTTCAATCAGCTGAACAAATTCTTAAGCTCGAATGGATACTTTGACAATTTTCAGTCTGGTTTCCGACCGCACCACAGCACAGAGACAGCGCTCATAAAGATAATAAACGATATTCGCTTAAATACTGATTCAGGCAAACTATCAGTGCTGGTACTACTCGACCTCAGTGCTGCATTTGACACTGTCGATCATAACATACTTCTTGACAGGCTGGAAAACTGGGTGGGGATTACTGGGATAGTCCTAAAATGGTTCAGGTCATACTTAGATGGGAGAGGTTATTATGTGAGTATAGGTGAGGTGACCATAAGTCTGAGTGGACATCCATGACATGCGGAGTCCCTCAAGGCTCAATTCTTGTGCCACTCCTGTTCAACCTGTATATGCTCCCAATGAGCCAAATAAGGAGAAGACGACACACAGCTCTACTTAGCCCTATCGCCTACTGACTACAGCCCCATTGATTCCCTGTGCCAATGCATTGATGAAGTCAACAGTTGGATGTGCCAAAACTTTCTTCAGTTAAACAAAGACAAAACTGAAGTCACTGTGTTTGGAAACAAAGATGAAGTTCTCAAGGTGAACGCATACCTTCACTCTAGGGGTCAAACAACTAAACATCAAGTCAGGAATCTTGGTGTGACACTAGAGTCAGACCTTAGTTTGCAGACCTTAGTCATGTCAAAGCAATAACTAAATCAGCATACTATCATCTGAAAAATATTGCAAGACTTAGATGCTTTGTTTCCAGACAAGACTTAGAGAAACTTGTTCATGCTTTCATCACCAGCAGGGTGGATTATTGTAATGGACTCCTCACTGGCCTTCCCAAAAAGACCATTGTGTATGAAATGTGCTATATAAATAAACTTGCCTTGCCTATTCAAGAAGATCTGTTTCTACATTCTATTCAACCAGATCTGTTTCTACATTCTATTCAAGCTGTTGTGTTGTGGGTGAGGCTGCTTGAGAGAGAGAGAGAGAGAGAGAGAGAGAGAGAGAGAGAGAGAGAGAGAGAGAGAGAGAGAGAGAGAGAGAGAGAGAGAGAGAGAGAGAGATTAAGTAAATCTCTGAGCTCAGATGCTGGAAACATGGAAGTTAATTGAACTCGTGGTTCCTTGGAGCTCATTTGCATACAGGAAGGAATGGGTCCAATTCCTCAAGTAAAGAGAGGTTCATTTAAGTCAGAAAAATAAATAAATAATGTCAAAGCGATGTGTTTTTCTTTCGGTTTAAGCAGTGGAGCCGAAGGACGGATACACTCTCTCTGTCTTCCAGGAACCGCAAGAACAATGTGTATCAGTGGATCAAAGAGAAAGAATAAAATGATTTGTAAACACATAATGTGATACGAGTTATGCTAAAATGATGTGACTTGCTGTCACAGATTAGCACAGAAAATAATTCTGACTTGTCCCTTAGTTTGAACAAATCAAATGCGAATCACATTTTCAGTAATACCCTTATAACAGAAGTCTATGAGGCAAGGCGTTCTGAAGAGAGATTTTTTTTTTTTTGGAAGCACATATTAATCCTTCCATAAAAATGTGTTATTTGAGCTGTAAAGGATCTCTCCAGTATTTGGTTAAAAAGAGCTTAACTTGTACTGAACTCAGTTTAACTACAGCGACGTGTTTAAGGTACACTGGCAAATCTGCTTTGCAAACAGTGAGCTAAATACAGCAACTATATATATATAATGCAACATTAGACCCACTTCAGCTAACATATTCTCAGTTCGCTTTCAGGGTTCAGTGGGCAGATCAATATACCAAAATCTCTTTTCAGGTAATATCATAAACCTATTCATGAGCAGGTCTATTTCAAGCAGTTGCACTTCATTTATCTGGATTTGTATTTATTTACTCTCTATAGCATTTTGAGGCATATTTACTGTCAACTCATTTTTCCAGTGAAATCTGGCACAAATCAATTTCCATCCACGTAAACGACAAAAAACACTGTTTGCGTCCACTTTTAAATGTGCTTCTAAATCTGAGATGTATCTGATCACATGACAGACATCTAAACACTCATTTCAGATGCATAATTCGGTACCGAATTCATAATTCTTGATATCAATTTCAGTTCCACAGCAAAAACGATGTTAATTAACACAGCTATGTTTTTAGAAATCAATAAATATGAATAATTAATAATAATAATAAAAAAGAGCATGCAGCTTTTAAGTATTCACCAATTAAGTATTCCCTTTAAGGACACACTGCTTCAAAGAATTATTCATGTAAGAAGTCCGATAAAAAGAACAAAGAAAGTGATTTTCTCTTTTTCTTGCCGATTAATAAACAGCAGCAGGACTTTCAGGCTACTTTTACACTTCAAGACCTAATGAACAGCTCCAATATTTACTCATTTTTGACATGCATAGCCTATATATATTCTCTTCACACTGACATCAATTCCTAAGGCATTTGCACCAAGACAATCGATGTTGAGGGTAATGCATCACAAGTAACGCGAGTTACAATCAGATTACTTTTTTCAAGTAACTAGTAAAGTAACACATTACTTTTAAATTTACAACAAAATATCAGTTACTTTTTTCAAATAAGTGATGCAAGTTACTTTGTTCTTCCATTTATTGACTGACACCTCTCCTGTCGTCATGTTGAGAGATCGTGAGTAAGTGCGGAGGTGTTGTGTGTGTGCTGTGTGTGAACATGATGGATATTGCAGATCTAGACTAAATGTGAGCATGCATTTACTCATCTCACCTGCACAAAAACAGATTCAGTATTCCTCAAAATGAATAAAACAGTGTAATGCAAACTTGGAATATTAAACCTGCTAATTAATGATATGTTAAATTACACAAATGTACTTTATGCATTTAATGTCACTTTATTAACCAATGTCTTTGCTGCTGGCCTTGATTATTCAATTCATCCATACTAATAAGTAAATATGACTTTAAATAAACATCTAATTTGTTTTTCATTATTTTGCTTTTATTGCAGAAATAAGAGTTTATTCTCCAATCTTGAGCTGCGCCCTCTACTGTACAGGCGTGGATTTGCATTTCCTTCAGCCTGAGGCTTATTCATTTCACTTTTAGTGTGAAAGGTCCTTTACATTTGCCAAATGAGAACTTTTTTTGTGGTTATTAAAAAACAAACAAGCAAGCCCAGCCCAGGTGAGAAAAAGTAACGCAAAAGTAACATAACGCATTACTTTCCATTAAAAGTGAATAGTTACTTTTTTAGGGAGTAACGAAATATTGTAATGCACTGATCATTCACGCTCAAAGCAGCATTACCGGTAGAGTTGGTATTTTGGTAGTACCAAAATATTGGTATTATTGCATTGTTTTTAAATTTTCTTTTTAAAACTGTACAGTTGATATAATTCTACTATTAGGCTGTGAGTACTAAAAGCTCAATTAATAATGGACTATTTAGACATATAGACACATTTTCTTCTAAAGATAATTTATAAGAAAAACACTTCAGAAGAGGGAGAAAAAGGGGTCAGTTTGGACAATGCCGCACCTGTCAAGTTCTCATGCATGTAATCATTTTTCATCCGCAATCATCCGCATTTGGCAGATACTTTCACCTAAAGTGATATTCTAGATATACATTTAGTCATTCACGCATTCTTTGGGAATTGAACCCATGATATTGGCATCGCAAGCGCTAAATAAACAATCAAAGGCGCGCCTGTATCTGGTGACACAAGAACGTTCAAGCAGATGAAAATGACAGATGAACACAGACACAATATAACATATCACAGGAGAAGGTGTACTTGTCTGTGATTTCCTTTCATCTCATAAATTAGCTTCTCATTATCCACTTACCTCTGAGGAGAGAGAGACTAAAAGAATACGTGAACAAAACACAATACTGCTGTTGCTTTCCACCACCACCACGACACACACACACACAAACACACACACACACACACACACACACACACACACACACACACACACACACACACACACACACACACACACACACACACACACACACACACACACAAACAAAAGCTTTGAGACTTCACAGGGCCGCTCTTCACTGCGTTCACACACAGATCCTACAGCAGAAGCACACATTCATTTGATTGGCAGACATGAAGAGACGTGTGACAGCCCAAGAACTGATCACTAAATTATGCAGATGATATCCATCCAAAACTGTTAATGGAACCCCTGGGTCCTGCAAAAACAAGACAGGGTCCTAAAGACCCCTGTGATCTCGGCCCGACTCCACAGAGAGAACATCAACCTGTCAACCTTCATCATTACTGTCACTAATAGATTAACTGAAAGAATCATGTTGAAATTGCAATGAAAATTTCCAACAACATACGGCTGACTTCTAAACTGAAACACTAAATTTATCCTGCCAAACTGATTTCTGCCACTTATGCTTTCATATACAGTCATAACACGTAAACTATACATCCAGTTCTATTGAACATTCTATTCATTAAAGAATTCTGAACAAAATATATCACCGTTTCCACAGAAATATGAGGAAATCATTTTACTGGATTTTTGATCAAATAAATGCAGCCTTAAGAGCAGAAGAGACTTCTTTCAAAAACATAAAAACATCTCACTGACACCAAATATACAGAAATAAAAGGGGAATGAGTAAATAATAATAAGTATATTTTTCTTTAAAAAAAAAAAATCTTTAAAATATCCCTAAACATTCTTAAAACAACCAACATTTAAGCCAAATTCCATAAGTTTTCTTTTCTAATTTAGATGGAGCTTTTTCATTTATATAAATTAAAAATCTTTTGTTTTTATTTTATCAATTATCATTATTGTTATTATTACTATAAACATTCACTGCACAAATTCACTGCACAAACACATAGTGGTCAGCACAAAGCTTCTAAACCCGTAATAAATGTGGAGTATGGGTCATATTTTAATTTAAATTGCATAATTTTCATGGTTTTTAATAAAAAAAAGTGGATGCCAAGTGACCCGTCTATGCTGGAACCCAGAAAGTAACAGATGATTTTTTTTTCTTTTTGACACAATACTGTAAATACAGTCTTTGTCAGGGAAGCATATAAAGCTCCTTGTTAAAAGGTGTTTTATCTATATATTTTGCTATTCTTTTTTGGGTCACAACTCATGATTTAGCACATCCAGAGAGAGAGAGAGAGAGAGAGAGAGAGACAGAGAGAGAGAGAGAGAGAGCGAGAGAGAGAGAGAGACTGTGCCCGAGGATGCTGTCTGCTGACTGATAAGACTCGCTCTATTCACAGGTGGTTGTCAAGGAGACGGAGAGAGGCACAGAGAGGACAAACCAGAGGCGCTCGGACCCTCACCGCAGAAAGATCAGGATCAGACACTCCACAGACACACACATCCCTCTCAGCCCCCTGAGCCTCTCTCCCAAAATTGCACTGCTGCGGGCACACACAAGAGGACGAGCTGAAGGGAGGAAATGCACATTAACACATGTACACTTAACAAATGTCTGTTTTGGAGTGGCTGAATCAGCAAGAATAACTTCAGCGGTCTCTGGGTCTTCTTCCATGCGCTGCGAGAGCACTCCAGCAACTGACGGTCAATGGTGAGTGTGTGAAAGTGCACTTAATCTACAGAAGTGCGCACTTACAACAGCTCAGTTCAGCTTTAGGTTGCAGCGGAGCGTGAGAAAGCGCTCTGTTGTCATATTGTATCGCCATAATATAGCTTGAGCATCAGACGGAGTGCACATACTGTAGAAACAAGACAGCTGCAATCGCATGCTCCAAGATTTCTAAAAAAAAAAAAAAAAACTCTTGCCTTTAGAGATATGTATTGTAACTGAAATCACAAATAATAAGTTAAACAAAATATAAATAGGCGTTGCGTGATGCGTAACACGAGGATGAACCTCATTGGTTCTTACAGAAGCTCAAACGTGCTGCGTAACACGAGAATGAACCTCATTGGTTCTTACAGAAGCTCAAACGTGCTGCGTAACACAAGAATGAACCTCATTGGTTCTTGCAGAAGCTCAAACGTGCTGCGTAACACGAGAATGAACCTCATTGGTTCTTGTTGAAGCTCAAACGTGCTGCGTAACACGAGAATGAACCTCATTGGTTCTTGCAGAAGCTCAAACGTGATGCGTAACACGAGAATGAACCTCATTGGTTCTTGCAGAAGCTCAAACGTGATGCGTAACACTAGAATGAACCTCATTGGTTCTTGCAGAAGCTCAAACGTGATGCGTAACACGAGAATGAACCTCATTGGTTCTTACAGAAGCTCAAACGTGCTGAGTAACACGAGAATGAACCTCATTGGTTCTTACAGAAGCTCAAACGTGATGCGTAACACGAGAATGAACCTCATTGGTTCTTGCAGAAGCTCAAACGTGCTGCGTAACACGAGAATGAACCTCATTGGTTCTTGCAGAAGCTCAAACGTGATGCGTAACACGAGAATGAACCTCATTGGTTCTTGCAGAAGCTCAAACGTGCTGCGTAACACGAGAATGAACCTCATTGGTTCTTGCAGAAGCTCAAACGTGCTGCGTAACACGAGAATGAACCTCATTGGTTCTTACAGAAGCTCAAACGTGATGCGTAACATGAGAATGAACCTCATTGGTTCTTGCAGAAGCTCAAACGTGATGCGTAACACGAGAATGAACCTCATTGGTTCTTGCAGAAGCTCAAACGTGCTGCGTAACACGAGAATGAACCTCATTGGTTCTTGCAGAAGCTCAAACGTGATGCGTAACACGAGAATGAACCTCATTGGTTCTTGCAGAAGCTCAAACGTGCTGCGTAACACGAGAATGAACCTCATTGGTTCTTGCAGAAGCTCAAACGTGATGCGTAACACTAGAATGAACCTCATTGGTTCTTGCAGAAGCTCAAACGTGATGCGTAACACGAGAATGAACCTCATTGGTTCTTACAGAAGCTCAAACGTGCTGAGTAACACGAGAATGAACCTCATTGGTTCTTACAGAAGCTCAAACGTGATGCGTAACACGAGAATGAACCTCATTGGTTCTTGCAGAAGCTCAAACGTGCTGCGTAACACGAGAATGAACCTCATTGGTTCTTGCAGAAGCTCAAACGTGATGCGTAACACGAGAATGAACCTCATTGGTTCTTGCAGAAGCTCAAACGTGCTGCGTAACACGAGAATGAACCTCATTGGTTCTTGCAGAAGCTCAAACGTGATGCGTAACATGAGAATGAACCTCATTGGTTCTTACAGAAGCTCAAACGTGATGCGTAACATGAGAATGAACCTCATTGGTTCTTGCAGAAGCTCAAACGTGATGCGTAACACGAGAATGAACCTCATTGGTTCTTGCAGAAGCTCAAACGTGCTGCGTAACACGAGAATGAACCTCATTGGTTCTTGCAGAAGCTCAAACGTGATGCGTAACACGAGAATGAACCTCATTGGTTCTTGCAGAAGCTCAAACGTGATGCGTAACACGAGAATGAACCTCATTGGTTCTTACAGAAGCTCAAACGTGATGCGTAACACGAGAATGAACCTCATTGGTTCCTGCTGAAGCTCAAACGTGCTGCGTAACACGAGAATGAACCTCATTGGTTCTTACAGAAGCTCAAACGTGATGCGTAACACGAGAATGAACCTCATTGGTTCTTGCAGAAGCTCAAACGTGATGCGTAACACGAGAATGAACCTCATTGGTTCTTACAGAAGCTCAAACGTGATGCGTAACACGAGAATGAACCTCATTGGTTCCTGCTGAAGCTCAAACGTGCTGCGTAACACTAGAATGAACCTCATTGGTTCTTACAGAAGCTCAAACGTGATGCGTAACACGAGAATGAACCTCATTGGTTCCTGCTGAAGCTCAAACGTGATGCGTAACACGAGGATAAACCTCATTGGTTCTTGCTGAAGCTCAAACGTGATGCGTAACACGAGAACGAACCTCATTGGTTCTTGCACATAAAGCAAACATTCTTGAGCTTCCATTTACCACAACTGATGTGTGAATTAATTGTTTATATGTAAATAAAAGACTAAATTAAATCTGTTCATCATATAAAGTGATTGAAACTCTTCAGAATATTTGGACTAAACCGTTCACTTCATATGGATTAGTTTTATGATCTCATTATGAACTTTTTGAAGCGTCAAAGTTGCGTAGCTGTTAATTGAGGGACAGAAATCTCTCAATTTCATCAAAAAGATCTTCATTTGTGTCCTGAAGATGAACGAAAGTCTTACAGGTTTGGAACGACATGAGGGTGAGTAATTAACAGGAGAGGATTTGTGAATGGCAGTGAAGCGACGCTGGTAGGTCACATGATAATGACAACATGGCGAATGTCCAGATTACATCCATACTTTATAGAACGTACTTTTTAAGGGCTCGCGAAATATGCACTCGTTCAAAATAAGTAGAGTATGTGATTTCAGACATAACTTCTAACTGCATGCTTGCAATGCAAAAATATTCACATCTGTATTTGCATACTTGAATAGAGTTTGCATATGACCTCAAACTGAGTTCAAGGTCGAATGGATGATGTCGCAGGCCAGCGGCGGCACCCTGTGATGTGCTGTAGGTTTAACGTCTGTTTGGGAGGAACAGTAAGACAGCATTAGTAGAAGAGTTCATCTCCTTGAGAAGATTAAGTATTCTGCATTTTCACTATATTTCGTGTGTGAGTGTGTGTGTGTGTGTGTGTTTGATGAAGCCACTGAATTTTTCCATCTTGTGGTGACAGCAGATCAAAGTGAACGTCAGGAAACCTGTGCTGAGATAATCTCATTCATGACGGAACATGAAGGAAACACACACACACACACACACACACACACACACACACACACACACACACACACACACACACACACACACACACACACACACACACACACACACACACACACACACACACACACACACACACACACACACACACACACACATCAAGGACACACAATTTTCAATTAGCAAACGCACGCACACATCGTACAAAACTGAATATTCTGGGTTTGTTTGGTTCATCATTCAGAGATTGTGTGTGTTTAAGCATCTTGGCTCATTAACTCAAGCTAATTGAGATAAATATGAAAAGTTTAAAATGTTGTTAAACTGATTCATTTCTCTTTGATCACTGCTGACTGACTTGAGCTGTTAATCTTATCTGAAAGTTTTAAAAAAAGATAAATGTCTGTGAATGGGGGAAAAATATAAAAACTTTTGAACTCTACGGGCATCTGAAATTAAATGTCTACAATCAATAATCTTCTTAATTTAGTTTTAAGTTTTGTCCCAGTGGTTGCAAGATTATTTAAAATGTTGTATTTGATACAATTATACAAGGAAAGACTGCCAAGGACTGCTTTGTTTCTTTTTTCATTTTGCTTTACATCAATTAAAGCTGCAGTCCGTAACTTTTTTGGGTTAAAAATGATCCAAAAAAATTTTTTGAGCAAGTACATAACCAGCCAGTGTTCAAAACTATCTGCTTGCCTTAGCTCGATTCAAAATGGTTAGCTCGTAATAATGTTTTTAACTCCAGTGGTACTGGTGGATTTCCCCTGGAAATTCAAGCATGTCTTTGCGTCATTACATCACATCTGTCCACATAAAGGTGTCCTGGCTAGTAGGCTATGAGTGTGAGGATGTTGGAGGTGGAGATTTATTGCCTTTTCTCACAGCACTTGATATAATTAAACTTATCAATTTGATGGCAGATCCAGAAAGGTTCAAACGACAATCACCAGTGACAACTGGAGATTCACCCATTGTAAAATGCAAAAGACTTTGTTCGGACTTCGGTAAAAAAAGAGACTGCAACCGGGCCCATGCGAAAACAAGGATAATATCGGAAGGGCTTTTGAAAGGTGGCGTGAACTCCGTGCTTTGAATGGGTTCAAAACGGACGCAGAGACAGCTTGTTTTCTGCTGGACAGGTAAGACATAAGCGATCGCTAGATTTAATCAGCGCGATTTACTGCAATGCTTTTTTCCCCTTAGTTGGTCAGAACAAAAGTGGATGTTACTTATTTGTTCAGACGACATTATCCAGTGAAAATTCTTATCTGTGATTCCGAATGACAGTGTTCACACCATCACGGTGACTGACAGCCACACATTCTCCTCAAAACATTGGATTCGTCCGCGCTGTTAATCCATGGAAAGTTAATAATGCCGCGAAACACTGCAATTGCAGATTTCGAACAGAAGATGGCGCTTCTAAAAAAACTACGGACTGCAGCTTTAATTTAATTTAATATTTATTTTTTGTTAAATACTAAAAGCAAATAATATTTTTTTAATATAATTGTATTGCCTATTATTTACTGTAAATTAATAATTTATTCACTGCAGGATACTTTGGGTCAGATTTACTAATAGATTTACCTCTTTTGGCATTAAAAAACTACTGTCAGGATTTACTAAAGACAAGCAGTGAAAAATTAGCGCTGAAAAGAGGTGGACAGGGTTATTTTTGCAAAAGTTATGGGAGGAGAGTACTTAAATGAATGCAACACGATTTACTAAGGTTTGTATGTGTATATATATATATATATGTATATATAAATAGTATACCCGAGTGTTGTACATAAATTACTATACTGTAATATATATAATCTGATATAATAATCTAAACCTTTATATGAATAATGTGTGAATAAAGCAAATGACCTGTTCAAGTAATGATTCTGTGCTTTAAGACAATTTGTTCCGATGGCTTTTGAAACATCTCAGCAGAGGAATCCCTGAGTGGACGTTTAAAGCTAATTGAATTACAGCATCTGCAATCACTTACGATTATAGCACATAATGTAGAGCATCTCTACCGCCTCTTGCATTATCATCGCTGGACCACACCACAATAAAAGCATTAATAACACATTTCTGGCAATCATCGGTTGCTAAAACGCTCACCTCAGGAAAATCACCTCAGTTTCTGGAATATTATGAGGTGAAATGTGCTTTTGGTTTTACATATTCATATCCTGTTGTGCTCAAGTTCAATCTCAAGTCTGGGTCTTTTTTTGCATTTTATAGGTTTTTGAAACACATAGAAGATATTAATTCTGAAGTACTGAACAATTTTTCAAACCACTATATTTTGATTATATTTCAGATTTTTTCATTAACATTTAATCAATATTTTATCTAATTAGTATAATTGCAAAGAGTGAGATCAACATATCAAATCTTTAGCTTAGAATCTTAGGTGCCATTTACACAACACCGTTTTAACTAAAAACTGATTTAACTATTATTGGCCATTCATTGACACGACAAGAGCATTTTGGGGGCCTAAAAACGCAAACTTTTGAAAACGTGTTTCAAAGTGCAAGTTTTTGAAAACGGTACCGTTTTCATCTCCATACAAACCACAAAAATGGTGACATCATACGCATCCGTATTATGTGTCCAGTCTATAGGCGCGTAGTGTTTCTTTACAAAGTGTCATCGCCAACTACTGGCCTGGCATGAATAATACAACGTTTTTAGTCATTTTCACGGATCCGTGCGAACGGGAATCGTTTTGACAACTTTGTCGTCTCTACGTGAAAAAGTTTACGTTTTTAGTACATCGCACCCTTAGATTGATTAAAATCATCAGCTTAATAGACATCAGATTGATGAGCAAACACATTAAAGAAACCAATTTCATAGTTACGTAAACATGAATCAAAGCCGTGGGTCACAAAAAATATTTATGCATCAACCCAAGAAAAACTCCAAAATCCAAATGTCCTTACAGCTGTATAGATTCATACATGAAAATACTGTGACAGACATAACTCATATTTACATGCACTATTAATGTGAACCCCTGCCGAGAACATGTCCAGGTCATATTTCAGCTAAAAATCAAAAGAAGGAAATAGTAAATGATGCTTTGCATTAAGAAAAAGAGAAACCTGTTTTACCCATTAAGAGTTTTTGAAATTGTGACAATATTTTTATGACAATTAAGAACATTTCCCCTCCGACTAATTATGTGTATGTATATTTAAAGCATTTTAATTATTCACCGTTTATGATTTAGAGTAATACAAACTAATAAATAAAATGCCCGAGCGAAGACATTACAGTAATGAGACTAGACAAAAATGTGCTTAATTGTCATTTGTAAGGCAAAACAAATTGTCGTAAGGCAAAGCAAAAGTTGTACAAATAGGCTTCAACTCAATATAATTTCTTGTTATATGAGTTGAAATATGAGCTGGAGATGTTTCCTTCAGATTCCTGCATTGAAAACACGACGTCGTTGAGCAATCTAAAACATTTTACATTTCTCTGCAGTCACGATCACTTAAAGAGAACGATTCAGGAACAAACTGTGAGATCTCCTTTGATGTTTTCACTTAGCGGTTAGCTGAAAAGTGTTCTTCATCCAGTCTGTCTATCTCTAAAGAGCAGAACGAGCATGATGGGTTCAGAACCGTCAAACTGATCGGAAAGTGGAGGATTTGACATGAATTGAAATTGAATCTCCGAGCTGTAAAAGCTTTATACACTGGTACTGCACTTGTTCTATCTAGATCAGCTCAGAGGTGCTTTAGATAACGGCAGATTTCTCCCCTTTTCAGAAGCCTACTGAGTCTGTCAGGTCAGAGGTCAGAGTTCACCAGTTCAGGCGGCTGCTTCGATTGGCTCCTGGGCTTTGATGTGGACGCTGGGCAGGCAGAACCAGGCGGGCGGCAGGTCGCGGCTCGTGCTGTCGTCTTGAAACTTGATGTTCAGATAGAAATCACCGGTGTATAAGAAGAGCAGGGCTCCCACACACACTGAGTTCTCCGTGGGGTTGACCTGAGGATGAGAACACACACCTGCATCACTGCTCGCACACACACCTGCTGACTTCATCACTGCCAACAGCAGTACCACACAGCTCTGTTTCCTACACACTCCTCGTCCAGTCAGGGTCATACAGAAGCAAAGACAGTCTGTCCTTTTTAACTCTTTCCCCGGCAGCGGTTAAAAAAAAAAAAACGCCAAAGTTTTGATCATTTTCACAAAAGTTTCATTGCCCCCAGAATATTTTGTGGTATGAATATCTGAACATGCAGTGTATCAAAAAAATAGCTATAAAAAAGCAACATTTTGAGCAAAAAAATGAGAAAATATTTATTTTGTCAAAGACTACATCTGGATCATATTCAGACCGATGATCAAAACACAGATGGAGCAGATCGAGTCCATCAACACCCCTAATGCCTCACAGTTTTGATTGATATGCTGTTTAATATTGATGCTCGCGCTATATGCATATTACATATGCATATGATTACAATGTCGCTTGTTTCTGCTTCTTTGCCTGTGTTTTGATCAGGAGATTCAGTACTCCTTCAGAAGATGTGTCATAGCGCCCCCTACAGCATAACAGTGAAAACATGGAAAGTTCCATCAATGGCGGGGAAAGAGTTAAAAGAACCAAACTCTGATTTTAAGGGTGTGTTCACACTTGTATTTCGGTTCGCTTGGTTTGTTTGTTCTGGACTAAAAAAAACAAAACATTTAGTTCTGGTCCGCATAGCGTTCACATTGGCATTTTTTACACTGAACCTAAAGATACAGAACCTGAAGTCATGGGGATACGTTCACAACCTGGTTGCTGGTAAGTTGGGTCTCGGTCCGCTTCCAAACAAACTCGACTGAAATATGAACGCCAGTGTTCGGATGGCAGCGTTCACACTTATTCAAATGAACCGCACTAACAGAGCAATCGCTCCAGGGTTTGTTTTAATTGAACCGAACATGCCAAGTGTGAACACAAAGAACCAAACTCATCTTTAACTGGACAAAACAGTGAACAGAGTGAAAAGGAAGCCAATCTGCACTGCATTCATCCTGTTTCTGGTCTCAGAGAAAAAAGGCTCAGATCACTCAGTTAGTTTGTTATTTTAGTTGGGATTCAGTCTACTTTCCATGCACTTTATGTTTAGTTGGACTAATACTATAATAATAACAACTATTTATTTGTTATAATAAATAAGAATTATAATAAATTATTTATTACTATTAGTAGTAGTGATGGTGGTAATAGTAGTAGCTTTACTAGCAAAGAAATATTAATATATTGATATCTAAAAATTATGCATATAAAAATATAAGCTGACTGAATATACACTTCTCATGATCTTAACAACATTTCTTTTGCTTGTAATTATTTTGAACAAACAAATTAATTAAATAAATTATATGTGTAATATTATTAGTATTTTATTATTATTATAAGTAGTATTTTATTATTAGTATATAATAAATTATAACAATAATAATAATATTAATAATCATATATAAATAATGTATTTCTGGTCTTTACATAATTCCCAAACTTTTTGATGACTTTACTATTACTCTTATCTAGAAAATACTACTAATAAAGAACAGATGTGAACACAGCGTCCTGCTGGGGTGTGTTTTTTTGTGTGCGTCACTGGCTCACCGTGTCGATGTAGAAGGTGTTGGAGCCGATGAAAGTGACGGCATCCTGCAGGTCGTAGTTTTGGACTCCATTCTGATAGTCTTGGAAGGGGACGACGGTCAGAGAGAACGGCCCGACGGTGCTCTTGCTGCGGTTGGTCAGTTTCACCTCTAACGGCACAGCGTCTCCGACCCTGCAGTCGGCCACCACGTCACAGTCACACGGCTTACCGTTAACCACAACATCTGGAGAGAGAGAGAGAGAGAGAGAGAGAGAGAGAGAGAGAGAGAGAGAGAGAGAGAGAGACAAGTTCAAACCTCAAACTCTCCATTCAAAACAACATAATCTTTCATCTAATGCAAACTTTGCCTTCAAAAGGTTGATGAAGCCAACAGATGCAAGTATACACAGAACACTCATTTACACACTGTGATTTAAAAAAAACAAAACAATATGAACCTGATCTCTTATTACAGTGAATGAGGTTTTCACTGTAACATCTTGAAATGTGCAACATAGTGTAAAAAGAACTGCCAGCATCTAAAAGACAGTGAGCACACAGGTCCTGAAAAACCAATACCATCAAATATGAAACATCTCTTTAATATAAAGTTTGGCTTTTGTGATTACAGTATGATTCAGAAAAATGAAGCATCATTTCAGGAGAAATATATTTCCAATTTTTTGGATGCGAATGAGCACAAGTCGTCAAGAACTTTCCTAAATGTACAGCACAGCTGTGAAAAGATATGAAAAGAAAACTCACAAAAAATATACCAATTAAATATATATATATTAATACTTATATTCAGAAATGTGCATTAAATTGAAAGTAAAGCCATTTACAATGTTATTAATTATTTCTATTTCCAATGTTCTATTTCTGAAATCACGTTTTCCCCAAAAATATGAAGCAGCACAACTGTTTTAAACATTGATAATAATCAGAAATGTTTCTCGAGCAGCAAATCATCATATTAGAATGATTTCTGAAGGATCATGTGACACTGAAGTCTGGAGTAATGATGCTGGAAATTCAGCTTTGATCACAGGAATAAATTACATTTTAAAATAAAGAAATTGTAATAATATTTCACAATATTACTGTATTGCTGATCGAGTAAATGCAGTCTTGGCGAGACGCCTTTCAGAAACGGCAAACAATCTTACGGACTCTTATTTGAACGTAATTTGATACTTATCCTTTTTGTCATTTTTGCAGCTCAACTGCCTCAATCCACAATCTCTTTCATTGCATGAAAAAGCACAAATCTGCTTTCCGGAAGACAAAATCATACAGGTTTGAATGGCATGTGGGTGATTACATGATGATAGAATTTTCATTCTTAAAACCCACAAACACCACATATAGACTATTTCATTAGATCATCAATCGCAGTTCTGTTCTGCACGGATAAGAAGTCATGATGCAACAGCGCTGACCTGTGAGCGGAGCATGAACGAACGCTCACTGAAAATAGAGAAGTAGTAGTACATAATACAGATGAAAGCTTTTGTCTGATTGTGAAGAAAGCTCATGTAGAATCTCTCTCAGCTGTGGGTCTCAGTTCTCAGTCTCTCTTCAGAGCTGTCACGCGACCCCTGTCCCCGGAGAGAGGCATGCTGGGAGACGCGGTCCCCAGAGAGGGGCATGCTGGGAGACGCGGTCCCCAGAGAGCGGCATGCTGGGAGACGCGGTCCCTGCAGGGCTCTGTCAATGATAACCACAGCAGCGTCCCGCACATGCAGATAAACAATCTCTCACTGACAGGACAGCTGCGGATGTCTCCGAGGACTGAGAGGCGGCAGGTACGGGACGTCTGTTTGGGTAATGATGACTTAACAGTCACTATCACAAACGTCAAGCCAAATGTCAAGCTTTTTTTTATAAGCGAAGCTCAAATGTTTTGCTTTGCATCATCAAATATTCATGGTCCCTCCAGACCGATGTAAGACTTTAAAAGTTTTTCACTCGGCAAACCAGGGCTTCATCCAAATGTTATTTTACGTCCCGAAATAGCATTTTACCAGAACAAGAGAGCTTTTTTGGAACAGAACAATGCCACTGGCGACGTCTAAACACAAGCTGTTTGAATCGAGATTCGTGACGACGACTGCGGTTTAATTTCAAGGTTTAAATGCTGAAGATCAAACATGCAGTCAACGTAACGTGATGTGTGAAACAATATTCATACAGGACTTGAGTTAATCCACTGTGATTGAGCTGGATTGTGAAAATTTCATTCATTTTTATTATTAACGTCATTATTTATGTTATTTATATTTTGTGCACAGTCTATCAGTTCACATTATTCCAAAGAAGAAAAAAAAGAAAGAAGGTAACAATCAAATTTTTCTCCAAACCTCTTTATATCATCCAATCAATTCCTGAAGTAATCTCTCTCAGTGTTACTTTTTTCCTTCTCCTGAGTGAATATTCTGTTTTACTCTGAAATAGACATTAGTCAGGGTAGCACCATATTTAACCTTTGACAGGAATGAAAACGAGGCTGTCATACTGTTGCTTAACATACTGATTTTCCAGCCAAAGAAACATCTTTACGGAAAAAAAAATTCAGCAGACAAAAACTCCATAAAATAGTTTTTAAAATTGTAAGTTATGAACATCATGTGACTTTACCCACTGTGTGCCATTGTACCGGCTGTGAGTCTATCCCTCAGAGCCTCGTTTTCTTCACTGACATTAGTCTATCACATTGCAGAAGTAAAATGGCTAGCGAATGCAACCTTTAAGGATCTCAAGTTTTGTTATTTCTTCTGTTGCTTTAATAAGACACAGAGAACATCTTGATTCAGAAAAGAAAATCCACCAAAACCACCCAAAATATGAATCATGTAGTTGTACCTCCCTCTAAACACTCAATCTTGTATTGTAAGATCAGAAGTCCATTCTGTTGTGCTATTTCAGGAGTAACCAGAGACGCTCACTGTGTGTGTGTGTGTGTGTGTTCAGTTTGTAGACAATTCGAGATCAAAGTCTCCACTTTTCTGCAATTTGTGCATATTTTCCACTTTACAAATAATAGTCCATTTCATCTGATCCCCCCCCCCTCACACACACACACACACACACACACACACACACACACACACACACACACACACACACACATGGACAGACACACGTACACACAGACATATACGCGTGCACACACTCATATACACACACTCACACACATACAGGCAAACAGGCACATGCACACTCACTCTCACACGCACACACATTCAATCTCACACTCATTCACTCACTCACACATATACTCTCTCTCTCTCACACACACACACACACACACACACACACACACACACACACACACACACACTCTAAACACTCTCACACTCACTGACACATATACACACACACGCACTCACACACACACACGCACGCACTCACACACACATATACTCTCACACACACACACACACACACACACACACACACACACACACACACACACACACACACACACACACACACACACACACACACACACTCTAAACACTCTCACACTCACTGACACATACACACACACACTCACTCACACACACATACTCAGGCACAAACACACACATGGACAGATACTCACTCACTCACTCACTCACTCACTCACTCACTCACTCACTCACTCACTCACACACATATACTCACTCACTCACAAACATATACACTCAATCTCACACACACACTCAATCTCTCACACACACACACACACACACACACACACACACACACACACACACACACACACACACACACACACACACACACACACACATGTTGCTGGTGCGACACCTTGCCAAGTGTTATATTTAGTTTTTTAAAGAGCTGTTGCTAGGAGATGTGAAAATGATAGGTAGATCAGCTGTGGATGGGTGGAGATATTCCTCCATAATGATGAACTGAACAGAACAAAGAGAGAGAGAGAGAGAGAGAGAGAGAGAGAGAGAGAGAGAGAGAGAGAGAGAGAGAGAGAGAGAGAGAGAGAGAGAGAGAGAGAGAGAGAGAGAGAGAGAGAATCAATCAGACACGCACAGAAAAAACTATATGAAAACTACATTTTCTGAAGAAAACAGGAGTAGCGTTTACCTGTGCAAAATGCACCACCATAATGATAGTGTGTTGCTAAGTGGTTACTAGGGTGTTCTGGGTGGTTGCTAGGTGGTTACATACTCACCCAAGTCAATATGATTCACCTTTGTGCATTAAAGCTCCTGCCATTAAACACAACAACACATTTCATCCTTTACAGCTTTATTCTGCTGATCTCTCTCTCTCTCTCAGGTTTACCACGTCAGCATTGTTGTGGTGACTGTCGCTCTAGAGCGGTTGTCGGGGTGACCACGATGTCACAGCACAAAAAAAAAAAAAAAAGAATAGGTTGCCATGGCAACCAGGTCTGCCCGCGAAAAGTGCCGGGCAGCAGAAAGCTGGTAAAACTGTCCGACTCAGCAAAGCCATGTGAGCAAACTGAATCCTGGAGTTCAGAGTAACCCTGCATGAGAAGAGGGTCTAACCTGATATCAAAGGCCCGAACAGTGCCAAACAAAAGCTGCACCCATTTGAGGAGGTTACCATAGCAACAGCATCAGGTTTATTCACAAAATATATATTCTCATTATTTAGCGTTTTGTTTAAAAAGTCTTTTAATAGCTGCTATTTGGCTGATTGACATTTTTGAAAGGATTAAAAACATTTCTTGAAGTGTCTATATTGGAAAATAAACATTGTTAGGGATTATCATGGACAATGAAGATAATGAATACATAACGAATACACTGTAAACTACATCATTATTCTGGCAAAACTCTTTATGGACAAAGCTATATTTATTTTATTAACATTTTAAAGAAAGTGAAAATTGAGATTTATAAAGAAAGCCTCACTGTCTCGCTGTACATAAATGCTTGTTTGACTCTAGTAGTTCTATTATTTTCTTTTGTAAAACTCTAACTGTGCTACAAGTACCAAAAGTAAGGCAGCTTTTTTCTGCCACAGTATATTAAAAAAAGAAGGTAATTGCGAATTTTTATCTTGCAATTCTGACTTTTCCACTTTTAGAATTGTGAGACTTAAAACTCATAATTGTGAGAAAATGTCAGAATTGCAATCACAATTTTGACTTTATAACTTGAAATTGTGAGTTTCTGTCTCACGGTTCTGGAGAAAATAGTCAGAAATGTATGTAAGAAATGTGAGATAAAAAGTCAAAATTATTTATTTATTTTTTATTTATTTATTTATTTTATTCCATGGCAGAAACAAGCTTCCATACAAAAGTTGTGTGAGATAGACATAAATCTATCATTATATACTCTATAATTAAAAAACTATCTATACTAAAAAAAAACTATCATTATATACTATATAATTAGTAGTCAAATCAATTAATTTCAATTAATCACATCCAACAAAGAAGTTTGTGTATATACTGTATATATACACCATCTATATGTGTGTGTGTGTGTGTGTGTGTGTGTGTGTGCTTGTGTGTGTGTGTGTGTGTCTGTGTATATATATATATATATATATATTTTTTTTTATATGTTAGATGCAATTAATCACGATTAATCGATTGGCAGCCATAATAAATACATAATTTTATATAAAATGACAACTTTAAAAATCATCATATAATTTGCACACAAACAAAAAAATCAACAAACATTTAAAACATTTAGCATCAACAAGTACGTTGGCCATGCAAATGGTTTAGAACAACCTCTAACCAAATGAGAAGGGTTTCTACCCGAAGGTTTCGATAAACTTGGTCCTGAGCTTTCCTAGATTCTAGGACATGAATGTCAGCGGTCTATTAACAGCCCTCCTGTAAATGTTTAACCATGAGGTAATTTAGATGAATTATTAAGCTGAGTTATACTTAGGTGGACCGCCATCATGTAACAGCATAAATTTTACTTGGAAATCTATATAAAAGCCCAGAATCAGCAGGCGGGTGACCTTTGGAGGAGTTTATCTTCTCAGCTCATTTTTTTCCACATTAGCGCTGACACTCGCTCAGCGATAGCCATCCGTTGGCAAACATGAAGGTGTCTGGTGCTTTCAGACCGCTACAATAAAACCAATGCCGTACCCACTCAAGAGTTTCGTTCCGCGAGGCTAAAGGAAACATCTGTCTTGTCTTCTTCAAGATCAGGGCACATGCTTTCAAGTGCACTTTACTCAACGCTGCAAGAAATACTAGAGGGAATCAGGTCTGAGGGACACAAAAGACCCTTTCAATCTTTTTCATTCTCAATTGCAAAGCTAGAGAGCAGAGCAACGTCCTTCAAACACAGTTCAGCCTGGTGGACCTCCGCTATTACTCAACGCTGAAAGAACAAGAGGGATATCTCTCACTGTCATGGCTGAATCATCCAGCGCTTCAAATGTGAATGCTTATGTAAGATCAAATAATTACAAAGTGGCACTCTATTGAAATCCCTCAGACTTCTTATTCTTCATCTTCACAAAATTCTCCAATTAATTCAGCCCAAAACTGCTTAATAGATTTCTTTAGCACTTAAATTTAACATAAAAGTTTGAAAATCCCCACTGAATTGCCGTAATTACACGTTTCAACTAGTAAAAACAGCTCATATCCGAGGTTGAGGATGTGAACAGGTCAGAATAAATTGGTATTATAAATTATTATCATTCGGGTCAGTTTGACATTCTAAAATCTAACCATCAGAGATGTTTATTTTATATGTAATATTTGCATACAGGATTGTGATTGGTCTTTTCATTCTTGCAAAGAGGAAGCACAAAAAACTTCAATACTTCAACATTTTAATTTGTATACGTTCAAGAAAGGAGGTTAAATTCACAAACTGCTTTAACTTTCTTGAAATGTCCCGTTCACAAAGAAACTTACAGTAGCGTCTCAAATATCATGACCAAAGTAATATCAAATATGGCAATCTCCATAAAACTGAAAAGTCTCATCACTTTCATAGGACAAGAGATCAATCGAGTCGCGAGTTCATCCATCAAATCTTATTAACCGACAGCAGCTGTTAGATCTGGGTGGAGGTAAATCTGAATCTAAAACCTTTAGATGACACCCAGCTCATATCTCCATCACTGTATGTTACGGAAAACCCGCAACACACGAGACATTTTGTGCAGCTCGCACAGTATGACGTGAAGGACTACTAGCTGTCCAGTCCGGTTCCGTTCACACAGCACGGGTCTTCCCTAAATAACCGAACTGTGTGTGAACGTAACCGTAGTGAGGACTCATACAGAACTGACAATGCTGAAAAGACTCGTTTCAAATGAGCATGCATTTATATGCAAAAAAAAACAACAATTCAGAACAAAAACATGCTTGTGAATTGCGACTGGCCTTTTCTTTCATGCATGCAAATGTGTGCTGATTTGCAAATGCCTTTTTCTTTCATGCAAGGGGAAAATTAATGACAATTCATCACATATATATACGTACAAGAAAGAAAGGCCAAGATCTCAATTGAGTATAGCCTACTGTACGTGCAAGAAAATAAAGATTGCAATTTAGAAAGTATATGTATGTTGAAATGAGATTGATCTTTTCTTTTGTGCACATATGTGACCCCTGGATCACAAAATCAGTCACATTTCGCACGGGTATATTTGTGGCAATAGCCAACAATACATTGTATGGGCCAAAATGATAGATTTTTCTTTTATGCCAAAAATCATGAGGATATTCAGTAAAGATCATGTTCCATGAAGATATTTTGTAAATTTCCTACCGTAAATATATAAAACATTTATTTTTGTGAGTGAATGCAGCACATTCGTGAACATAAATGGAAAACTTTAAAGGGGATTTTCTCATTTTTTTTGCACCCTCAGTTTACAGATTTCAAATAGTTGTATCTCACCACAAACAGCAATGGAAAGCTTATTTATTCAGCTTTCAGGTGATATATAAATGTATCTCATGTGACTGGTTTTGTGGTCCAGGGTCACATATGCATGCTGAATTTAATGCATTTATTCATGTGCTGCATTGAGAAATGCAGGCGATGCCAATCTAAATTACTAAATGAATAAATGCAGTTGGTGTTTTCTTTCATGCTGCACGTTTACTGAATAATGACCGCATTTTCTTTCACACAGAATTTAAAGCCTTTACACGTGCTGAATTGAGAAATGCAGAAGGACCAAATTACTGAATGAACACATAAAATGACATAGAAACGTCCACATATCAGACTTTTCATATAGACTAGATATGGAGAAATGGTTTGTCCAAAGGGATTAGCTAAAATAAAAACTACCATTGTAAAATAGCATTAAAGCTAAAAAAAAAAGTTTTAAATGTACAACTTCTAAAATTAAAGATCTTCTTTTTACCTGGAAATACAGGACATCCTGTGCCAACTCAATCTCAAGTCTTACATCTGATCAAGCACTTTTGTTTTAGTGTTTTAGAGAGCAGCACAATCGATTATATTTCTGCACTGTCACGTTTACGCTGGCTATGAAATAAAGAGCCGCACAGACTGGCATCACACTTGGCTGAGAGCCTCCGGCTGGCGATGCCTCTTTCTTCAGAGAGAGTCTGATTAAAATCACAACTTCCTGTATTGGATGACACTGAATTACTTCAATTCACTCCAGTTTACATCCAGCTTTAATTATGTTCTTCTATGGCAGAATTCCTGGTACTGGGTTCATCCTGCCACATTCTTCCCTCGGCTCCGGCCTGATCTGGCTGGATATTCACAATCAACAAGGTGACAAAGAAATTCATAGAGGCAGTGAAGCTTCTCCTTGCATCAGATGATAAAGAAGCTCCAGGCCCACACTTTTGCAAACAAATAATTCAAAGCTTCACAGAGCAGAACAATACAAAGAATCGAACACAAACAACAGAATATTCTCTAAGCAAATACAGTGCTATGCATAAGTTTAGACACCCATGCTAAAGTTGACTAAAAAGAGGAATAAAAAATCATCTTTTGGAAATTGAACTTAATGCCTTAATTAAAAAACTTGGGAAAAATCCAACCTTTAAGGACACCAATTTTCTTTGTGAATGAATAATTTATCGTAAATGAATAAATGTTCTTCCTTAAAATACAGGGTGCATAAGTTTGGACACCCCTATGTTAAATTCCCATAGAGGCAGGCAGATTTTTATTTTTAAAGGCCAGTTACTTCATGGATCCAGGATACTATGCTTCCTGATAAAGTTCCCTTGGCCTCTGGAATTAAAATAGCCCCACATCATCACATAGACTTCACCATACCTAGAGATTGGCACGGAGTACTTTCCATAAGATCATCTCTCAATGCAAATCAAACTAGCTATTAGGCTAACTGAAATAAAACCATGCCAATCACTAGGTATGGTGAAGGCTATGTGATGATGTGGGGCTATTTTAATTCCAAAGGCCAAGGGAACTTTATCAGGATGCATAGTATCCTGGATCCATGAAGTAACTGGCCTTTAAAAATAAAAATCTGCCTGCCTCTATGGGAATTTAACATAGGGGTGTCCAGACTTATGCACCCTGTATTTTAAGGAAGAACATTTATTTATTTATGATACATTATTCATTCACAAAGAAAATTGGTGTCCTTAAAGGTTGGATTTTTCCTAATTTTTTTAATTAAGGCATTAAGTTCAATTTCCAAAAGATGATTTTTTATTCCTCTTTTTAGTCAACTTTAGCATGTGTGTCTAAACTTATGCATAGCACTGTATATACAATATGAATGATTTATTTCTGGAACATTTTGCCAAGTCTAACAGTATCGGTTTGGTTTTAAATGGGCAAATGCTTAAGAGTCTATGATCGGATGATTATTCTGTGATTATTATGTAGCATGTTATATGTTTGGCAACAGCTCTTCTAAACCTAACTGATGGAGTGTGTAGCTTTTCATTTCTTAAACAACCATGTAGGAAGACAAATCATGGAAGCTCAAATTGTAAAAGAATGGTTGGGAGGGAGACTTTACAGAGTGCTGGACTTGCATTGTCAATACAAGATCTTGACCAAAAAATGATGCACCTCTTGATGGAAATAAATGTTGTAATGTTATTTCCATCAAGAGGGGCATACATTTTTGGTCAAATCTTGTACTCTGTAAAGTCTCCTCCAGCACATCTTTCAATGAATAGGGCCATGATTTGTCTTCCTACATGGTTATTTAAGAAATTAAAAGCTATACACTCATCAAGTAGGTTTAGAAGAACTGTTGCCAAACATATCACATGCAAGAAACATAATAATCACTGCAATAATGATCCAATCATAGGCTCTTAAGCATTTGCCTATTTAAATCCAAACAGCGATTTCTTTTTGGACGAATTGGTCTGAATGATAAGTACCACCCACAGAGACCCTGAAAGCTCAGTTGTGCTCATTGCGAATCACTTTCAATGCTCAGCTAACCTGACAGACTCTAATCAATAACCAGTTATTCCTGAAATGCAAACACAGGTTATCAGAGCTGATCAATGACAGAAGGAAAACGGCGCTTGGCAAGGTGACGCCATGAAACTGCTCTACAGAGCTGTCAAATGAGCAAAGCAGCACATAAAAAGAGAAAGGGAAGTCTGGATTGGATATGAAACATTCTCCGCAGGAGGTCCGTGTCAACTGGAGATTTCATTCGGCCATAGAAATGATTAATCTAAACTAGATTCACTGCACTAAATGATTTGTTCATCGTCCTCCTTTGAAGCTGATGCTGGGAATCTTTGACTGCAAATCTTTCGAGAGGGAATAAAGGACAGTGTTGGGTCTGACTGGGTTTAAGAACCAGGACATTGCCTATTATATTTGGACCAAAAATAGTTTTAAATAAATAAATGTCAACTATTTCAGGAGATTTTCTGTTACTTTGAGTGCCACACTGAATGTGTCAAATGCATAAATGTAAATGTCAATAAATGTGATAAAGGCTTTATCCAATTTATAGTGTTTGCACTTAGCCCAGACTTTCTCACACACCAACTGGCAAAATCCTCCACAGGGGCAGACGTCAAATCAGCACTAGCCAAAGATGAATTGCCACTTACTGCTTGTGTGTTGCCAACACAACGACTTGGCAGAGATGCTTCTGCCTGGTCCTTCAGTTGCCATTTTACATGGACAGGTACTATTTTTAAACGGTACTGCAACAAAGCAAAACTGCACTCTTAAATACAATGGCTATTCACTAAATTTAGGTGATTTTCAGACCTGTAGCTTATTTGCGTTCTTCTGAAGTAGTTAAAATGTCACAATGTTGTATTCTCCTCCTGGTTTGTTCGCTTTCACAAGCCAATATTTCAAAGCAGACTAAAATTGAGCTGAAATCAGCATCTATGAATTTCAAGACAGATGGACATCAGCTCTGCAGGCTTTTACTGGCCTTCTTTTTGTTCATCAACATCATTGCTATTATGAGTTTGAGTGGGATTTCAGACAGCATCTGGAAAAACAACAGCATTTTAAGAGAAAAGGGCATATTTGTTTATAAAATCTAAATAGAAGTCTGAAAAACTTGAGTGGACCCAAGTAAAAACTGCAGCCATATTAGTCTACATCAACCAAATTAAGAGAGAAACGAACCAGACTCCGAATCATTTCTAAAAGTGGGGGGACATTTTTAAAAGTGGTTGCCCCTGATAGAGATGAAATATTTTGAAGTGCAGTTTACTACTCTAAAAGAACAGCACAATGTCTTCTTAACTCTAAGCTTTAGGTTATTGTTTGCACAAATGATTGTTATTAAATGCAGTAATGACTGTGGTGTCATTGGCTCTAGCAGTTTGCGTTCTGTCAGCAATACACCAACATGTTAGAGGGTGGAACCACAGAAGTGAGATTTAATTACAGAGCAATGAGAGTCGTACATGCTGCAGTCTTTCTATAACTTTCTCATTCTGCCATGGGGTTAAATAAGATTGGATGCATCAAGAGCTCTGTAATGGATATGTGTCTGAATTTTAGGTTTGAATGATGCATCGCATTATTTCAGATCAATTAGATGCGTAATTAAACATAAATATTGAATCTTTGTCTGAGCAACTATTTATACCCTACTGCTTAGTGGCACAAGAATCCTTTATAAAAATTATACAAGAGGGTGATGTTGTCATGCAAATACATTAATATGAGCATGTATAAAATATTTAAATACTGCAATGCTACAGAATGCTGCTTTTATGGAGACCTAGCACACAATTTAAGACTACGCACACAACATTTATAGAGCAAAGACTGAATATTAAAATCAGGGTTTCCCCAGGTTTTATCACCCCAAATTTAAGACTTTTTTAAGACCTTTTTAAGACCACTTTAATGAAAATTAAGACCTAGGCCTACATCGCACCCATTATGCAGTCGTAAAACACCAGATCAAATGCCAATAATGACTATTACTAACAAATGTTTCAATTAAAAATACATTTATTATAAAAAAAACTCATTCAACAACACACTGCAAAGTGATGTTTTTGGTAAATATCAAACATTCATAACAATAAACAGATAAACTAACTTTTCAAATAAAGGTATATTTTTAGTTCAGATTAACATTTGAGGGCAGCAATTGTATTCATAATGTCAAAATAAAACCGACGTAATGTTACTTGAAAGCATTATTGCCTACTATTCCTGCCAAACTTCCATGGGTGCAGTTAGTGTTACCACAGTAAATCCATGGTGAATGTTGCTGATCTGTGGACTTTGGATAGTTCATTCATGGCACAATGTTTCTTCCTGGCTTCCACGTCAGCGCTGTTTGATCCGTTAATAACGGAGAAATGTGAATGTTTCTCACTAGATCTCACAGCGATGTTATTACTTCAGTGGCGAATTCAAAAGATTTATTTACTGGATCTCTTATTAGCGCTGTGTAACAGTGTCGCTTGATCAAGATCGCTCGCGCTGCACTGGTCCAAACTGATAAACGGTCCTTCAACCACACAATAACGAGTAGCCCAGTTTCGTTCCGCTTACATTACGTTTGCACATTTGATGTTGGACAATGTTGTGGTCGCGCCGGCGTCTCTTACATTATGAGCGCGCTTGCCACGCGCAACGCGCCTACATTTGAAATAATTAAATTTTGGTCGGCAGGAAAAATGGTCCAACGAACCGTTCGGTTTGAAAATGCATACACCAAACCGAACGACACTTCCCCATGATGTCTCTCCTCTCGACTGATTGATTAGAATGTTGATCCATTGCCGCCGGCGCGAAAACCCAAACTACTGTTTGTGCATACTAGAAATTAGACGTTCTCTGACGTTACGCTAAACCCTGTTGAATTTTCACGTTGTTGTTGTTTTTTCCCCCATTTCACCATGCGTTTGCAGCCAGGTTGACTTTGAATAAATAGAATTTAAGACCTTCATTTAAAAAATTAAGACTTGGACAACGGAATTTAAGACTTTTTAAGGCCTTAATTTAGGAACATGCCATTTAAGACCTTTTTAAGACTTTTAAGACCCCGCGGCTACCCTGGAAATGAAAAAAATTACCAAATAACCCAAGAGCTTCAGATTGGCATTTACATCTCTGGTGATTGGCTCAAAAAGTGTGCCACAACTTGAGCGCCAGTGAGTGCCAGCCAATCAACTAGCATCATACACCAGCTTGGAATAAACAGAAAAGTTGACTGGAGCTGCCAGTCTTCAACAGAACAAGACATAACCTACACCAAATAGGTCTTCAGATCCTCAGTCAATCAATGATCTGCCATTTGAACAGAGCTCAATTGGATCTAGGTGCCGAGGGCCGGGTCTCCACCGGGAGCTCTCCCACACAAAGGTTTGTCCTCATAATCCGGTTTTCCTGGTGAAAAATTGATTAAGCATTTTATGTGGGAGGATGTAGGTATGAGGGCAGCATCGACTACCAACTGGCCTCGGCAACCTGATCAATTACGCCAACACCTTTGGCTGCAAATATATGCACAACAATGCAGAGCCACAATCTTCGAAGAATGCTGACATCCAATATCCACACAGGAAGCGTCCAAGAAATCTAAAGTGTGAAGAACAAAATAAACACTTGGGAATCATGGGAAATTGTCAACAAGCTTCTAAACTGAGTTTGAATCCAATCGAAAATGAGACAAGAAACAAGAAATCCTTTTGATGAGAACCATATAAAAAAAAGTTACAATGTTGCATTTTCTCATTTGTTTGTTAGTTTTTACAAGCCAACATTTTAAAATGAAAATTAGCTTATAGCAGCATTTACAAATTTCATGATAGATGGACAACAGCTCTGCAAGCTTTACTGCATTCTTTCAGTTCATCAACATTTTTTTATTGATTTTTTTATTGATGTCTGATGTTGCTGGGAGGATTCGCAGAATACGAATTTCATTGTACTGTGTGATGACTGTTTCCTGTACATATGCCAATAAAAGTTAGAATTTTTGCTATTATCAGTCTAAGAGAGAATTCAAGGCTGCATTTGGAAAACAACCAAAAGAGAAAAAGGCATGTTTTGTTAATAAATTACAGCAAAAATCACCTCTGATTAACAGAAATATGAAAATCTCAGGTGGTTCCTAAATGCTGCCAAATGTGCCAACACGAACCAAATAAAACAGAGAAATGAACCCGGCTATGAAACACGTTCGACTGTAGATTTACGACTGTAGTGACTATAGAGCCACGACCCTCAAAAAATGCCAATATTTATTATCCACGCAGGAACATCCAAGAAATTCTAAAGTGTAAGTCATTCCTGTTTTGAAGGATGAAATAAACACCTGGGAATCTTCTAAATCTTGGTTCAATCCATCTGAGAGTGAGACAAGAAAAGAGACTAGTTTCACAGAACAAAACAGCCCTTTGATGAGAACCATAAAAAAATCATTTTATCCACCAGGATAAAAATTAAGCTGTTGCATTTCCTCCTTGCTTCATTTGCTTCCACAAGGCAACATTTAAAAAAAGACTGACATTTATCTTCTAGTATCATTCACAAACATCAACATAGATGGGCAAACAGCTCCAGAGGCTCTTACTGACCTTTTTTCGGTTCATCAACATTTATGATTTATAGAAACGTGAAAATCTCAGGTGGTTCCAAGTAAAAATGCCAATACTCAATACATGCCAACACAAACAAACCAGGCTCTAAAACACCTTTGAGTGTAAATGTACAGTACCAGTCAGAAGTTTGGAAACATTACTATTTTAAAGGTCCCGTTCTATGCCCCTTTTCACAAGATGTAAAATAAGTCTCTGATGTCCCCAGAGTGTGTATGTGAAGTTTGAGCTCAAAATACCCAACAGATCGTTTTTTACAGCATGTTTAAATTGACATTTTTTGGGGCTCAGAAAAACGAGCCGTTTCAGTGTGTCCCCTTTAAATGCAAATGAGCTGCTGCTGGACGACACAGGGGGCGGAGCTTCATGAGCTCGTGCTCAGTCTGTCAGGAAAAATTCATCTCACAGAATGATGATAATATCAGAAACTCTCAGTAACGGCGTTCATTTCGAGTCGGACAATAATGCCTACAGAGTCAGATTGCTGTACAGAGATGAAACAGGTATGGTTTAGTAGTTTAATTACGGTTATTATAACGTATTTGTCATCTGCTTGTAGGCTATGTATCCATTATTTATTAATAGCCTACAAGTCTGCTGTCTGAATGATGATCAAACATGTACTGATGAGTTTAATAAAGTTTATTGTACATCACACAAAAGATGAAGCGTCAGTTTTACTTCAGAAAATCACCGTAAGAGCTGAGTAAACACAGTAGGCTAAGTTATAAGAAGTGCGCAAGTAGCCAGTAGAGTTGAGGGAGCATTCCTGTGGGCGGAGGTTAGTCAAGAAACGGTTCTGGTGATGTCACTAATGTAGGAAGTAGAGGGGTGTAGTCCAATCGAGCCGTTTTTTGTAGTCAACTTCTGTTAAATAAAATATCTCGCTTGGCATTGAACTTTGAGCTTTATAATTTTACAGATATTATTTATGCTCTAACAGCAACATTACACACTAACTAAAGTTTGAAACATGGAATCGCATGCAACGGGACCTTTAAATGTTTTTGAAAGAAGTCTCTTATGCTCATCAAGCCTGCAGTTAAAAAAACAAAACAAAAAAAAAACTGTAATATTATGAAATATTATTACAATTTCAAATAATGGTTCTCTTTTTTAATATATTTTAAAATGTAATTTATTTTTGTGATGCAAAGTTGAATTTTCATCAGCAAGTACTCCAGTCTTTGGTGTCTTATGATCCTTCAGAAATCATTCTAATATGATGATTTGATACTCAGTTGTCATCAATGATGGAAACAGTTGTGCTGTTTAATATATTTTTTTGGAATACTTTTTTTTAGGATTCATTGATGAGTAAAACGTCAACAGCATTTATTCATAAAAACAGCATTTATTCAAAATAAAAAACATTTCTAACAATATAAATCGTTACCATCACCTTTTATCAATTTAACGCATCCTTGTTGAATTAAAGTACTAATTTCTTAAAAAAAAAAAAATAGTTATTGTTCCCAAACTTTTGAACGGTAGTGTATATTGTTACAAAAGATTTCTATTCTAAATAAATACAGTTCTTTTTAACTTTTTATTCATCAAGTAATCCTGAAAAAAGTATCTCAGGTTATAAAAAAAATAGTAAGCAGCACAACTGTTTCCAACATTGATCATAAATCAGCATATTAGAATGATTTCTGAAGGATCATAAGACACCAAAGACTGGAGTACTTGCTGATGAAAATTCAGCTTTGCATCACAAAAATAAATTACATTTTAAAGTATATTAAAAAAGAGAACCATTATTTTAAATTGTAATAATATTTCATAATATTACTGTTTTTTTTTTTTTAACTGCAGGCTTGATGAGCATAAGAGACTTCTTTCAAAAACATTAAAAATAGTAATGTTTCCAAACTTTTGACTGGTACTGTATGTGCAGTGCAGAGCACAAGCCTTGAAAAATGCAGATATCTAATATCCACACGGGAAGTGTCCGAGAAAATCACAAGTGTACAGTGTGTTAATTCTTTATTCAAGGAGAAAATAAACACCTGAATCATTGAAAATGGTCGACAAGCTTCTAAATCTTGGTTGAATCCATCAGAAAGTGAGACAAGAAAAGAAACTAGTTTTAACAGAAAAAAAAAAAAAAAAAAACATCCCTTTGATGAGAACCATAAAAAAAAAGAAAAAATCATTTTATCCGCCAGGATCAGAGGGCAGCGTCTACCTGGCGAGACTTCTTAATCTTGGGTCTTGTGAAAGGGGCACAAATACCAGTTTCGTTACTTGGCTCGGAAAAGGTTTCCTGAGTGCTGCACCAACCAGCTATTAGCGGCAAATCCTTCTTTATCAGGTACAAAGGGAAACTAATTAGGAGTTTCAATTTCTCAGCATGTTTTAAACAACCTACGATCAGAAGAGAGCTAAACAGCTGCCGGGAAAACCTTTAAAACGACCCCACACGCACACAAACACAATCATCAGTAATGCCGACTGTCTTTCCCAGTGGCCTTCCCTGATTATCCGGTAGGGATTATAATTTGATTTGATTCCTGACTTGACCTGCTGTGGAGTTTAAATTTAACCTGGTAATTATAGGTTAAGAAGACGGGGGTAAACGGCTCCTGAAGATTTTCATGATTGTAATAACTTCACACATCATCTCTGCAGTTAGCAAACACCAACCCCATCTACACACTCCAACTATCTGGATATAAAAATGGCTGCTTATTCCATTTAAAACAGAGTAAACGTTTAACTCGGCTGAGTCAGTTATTGTTGAACATTAAGGTTATAGGTCTAAATGCTTACTTTTGTTCATTTAGCAGATCTAACCAAAGCGACTTAAACCATTGCACACTACAAGACAAATAGTTTTTAGGCGCACAAAAAGTATTCTCGTCGCTTCATTAAATTAAGGTTGAACCACTGTAGTAACGTGGACTATTTTAACAATGTCATTCCTACCTTTCTGGGCCTTCAAAGTGGTAATTAAATAGCTGTCAATGAATCGGATTTCATCAAAAATATCTTAATTTGTGTTCCGAAGATGAACGAAGGTTTTAGGGGAGATCGGGCCTTTTCGTATGCATGTTAGAGTCACTCCAACTATATACATTTTTAAAACTTGATTAAATGTAGTCCAATTCATGACAAGTGACTCTATTGAACTGATATAAGAGAGAATAGAATAGAGTATTGGATATAACTGGAGATATTATATATTATTAACTTATTTGTATAAGTTTTATTTTTATTTAATTGTATATATTATACCCTACATAGGACTATCGGTTTTGGATTATATCTGTACGGAACCTTGTTTCTTTTTTCCCCCTCAGAATTGCATGAAATAAACTCACAATTCTGACTTTTTTTTCCCTAAGAATTGCAAGTTTACATCACACAATTCTGACAATTGCGTCTAAAAAATAAAATGATAAAATAATACTTATATTAAAGTAAAAACTATGGCTAAAAAATACTACATAAAAACAAATACTACATAAAAAGGAAATTACTAGTTACAGTCTATCAGTATGTGAGTTATTAACAAGGACACCTTAGCGCTGTTGGAGAGCCTGAAGTTAACAGACTCTAACCATTCTATTAAAAAATACTAAACCACAAGCCTTTGAAACAGCGTGTACTGGTTTGCCAATTCAACTTGAGGAACTCATACGGAAAGTTTAGAACCACACACAGCGTACCAAACTTTCCCATGCAAAATAAACCAAATGACACAGTATAAATAACCAAACAACACAAAAGACCATTCATACCATTCATAAAATGCTCTATATTGACAGCTTTGAATCATTCAAGCTGAGCTATGAGCCACACGAAGCCTCCCTGTAAATATTTGTTAGTTCAGTAAAGATGAACAGTAATTGGCCTAAAGGGGTATAAGGGACAGCGGCGGGCGTTTCTGTAACAACACAAGCTGAGCGAATGGAAAGATAAACACACAGGCACTCTTATCAGTCAGATAGTGGCTGCGGGGAAGACACAATGCATTTTACTCTTGCAGGAACTAATATGAACAAACTATTAAAAAGCCGGTAGCATGCCGCTTTCATACTAGGAGGAGCTGTTTAACATGCGTGTATGCGTACACACAGGCAAATGCATGTAATTATTGCATTGGGATGCAAATCACACATTGGAGGGTAGCGGGAACACCTTTTTTTTTTTTTCTCAAGGATGCAAAGGTTGTTGGAAGAAAACAGCAGTGTTTCTTTTTAAATTGCAAAAACAATCAACTCAAACATTACTTGGGAAAATCTCCGTTGCTCTCCTTCATCTTGGCGTTGTCTTGGCCTAATTATGTAAATTAAAACACTGTTTGTGCCATTCTAAGCACTTAATGTGCAGAAATAAAAGCTACAGGACCCATGAATCAACAGCCAACACAAGCACACACACACACACACACACGTAAACACAACCCATTTAAACAATCTAATCACTTCTGTCCTTGGTCACTAGCACTATGCGAGAGTGTTTTAATGAGGTAAACAGTTTCCAATGATTACACAGTTAGAGAAAGAGAGGCTTGAGACGTACATGTACGCAATACCATAACATAAAACTGATACAATGAGCACATTGGGGAAAGAACTGTTGTTTGGCTTGTTAATGTTTGTGAGGTTGACGGCATTGCATCTTTGAATCATGAGGAGTTTTGTTTGAGACACTTAGCAAGCTGCAAGGAAACAAGATTCCATGAAAAAGCAAATTGGGATTGGTTACTTTACATGTCAGTCACAGTCTCTTTTAATCTAGTAGCGGATTAATGAATTAATATGTATAAACAGTGTTTTTACCCATTATATTATGTTCCAGTTTAGCTCTTCCTTCCTTCCTGGAAACTACAAATTAAGACTTACAAATGGCATGGAAACCTATAAAAAATGCCAATGTTGCATCTAAAAAATAAACATAAAAATTACATTAAAACTTACAAAATTAATAATCTAAAAAAGAACCTGAAAAGACTACAACTTAAACCATACAAATGATCTGAAAAACTAAGTTCATAAGACAATGTTTTGTTTTGTTTTCTAGGAAGACTATTTATAATAGGTGGATAAATTTGGGATCAAATCGACGTGGATGGGAAAGCCATAAGGTTTGTCGAGTGAGAACAATAGAAACATGAATGGGGCAGTTCGCCACACCAGACATAGGTAATAGACTGCAAAGAAGCTTACAGGGGGCAATAATTGTTTTTATTAACCTTCTCTAAAAACACACATGACATAGTCTTAGAAGATGTTTCATAAAATTCATAGTTTTAGATATAACATCGTCAGATTTAAAATGAAGCATGAGCAGACTTGTGGCTTCAGCATAAATGTGTTTCTAAGTTGCTAAAACAGCCACATATTTTTTTTTATACATTTAAAAATAATATTCTTAATATTTATATTTTTATGTTTGAGCTTATTTATCTCAAAATAAACAAGAATCGGCACACTGCCACTTCTGCTCCCAAGGATTTATTAAAATGAACAACGTTTCGACCCAAAGGGTCATCACTTCGTCTGACGAAAACCCTTTGGGTCGAAACATTGTTCATTTTAATAAATCCTTGGAAGCAGAAGTGGCAGTGTGCCGATTCTTGTTTATTTTGAGATAAATGCTTCATTTGATCGAGCACCTGCCAAAAGTTTTTTTGGATGTGCGCACAATTTCTTTTTGAATTCATGATCTCATATCTCCACATTAATAACAGTCTGAGTAATAAGTCTTGAACTGTAAACTCTCAAGTGTTGGCTTTCTAAATATATGTTGGTTATATGTCTATTCAGACTGATATATGAACAGCAACCTTTTTTTTTTGGATATGTCAAATATGCCTCCCTTGCCAAATGGGGGTAGCAGTAAATGGATGCAGATTGATGCAAACGATATGTAAGGACGGTTCACGCCTCGCCGTCGTCCATTAATACCTGACAATGGACACCTCGAAAGGCATTACCCTGCTTATACCATGGTCACTTGCCAAATAACACATTTTTAAAACATTAGTTTATATTTTAATTAGTTTTACAATCGAAATCTAAAGTTTTTACAAACAATAACTAGGTTTCCCTGGTTGCGCCTGACGGTTTATTTACTAGGTGTCCTCTGTCACTTTTTAATGGACACCCTGCAGCCAATCAGAATCGAGTATTCACCCAAACCATGGTATAAAAGATATTAAATGGTGGGTTTGAAATTATTTAAACTGTTGACATGCTAACATCTATCTACCTGAATAAAAGCACATCCAGTTTAACTCTGTTGTATGATAACTGAACTGAGCTGGATGATGACATTTTTTGCAGAACTGTTTTATAGATGAAATTAACTATTTAATAATTGATGATATTTACAACAGAACTGAATCAACACTAAACTGACTTCAGCTGAACAACAGCCGAAAAACATCATTGTCCTGTTTTCAATGTAAAGCTGCTTTGAAACAATCTGTATAGTGTTAAGCGCTATATGAATAAAGGTGACTTGACTTAGCGGCTCAGTCATTTGAAGGAAACTCTATGAGTCCCTGGGTATGGGCAAAGGCTTTGTACACTGAAGGATGTCTGTACACTTTAGCACTCTTTAGCACAAAGACTCTATTGGTGCAACATGGTGACAAATGTTCAAAAATGTCTCGACTGACAAAATACAGACTTGTAGTCTAGCTCTCTGCACAATAATGTACCAAAACTGGAAAACATCATTTTTTTGTTTTTAACTAATTTTACCTGAAACAAGAGTAAATACCCTTCAGATACCGGTTCAGACGACATGAGGGTTATTACATTTAAAAATGTCCAACCCAAACAAACTAAATTAAATTTCCACCATTTTATCAATGGCCAGTTTCCATGCCCACCTGTGGCAGAAGCTAAAAAAATTATAATTTAGAGATTGTGTTTTTTGTTTCTCTCTGGAAAGTTCTCTGAAACTCTAAAACTTGTGCCGATGATAAACACAATGTCCGAAAACTCAGAGTTTCAGTTTATCTTAGTAAAGCTGTCAGGATTGGACACACACAGAAGTTTCAGCCTGCCGTTCAGAGAGTTTCTCCACCATCTAAACAGAGAGACTGCATTTACTCAAACTAAACAGTTAAAATGGCTCACTCAGAAGTCACAATTTATTAACATATGACCACATATGTTATAAATATGAACACAGTTAAATATTCAGCAACGTTGCCTAACATGATTACTTGCAGTATAGACTTCGATTAACATGTTTCTATTCAAAATTTTGAGAAAATACAACTGAATTCATCTCGTAACATTGTGGTCGCTCCTAAATAGAGGTGCAAGAAAGCCCATTTGATAGGTTCAGATAAATAAGCGAACACTTTTACGACATGATATGAACCATCACATCGGTTTACGAGCAGTAGAGAATGACAAATCATAAAATTATGCTATCACTCAGACAATTTAAAAATATAAAGTCCCTAAATGGTTTCGCCGTCCTTGGATGCTAAAAGTCAAAACAACAACAACAACATTATCCATCATTTTCTGCTGTCTCAGAGCGCAGCTCATGCTACTACAGAGAGTTTCGTCATGAAGCGGACAAACAATCCACTCACTCCCGCCAGGACGAGTCCTTCACAACACAGAAGACAGCAGGGACGGAGATCTTTAAAACAACTGAGGAACTGCAGATCATGATCCATCATTTCTGTTCATGAGGCTTAAAAGGAATCATTCTCTCTCTCTCTCTCTCTCTCTCTCTCTCTCTCTCTCTCTCACACAAAAGAAGAATTTTTGTAGAATCTGAAAAGGACAAACACACCATAAAATAATCATGAAATTATGACTTATGCTGTAGGCTATATTCAAACACAAAAAAATCTCATCACATGACTTTAGAAGACCTAGAATATTATACAAGAAATACAGAGTCATTTTATGTTTGTTTTTTTACTTTTGGAGCTAAGCAGACCTGGTCATTTTAGAAAAGTGTCATCTAAAGATTCTGCTGAAAGTCATATAGGTTTGGAACGACAAATAAATAATGACAGATTTTTTTAATTTTGGGGTGAACTACTTCATTAAAGAGCCAATCAACTCTAGAAATAAAGACATTAAAAACCCCTCAGCTGAAGCACAAAGAAACTCAAGAGTGACATGGATCCAGCTCTTCTTGCCATTAAAACGAGCAAAAAGAAATAATGAAAGAAACCCTATTAGCCATTGAACTGAAGTACAATATAAAAATATACACACACTCACACTCTTGTGTTTATTTCCTTCATTATATAGTATGAGTCATAAGTGAGACACCGGATGCACTGATTGCAGGTCTGGATTTGTCTTTAATTGCACGTCTTCTCTCAACAGTACATGAATCCACTTTATTTAAAATGCTTTGGGCTTTAAGGCACAGAGGTTCGTATTGCTACCCTTTGCTCTCCTGGTATCACGTTTACACACATGCACAACAGGAAAACAATGGCACGGTTTGCAATGTATGACTGGAGCCATATATATATATATGGGTTTCATATATAGTACAGATAGTTCTATATGATGCACATCCTCCATACACATCCAAAACACAGACACACGCACAGCATTTTTAACACTTCTAGTCATCAAAATCAGCAAGAGGCGATGACCTGTTGAACTCGGAACCAAATACTAGTACACTACTTTTACCACATCTTTCTGGTTGATGTGTCTAATCAATCTCCCAATCACAGCCTTACTGTCACAATACAGCCACAATTATCATCACTTACTAACTGATCTGAGCTCAGCCTGCAATGAACAACACCATAAGTCAATAGGAAACTGTAGGTGGATCTGAGCTGATCACTGTCAACAACTGATTATGAAAATTAATGAAAACATTCTTCATTAGAAGAGCTGAATATTGTTAAAGAATGACTTCCCCACCACCACATGGAATCACTATTCCATTTAAAGGGGCTTGAGTGTTACAGCTTTCAAATTATGTCTTGGCTGTCAAGATTCATTTATAAAAAGTGCAGAGTAAATGTGAACACACATGGGTACTTTTTATAAAATTAATAATTCAGACTCAGACTTGATTGGATGAACATGATGTACAACTGCCAATGTACACACACCTGAACGACCGCACATTAAATCAATTCAAAGTTGTTTAGCCTAATGCTAACTAAATTTCCGGTGGATGAATTGTTAAATCCATTAATTATTAAAAAAAATATATTTATTGAACATCTGTGTTTTTTATCGGCCTTTTATAAAAGCTAAAAGAAAAGCAAGAAGCCAAAGAGGCTTGGGGAGAAATAAATGCAAGCGAGTTGGTTGCAGGTTTAGACAGGTGTTTTTGCACAGTTAGATCAGAAGTTAGCGTGTTCAGCTCATTTACAGCGACGTCACGGGACTGATTGCAGACGAGAGCATCTGTTAAAGATGCTGTCTAATAATAACTAGGCTGCAATGAAGAAGAAAGCTCAAACCATCCCCTGTAGGAAAGCACAAACAGATCAAGTCAAACAGCTAATGAGAGGTGACACTCATTTGGGCGCCTCTCAGAAAGAATATCAGATCCTTTAATGCTATCAGGATTGTAACAGGAGTACACTGGCACAACAAGTAATGTCTAGTCCTGAACAACACATCCAAATCTCTAACCTGAGGGACTTAAACTGTGTCCTAAACAGACATGATGTGACAGGGTGAGTCATTTTTCCGTCCCCTTTGAAAGCAAAAGATCAGGCAATATGCTTATTTGATGCGGTTTGGACTAATGAGATTTCGCTGTGGGCGGAGCTGAAATTGAAATAAATCAAGAGTATTTTTGCACAATTTTATTTGTGCAATATGCATACAAAAGGTTTATCTATTAAACAAATCAAAAATAGGTAAAATAGTCCATTGTTAAGGTACACAATCTTTTGGCCCTCTAGCAGTTAAATAAAACTGCATGCATTTTGCGGAAGAACATTGTTTTGGTTGTGCTTCGGCTCTGCGTGACGGTGCGGATGAATATGGATATTCTACTGCTCATAAAACATTCACTACCAGTCTCAAGAGATATAACCAGTTTAGAAGGAAAGGATCTCAAGCTGACGAGCTGAAGACGTTACTGTAGCTTTACCCATTAATATACATGGTTCCTTGAAAATAAATTACAGCACAGCGCTACAACAACCATAATGACATAACCATTCACAATAGATAATGCTTTACAATCAACTCTGTTAGAGAGCTACATATGACAATTTATCTGTTCAATAAAATATCCACTTGTTCAGTAATAAATACACCATCTCTGTGTTGCTATTACAACATTTCAAATCCCTCAGTTCTCGGCATCCCCGAAAAGCCAAGCCGATGTTGATTCTTGTTTAACCCTCTGAGGTCTGAGCTGTTTTCTGGGCCCTGGAGGTGTTCTGACATGCTCTGACATTTGTGCTTATTTCTGTTACTTGTGACATTTTCATGGCTAAAGTCTAATTACACTGTATTCAGCACAAACTCTGCTACAATAATATATCAGCAGCATGTGTGTAAAAGTTTGTTGTTTTGAGATAATGACATTTATGCGTGGTTTGTGAAAATACAAAAAAAAAAAATTCTCACTGAAATAAGGTCATGAAACCCATACTGATTATTTCTTCACAAGACTTTTGAAAATTGTATGACGTAGCCTAGAATATTTGCTCTAAAACTATGTGAAAATCACCCTGACTGCTCATTCAGATAAGACAATATATTGATTTAAAAATTTTACGACGTGTTTTGTGTGAAAAAAGCTTTATGTGGGAGCTCATTAATATGTAAGCTTTTCACACCTGAGAAAGACAAAGACACTCCCTAATGGCCCTATTAGGAGCTATCAGGCCCTATCATTCTGAGCAACCTTGCACAAAGAATGAGGAGATTTAAAAAATAATGGCTTTTAGATTTTTGGGATTTATTTACAACACAACATAATCCAAAGATACAAAACAAATGACAAAAAAGCACTCATTGAAAACAATTATCCAAAGACAGAGACCTTTGTGCCATTCCTAAAAACATTGTACATACCCTTTCATTTCCAAGGTGTTTGATTTTCACTTTAACATGTTCATGTACAGAGACTCATGGGAATGAGTCCTTACGAGCTCTGTCGGGTTTTCTTGTTGCCAGCAGACTCTCCTCTGTTTGGCGTTTGTTTTAAATGGGTCATTCTCTGTAGGTTGGATATTTTGCTGCTCCATGTCAACCTTTCATGTTTGTTGTGACACAAACCTATACCACTCCCACACCAGACACACGTCAGAATATCCGGAGAAACTTCTCTATTTACAGATATACTGGTCTAAAATGTATACACTTATAATAGCTTACCATGGTGAATGAGGGCATGACAAAACACATTTTGGAAGAAGTATTGATATTTATTTCAATTTTGTTAATTTTGAACCAAACAATTACATAGTATACCTTTAAATAAATATATATTATACACTATTTTAAACTCAGTATAGTATTAACTTGTGCACCATTTTGGATGATTATTATTATTTTTTTTACTCACCTTGATGCAGTGCATTTTGTCATTGCCTTCAGCAAAGGATGCACTATAAGAAGACATTTCATAAGACAGCATAATAATGCTGCTCACGTACCTTTTAAAACAGCCTATGTACTGAGAGCACACCTAATGCCTTAAAATGCAGGTAAAAGAGCTATTAACACTGAGCAAAAAGACATTTTTTGGCGAAACGTACTAAACATTTCTAAGATGTACCATTAATTTAGCTCCTGCCGAAAGGTTGACAGTGAGTGCAGTTATTATATGTTTGAAAAGTACTGACGTAAAAGAGGAAGATGAAATTACAAGAGTACAAAAAGGAAACCAGTGGACAAAAAGGGATGAAAGCAGAGTACATCGAGTCCTTTCATTATTCTGTCTCCAGACAGTTTAAGCTTCACTTTTTGACCTTAATCAGTTTTGATTAAGTGAATTACATCACAACATTAAAGGTCTCTCTCTCTAATTGATCAGAGGCAGGAAGTAGCAGAGAGAGGGACAAAATACTGATGGCAATGTCTGCGGTGATTAAGAACATAAAAACGACACATCAAAGCCGAGAGATCGAGGAGCATGTTTGATGCTGCTTCACAGACTCCGAGGTGAATGTTAAATACTCAGTTTAGTTGGAAAGGAGGAGGTAAAAACACAGAATACTGATGGCAGGAATCAATGCGAGCGAGTAAAAGAGCTTGTTTGATTTGCTAGATCTTCAGTTAAATGGTCACTACTACAGTTTAGTAGCATGTAGGATTTCTTTAATGCATCCTTTAAACTGCTGTCCATGCTGATTCATCCACTACTAGCCTGATCTCATTCCTACAGAATATTTAAAGAGGATCTATTATTCTTTTTAACATGTTCAACTTTCTTTAGTGTCCAATGTTGCTGTTTGAGCGTGAAAAAGATCTGCAAAGTTACAAAGCCACTCTCCCAAACAAGGGAATTATTCTCTATATCAGTGCACACTGTTTCTGATCTCCCATTGTATTAAGTTTTCTTCCAAGGACGTACACGTCATAATATTCCTTATTTAAATTATTCCCGCCCAAGGCATTTGCAAAATAAAGGGGTGGGGTCTGGATGAGTTGTGTTAGTAGTGTGTTGAAAAAAAACTGTGATTATGGTAAGAGAAGTGACATTTCCCAAACACACTCGAAGCGGTTGACCAATCACCACACACTGGTCCAGCCGACCAATCAGAGCACATTTGGAAGGAGGGGCTTCAGAGACAGGAACTAAACAGAGTGTTACTGACAGACTGGGGCCCTGTCCTAAATGGCACACTTTCGGTCTTGTAGACTAACAGTACATTGGGTGCTGCGTGCACGTGTCCGCTTAATCCATGACTGTAGAGTGTCACATTTGTCATTTTAGGTTTCAGAAGGATGCTACCGAGCGCCTCTTTTGCGGTCGTAGGAAGACCGCGAGTGTTTAAGGTGCCATTTGGGACAGGGTCTGAGAAGAGAGGAGCTGCAACAATGTCAAATAAGATAAAAAAGGTGTTTTTTGAACATTCAAACCTATTGTAGTAGAGCGCAAGAACTAAATCAAGAAAAGTGCAAAATATGGCATGTTTACTTGTTTGCTTTCTTAAAGGGATAGTTCACTTTGAAATTAAAGAGTCCAAATTAAACAATTCCCCATCGTAAGTACACATTGATGGCCTAAGACACGAAACAAGCAGTTTGTGTGAGAAAACGAACAGTATTTATATCGTTTTTAGCTCTTATACACAGCCACGTCCAAGTGATCTGAGGGCGCGCGCGCATCCTGGTGTGTGACGTGTGCGCAGACTGGTGCATAGATATATACACTAGATGTCGCCTTAAAGACATTCGTTCCAATGAACTGCCGTAGACAAGGCGACATCTAGTGTATATATCTATGCACCAGTCTGCGCACACGTCACACACCAGGATGCGCGCGCGCCCTCAGATCACTTGGACGTGGCTGTGTATAAGAGCTAAAAACGATATAAATACTGTTCGTTTTCTCACACAAACCGCTTGTTTCGTGTCTTAGGCCATCAATGTGTACTTACGATGGGGAATTGTTTAATTTGGACGATGGGGAATTGTTTTAATTTGGACTCTGTGCACGCTCTTTGAGGGGGTGACCATAGACCTGCATTATACGACTGAGAGACAAGAACGGTTTGACCTAAAAATATCAAAATTGAAACTACTGTGGAAAAAAAGACACCTACATCTTGGATGCCCTTGAGGTAAGCTAAAACATACCAAAATTTAATTTCAAAGTGAACTATCCCTTTAATGCACATTCTTGAGGCAGAGACATTTATGAATAATTCATCATTAAACACTTTTTTTAAAGAAAAACAATGTTTGTCTAATCTTTTATCCAAATTGCTCTGCCTACGAAATAAGTTTCTACTTACGGTTGACTTTGCCAAACCTTGTCATACAGAAAGCATTTTTATAATATACTCTATTAAATTCTAATTTTATTTAGAAATACGTCACATTATAAAAGTAAAAAGGGCTGGAAGCATTGTATCAAGGTAGTTTTCATACACGACTGATCACTTGATCCAATCTTGTGAATGAATCCCACCAGCTGCAAGTCTCTTTTCAAATTTTACACTAAAGAAAAGAGCAAAAAAGCAGCTTGTGACTGGAGCAATATCCTCAAAGCATGCAATATCACCTTAAGATACAGTACTTTTTTTTGCAAATTTATAGTATCTTAAGACACTAATATACACCTTTTAGGGGCAGATAAGATACAAAGCAGTACCTTTAAAGGAACTGCCTCAGAGACAAGTAAAGGGTCCAATTTTGCACATTTTCTGTACATTCTGACCAAGCAATTGAAGCTTGGGTGTGGTTACTTCATGAAAACCACGTGGTTTAGACTCATCCAGTTTAAAGCAAAAGCTCTAGAGTAGAAATTCACTAAGTGTGTTTATATTGCTGGGAAGTAGCAGACTGTTGATTTGAATCCTCAGGAAATAGATTTGACTACATAGTGCTGTGAGTTCAGTTCCCCAGAGGTGAGTCTATGAGTAGAGTCACTTAACCTTGAATCTCGGAGCGGGAGAACTCCTGTCCAACCCCGGGAAATTCATTTACTGTGGAAATGACCTTGTATAACACCTGATTCAACCAGATATATAGAGTGATTTCCATTTATTTTCCTATGGACAAAAAGGCTATGACAACTAACTACACTTCAAATTATTTACATTTTGACGACCCAACGGGGCAGAGCAGTCAGTGGCTCATTTTTCTGAAAGTGTGATAGAGCCATTAAATTTCTGCAGATACAATTTGTCCTGCAGACTTTCATCAGAAAAAAAAGAGATAAATGATATTTTAAGTTCCCAAAATAGAGTCTTAACTGTATTTATACGGCCCAAAAAGCCTCTGCCCACCTCATTTTCTCCCCAAACACTTCTCTCCTCTGAGAAATCATCACTGCAGTCAGTGAAACCTTCCATTAGCCCGCGCACAGGTCTGAGGCTAATGGTTGCCCTCATCATAACACACCCTGCCATATGATGGAGGCGGGCATCGCCATGGCGACGTGTGCAAGGTGATGCGATGAGAAGTGAAGTTTCCCTGAAAAGAGTCTATTTATCTACCTTCAGTTCCAACCTACCAGCAGTGCCTACATTAAACCAACCATATCTATCTATCTATCTATCTATCTATCTATCTATCTATCTATCTATCTATCTATCTATCTATCTATCTATCTATCTATCTATCTATCTATCTATCTATCTATCTATCTATCTATCTATCTATCTATCTATCTATCTATCTATCTATCTATCTATCTATCTATCTATCTATCCTTTTGTACATCTATCTATCTGCCCATTTGACCATCCACCTGTCTACTCATCTATTTATTAGTAAATCTATCAATCAATCTGTCCATCTATCCATCCATCTGCCTGTATATCCATCTATTCATATATTTATTTATCCATCTACTGTATCTGTCTTTGTCCAACCATCCAGCTTTCCATCTATGTGTGTTCATCTACAGCATCCATCCATCCATCCATCCATCCATCCATCCATCCAATTTATAAGTTTAACTATCAATTCATCTGTCAATCTATCCATCCATCTACCTGTCTATCCATTTATTTATCTATTTATCCATCCATCTGTCTATCTTTCCAACCATCTATCCATCCATATTTTAGTCTATCTGTGTATTCATCTACAGAACCCATCCATCCATCCATCCATCCATCCATCCATCCATCCATCATTTAAGTTTAACTATCAATTAATCTGTCCATCTATCATCCATCTACCTGTCTATCCATTTATTTATACATTTATCCATCCATCTGTCTATCTGTCCAACCATCTATCCATCCATCTTTTAGTCTATCTGTGTATTCATCTGTGTATCTGTGTATCCACCCACCTGTCTGTCCCTTCAATAATCTATTTAAGTTTAACTATCAATTCATCTGTCCATCTATCCGTCAATCTACCTGTCTATCCATTTATTTATATATTTATCCATCCATCTGTCTATCTGTCCAACCATCTATCCATCCATCTTTTAGTCTATCTGTGTATTCATCTGTGTATCTGTGTATCCACCCACCTGTCTGTCCCTTCAATAATCTATTTAAGTTTAACTATCAATTCATCTGTCCATCTATCCGTCAATCTACCTGTCTATCCATTTATTTATATATTTATCCATCCATCTGTCTATCTGTCCAACCATCTATCCATCCATCTTTTAGTCTATCTGTGTATTCATCTGTGTATCTGTGTATCCACCCACCTGTCTGTCTACCCTTCAATCATCTATTTAAGGTTAACTATCAATTAATCTGTCCATCTATCCGTCAATCTACCTGTCTATTCATGTATTTATATATTTATCTATCCATCTGTCTATGCATCCAACCATCTATCCATCCATCTTTCCGTATATCTGTGTATTCATCCATAGTACCCATCCATCCATCCATCCATCCATCCATCCATCCATCCATCCATCCATCCATCCATCCATCCATCCATCCATCCATCCATCCATCCGTTTAAGTTTAACTATCAATTCATCTGTCCATCTATCTATCCATCTACCTGTCTATCCATTTATTTATAAATGTATCCATCCATCTGTCTATCCGTCCAGCCATCCATGTTAAAGTTGGATGGGTTCACATCACGTCAACTCTGCTTTATCATTGTTTCATTAATCTGTACTGTTTTTATTGAGCCTTTCATAAACAGCGCCAAACCAGCAGACATGACCTTTAGATGAATCGATTGGACTGATAATAGTATTAACAGCTGCTCAGTAATGGTACCAATTAATACAAATTATGCCTTTTGATGGAGATTAACAGATTTGCTCGGAGCGCGGACATCTGCGAGAGGAGAGACGTCAGAAGAGAAAGAGAGAAAATGCATAATTAAAATCAAAAGGACTAGACTGCATTTACACAAGAACGACTCACGAAGACTCAGAGACTCGTGAAGAAATGAGCATTTTCCTCACCTCACATTGCCTTCCCAAAACCCTCCCGTCATGAATAATTCATGTCTCGTACGCTGCACGTGAGAGCGAGCGGCTCCAGAAATAGCTCATGCTGCTAAAAAGAGAACAGAGGCTCCAAATTTAGTCCGTCTGCGTTCATTATTCACTGCACATGGCAGGAATGAGCAGGGGAACGGGAATTATGGGATGCTTTTAGGTCAAAGTCGCAGAATCACACTGCTCTTTAAGCGGTCCAAGGGCTTCTCCAGGGACATTTATTTATTTAGAGAAGGAGAACGGGAAAAGGAAAATGAAAGAAACGGGGCGTTGCAATGGCAGACAGAGCTAAAAATAAAACTGTTGTAAACATCAGCAAAGAATAGACAAACCGTCCTGAATCTATTTGATCTACCAAAACAACACAATAAGATCTGTGCAATTTAACTAACGAATGAAACCACGAATAGATAGACCCTAAAAAGAGACACTATAAGAATATGGTGTAATTGAAGGAATGGAGAAGGATTCATCTATGATATTAAATTCAACATGAAACGACATTAACAATTTATTTTATTCCCGTAATGTATTTCTGATTGAAACCTCATATTTGGGGGAAGAAGAAAAAATTCTAGGGCGAAACTTTATTTTATCCATTAGGACTTATTTGGAAAATATTATGAAGACTTTTTTTCTTCTTTAAAAAAATGTGCATCATTCACAAAAAGAACAAGAACGTTTAGAAAAAGTAAACAGGGTCAGTTTTGATTTCATGTTGATTTAAAATTTGTGAATATGCTGACTTCATTCCAACAGAGATTAACTGACACATGACTAGTCAAGCGTAACCCTCATTTAGCACACTGTTAGATGTGCCAAATGAAATGAACTGTGCTTGCAACCAGAATACAAAGCTGGAGTACACATCTCTACAGCCCCATGGCATCATCTCGAGAGCGGGAGGGGAAATGAGGAAATTAATCATTGTCTTCACACACAGCCTCAACTGGAACACAAAACTACCTGTCCTCGAAAAAAAAAAAACCCAAAAACACACAAACTGGAACAAAGACAGCTGAACTTCCTCAAGAATATACTTAGAGATAAATATAAGCTAAAAATAACGATAACGTTATGAGAATAATGTATAACATTAAAAATCTATACTATTTTGTCTAAATAAATTGCAAATAAAAAGTTTCAACTAAAAGCCATAATTTTAAATGCTTCACAGGAATCACATTATAATGTACAGTATGAAAAATTCATTTTGAGATTTGCTAAAGATTACATTTAACAGTGTCATTAAAATACTGATATCAGATTAACAAATTCAACTTTAGATGGCAGCAAGGTTAATGTAAATGTAAAAGTAGGAGAAAAGAGCATGTAGAATTATATATCTTATACCTCTAGATACATATCCAATAAGGATTAAAAAATAATAATATATGCTCATAATTGATATGGTAGCAATATATCATGCATCCCTACACAAAACCCTTAAACTTACCTAATATCATAAACCGTATGACCCAAATGGGCCAACCTAGAAAAGAGTGCCATTTGTGCCTGAATATTTCATAAAATTGTAAAAAAAATGTATTAATCTTTGCATATAGAGTGGTATGAGTGCAATTTGTATGTTCAATGGCCGACTCTTAAACTACTCACTGACCCCCGATGTAATGTGGTTACAGCATTTCTAACACTAGATTCAACTTTATTGTCATTGTGCAGAGTGCAAGTAAAGAGACAAGGAATGCAGTAGTTTCAGTCTGTTCTTCAAATAATCTGATTTCAGAAGACCTGGAATATATAGTGCAATCATACTTTTCTGTCCTTTTTTGGAAAAGCACGGACACAGCCTGCTCAATTTGTGTTTCATGGACAAAAGGAAGTTGTATGGGTTAGTAAATGATGACTAGGGGTGTGACGGTTAGTATATTACAACTCTATAACCGCCAAAACCGTGTTATTAAAATATTTTTTACAAACATTTTTTATCATAGAGAATGTTTAAATACTAATTAAAAACAATTGTTAACAGTCTGTGTTATTAATGGTCTACGTCGTTTCCAACTGTATTTGATTCTTTGCCAAGTACCCCCTGACCGACCGCCAATCATTAGATAGAAATAAAAGCTATGATATAGTGATGTGCCATCATTATGAGATTTATTAAACAAATGAAAAACATTTGCAATAATAAACATTAGCAATGAACATTTGCAATCGGGAGACATGGTTTTTACCACTTAATGAAGTTTTGTTTTGTAAATCGTCAGACATAATTTTTACCACTTCATTAAGTTTTGCTTTGTAGAAAGCCTTTCTTTAAAGCGAATTTCGTTTTGTACAAATTGTATCTTAATTTTAATAAATCATCAACCAATTGTATGTATTTAATAAATAAAAAGCAATTATAGGAGACAATATAATAACCGTGACATGGAGACTCCGATGCGCCACGTTCACTTGCATTGCGTTGTGAAGTTGAACTAGAGCGCATCTCATCGTAAATGAATGAAACCCAGCGTAGGCCTATGCCTACGGCTATGGCTTTTGCCACTGGCACAAGACTAGTGAACAGAGCGTACTGTGCCCACCATGAATAAACACACACACACACACACACATGCACACACACACGCACGCACACACGCACGCACGCACGCACACACACACACACACACACAGAGTTTGTCTCTCATTACTGCTAATTGCTCTGCTTCTGTAAAGGGGTTTTAATTAGCCAAAACAACAACAGCAGAGAGATTATGGGGCTGTACAGATGTCCGCTTTCTCTCGGTGTCTCTAGACCGAAAGATCAGACCCAAAATACACAGGTGGCCGCTAGTCCGCTCACGTCATGTGTGATCTGTTAGCCTGTTTTACTTCAAATGTCTTTTTAAAAGACTCATTTTTTATGTTATACATAGTGCATATATATAGTAGTGCTGTCAACGTTAACACGTTAAATGGACAAGTTGGCGACATTTTGCAGCATCTATCTTTTCCCATTTAAGAATGACCTCTTTTAGAGACTGGATGCTGGATGGAGAGTGATGCTCAGCTTGTCTCTTCAGAATTCCCGATAGGTGTTCGATTGGGTTCAGATCAGGAGATGCAATTGGCCACTGAACCAATTTCACCCTGTTCTTCTTCAGAAATCCAACAGTGGCCTTAGATGTGTGTTTAGGATTATTGTCATGTTGGAAAAGTGCATGACGACCAAGGGCACGGAGTGATGGAAGCATTTTCTGTTTCATTATAGAGCAGTACATCTGTGAATTCATGATGCCATCAATGAAATGCAGCTCTCCGACACCAGCAGCACTCATGCAGCCCCACATAAGGACACTGCCACCACCATGTTTCACTGTAGGCACCATGCATTTTTCTTTGTATTCCTCACCTTTGAGATGCCATACAGTTTTGAAGCCATCAGTTCCAAAAACATTTGGTCTTCATCTTTGTCAGCATGGACCCTGGCAAACTCTAGGCGGGCTTTTTTGTGCCTGGCCTTTAGGAGAGGCGTCTTTCGTGGACATTACCCATGCATTCCATTCCTCTGCAGTGTACGCCGTATTGTGTCACGGGAAATAGTCACCCCAGTTTGGCTTTCTACTTCTTTAGATAACTGCAGTGAACTTGCATGCTGATTTTCTTCAGCCCTTCTCATCAGAGGCAGTCCTGTCAAGGTGCTGACTTCCGTGGACGACCTGGACCTCTCTGTGAGATGGTTGCAATTCCATCTTCTATCATTCTATCATTCTGACTGATAAGTAAAGCTTTGCTGATCTTCTTGTAGCCTTCACCTTTCTGGTGTAAAGAAATTATTTTCTTTCTCAGGTCTTCTTTCTCATGTGGTGCCATTGCTGACAGCATGAAATGGGAAGTATCACCCCTTTATAGTCAACTGTCTGCTGGACCCCTGTGTAATGAATAATTAGACTCACCTGTGGTTGAATTCTTGTTAAATTAGACATTTGTAGTATATTTAGCTTTGCTCCATTTTTGCATCACCTTAATTTGAGTAAAACTGAAAATGTTGTTCTCTAAGTTATATCATTAACCTTACTTTCATGTTTTTCATGTTTCAAGTTAAACAGATGTTATATATAACATGTGATATATAGATATAGTTTTAATTGAAATTATTCAACCCCCATTGCAAGTCATTAACAGTTGCATTTTCAGTTGAGTTTGGGGAAACCATTTGAAACCTTTATTGTGTTGAGCTATTTCAATTACTTTTGTTTGATTTGTTCATTGCAAACAGCTGAAAGTCTATATTTTGCCAATAAACCTGATTTGCAATGGGGCTTGGTTGAATAATTTTGATTACAACTGTATATGTATACAATTATATAATATATCATAATATGATGTTTAATCTTGCAGAGCCTGGGTGATGCAACTATACGCTACAATGAATGTAGGATTTAACAATATATCAACAGAAGGGAAGTTTGTTTAGCATTAACACTAACAGGACATGACTTATCTTATCAAGCTTTTGCATCAACAAATTCCCAGCATGTACATTTTTAATTAGCAATGCTTTGCATGAGGGGCTTACGGTTGTTTAGAGCATTTAAGTTGTATGACCACAACAGGCCTTATGATTATATCTACAGAGTTTTGAGACTCGCTCTGCATAATGCCACCATTATCGGCATGAAAAGGGGATTTTTAGCATGGCGGCACATTGTATATTGATGGATCTTTCACACTGAGGAATCACTCGATAGGAGAACATCCTAGGTGGAGCGCAAGTCTATAGCAAATGAAAAATACTTGTGACGGTAATTAGACCCTCTGTAAAAGGCATTTGAGGGTCATGCCGGTGCAGATATTGTGGTTTTAGTGCACTGTTGGTTTGATTAGATTCTTTAAAGAACCATCAGCGCTATATAAGTATTTATCCTTAAGCACAAGTGCGCACACAAGAGCATTCACTGCAATACAATACATGTACAGAGTGAGGCAAATGGTGGTCACACCAGATACTGACTGGTTTTCGGACCGATAAACAGATCAACATTTAAATCATTATACAGTGGACTGAAACTCTAGCCCTGCAGTAAGCTCTTTCTCTTTCAGCTCTCCGTTCTCATTCACATTCATTATACTGAAAAGTAAAGGCAGGATATTCTTTAAATATTCTTCAAAAAGTCAAGCAGATTTGCAAATGACAAAGTACACACACACACACACACACACACACACACACACGCACACACGCACACACGCACACGCACACACACCTGTGATGCAAAGCTGAATTACTCAGCTTTAAGTCTTTAGTCTTCAGTGTCACAATTTTCAGAAATCAGAAATTTCTGATTATTATCAATGTTGAAAACAGTTGTGCTGCTTCATATTTTTGTACATACTTTAGAATGTCAATATATAATCATAAAAAAGAAGAGTTCACAACTTTACTGCTTTAACTTGCTTTAGCTTGACACACTACGGCCCATCTGCCAACCTGTGAAGAGTCTTCCCCCATATTCAAACATTTCAGCCACTTTCTCTTATTCCACCAAACCAATTAGAGTGACACAGCAACAGGGACATCACTAGAGGCAGTGGGTGGCTTCCTGTCCCATACACTAATCCCTTCCCATCATCCTCCAGCAGGCCCGTCCATCTCAGACCCTGGTGCAGAGACGTCGCCCTGGATCAGGTCCTGCATGGATGATCCTGCTGAAGCAGCGCCCGTGGAGGGGCTCATGCACTGTGGGGTCACGCGGGACCAGTGCTGAGGTGTGCGGATGTCACAGAGCAGTCAAAAACCTTTCTGACAGAGCCGCCCTTGATGTCGCAGGATATTACCATCATAGCTTGGCTTGATACAGCAGTCTTTGTTTCATGAGATGACTCTTGAATTGTCCTGCTCAAAATGACAGGGACGGAAAGTAGATATCAACAATATCGACTTTCGAAACACTGAAAAGTCACAATAAATAAAGTGTTACTTAATAAACAAGTCAAATGAAGTTAATCAGTCAAAACTTAATTAACCAACAATCTGAACCCCCCCCCCCAAAAACAAACAAACAAACAAACAAACAAACAAACAAACAAACAAACAAACAAACAAACAAACAAACACACAGCAAGTCCTTACTGTAGCAGCCTGAGAACTAATAAATATTCATAAAAATAAAATAAATAATCAATTACAAATAATCATTATTTTAGAAAAACACAAACAAAAATAAAATGGTAAAATATACCAATTAATGTATTTATTTACAATAATAATACATAACTGAGGAAATAATTAATTAAAACTAAAATAAATAAAAATATATAAATAATTTAGAAAAAACTAATTGATAATAAATATTGTAACTAATACAAATATTTAGAAAAACACAAATTAGACACAAACATAAAACTAAAAAGTTATAAAAATGATTTTAAAATAAGTAAATACATGTATTTATTTAAGAGTAATAAGTACAAAGAAACAATTTCCTATGTTTTCACTGGGCGAAATAATTGTCTTTTGTATATATAAACAAATAATGATAAATGTATATTAAAAAAAATATTTATTTAAAATCGTAATAAATTAAATAAGATTTAAATTGATAGATAGATAGATAGATAGATAGATAGATAGATAGATAGATAGATAGATAGATAGATAGATAGATAGATAGATAGATAGATAGATAGATAGATAGATAGATAGATAGATAGATAGATAGATAGATAGATAGATAGATAGATAGATAGATAGATAGATAGATAGATAGATAGATAGATAGATAGATAGATAGATAGATTGATAGATAGATAGATTTTCCAATTCTAAAAATTCCAATTGCAAAACAGCAACAATTAGTTTCCTCACTTCCCAAACATTTAAAAAGTGTAATTAAAAGGAAAGGTGATGTTACACAGTGGTAAACATGCCTCTGTCCCAACTTTTTGTGTTGCAGCCATCAAAATTAAAATGTGTTTATAGTTACAAAATACACTTAAGTTAGTCTTTAAAAACTTTAAACAATCTTTTCTTTGTACTTTTGTCAGTTAAATAAAGGTAAAAAGAGAATTAACAAATCACAGATTCTTGATTTTATTGCATTTTACAACTTTTCTGGATCTAGGGTTGCATTTCAAATGGAGAGTAACCCTGAGATCAGGCCATCGTGTTCAGCTCATTGCATTCAATCAATTCAAATATAGTTAAGAACTGAAACAATATATGCCATCGGGTCCTTTACCAGCACAGCGAAGCATTTTAGACTGAAATAAAAATAAAAATCAATACCTTGCCCCAAACCAGCTCATAAGAGTGAAAGACAGGGAGCAGGCACATGAAAGACAGAATGCAAGAGTAGAAATGAACATCAGCTTAATGGTTTAGCAATAGTAGCTTCTAGGCGCTCACATGTGAGAAACATTCAGAACTAAAGAATTGTCTCTCTTTCAATTCATGAGTGTGCATTTAATTGGCCAAAACATGCAGGAAGCAGAACTGGAATGACAGGAAAAATAATTAAATGAACTGCAACTCAAAGAAATCGTCTCACAAAAGAAGAAGAATTTTACTAGTCCAACACAACAACAAAACAAGCCAGAACAGCTAACGTCCCAGGTGATCTGTTTAACATTTGTGTTTATCTTGTAGGCTGCTGCATGTTATTTGGCTCTGTTTTAAAGACTTTGGGGTAAATTAAAACAGTGTTTACTCCACTGCTTTTCTGTATGCTGGATCTTTGCTGAATCACCAGCACCACAGTAAAAAGAAAACATTTGCCTGCATTGTGAATTTGCAGACTGAATTAAATGGGATGAGGAAAAAAGATATTCAACACAATGTCATGAAAAGAGAAGCTTTGTCAAATAATAGACACATATTTTTCATAACTGCTTTAACCAGTGGACCAAGATAAAAAACTAAGAGAAACAAAATGATCAGTTGGTGCAAATGTAATGATATCCATTATATTTTCATTAAGATTAAAAAAATGAAATAAAGGACATCCAGCTTTTTATATCATATTGACAAGCTAAAAGATGAGTTAAAGCACTTTTGTTATTCTGTTGCAGCGGCAGTTAAATCTGCTTATCATCTGCAATGAAGAGAAACATTGTTTTCATGTTTCTTAAAAATAGATCCCAAAGGGTGCATATATAAGGAAAATGGTGCATATTGAAGGGCCTTCGCCTGGACCCGATGACAACGCAGTGCTGAAGTGCCAAGTCTCTCCCTATGGAGGATTCCTTTACCACTCCAGATAAAGCATTTTCGGGAATTCGTTTCGCGTACCTACCCCGAAGTGATAAAATAAAATAAAATTCTGTATCAAAATTTATAAGAAAAGCCCAGTACTTTGTTTAGGCCTGGTTTGTAGGGAATTCCAAACCTGCGCACACATATTCAAACGCACTTAAAGGAGAACTCCGGTCAATTTTAACATTGAGCTCATTTTTTTGTACATTTGGAGTGCTGTCAATACAGAGAACAACGACAAAAATCGGTGTTGCCAACACCGAGTTATTCTATTTTTAAAATTTGCACCCTGTTGACTTCAATGGGGCAAGTACTAAACCTGCTTTTAGCCTCTTAACAAAGTAGTTGATTGCCGAGTTCACGCGCGTGATCATAGGTAACTAAACCTATATGCGCGTGAACTCGGCAATCGATTACTTTGGACTTCACCCGAAAACAGGATGTAAACACAGGTATTTGCGCTGGCTTAAATAACATCATTTTTATACATTTCTTTCACATCTACTGCAGTCAGATTCACTCGTGTTCACTCTGAAGGAATCACTCACATTTTCTGTGCACTTGTAATGACACATCAAGGATGTTAAGAGCCTAAAAGCAGGTTTAGTACTTGCCCTATTGAAGTCAACAGGGTGCAAAGTTTAAAAATAGAATAACTCGGTGTAGGCAACACCGATTTTTGTCGTTGTTCTCTGTATTGACAGCACTCCAAATGTACAAAAAAATGAGCTCAATGTTAAAATTGACCGGAGTTCTCCTTTAACTATAGAACCAATTCTTAATGCGCATGTGGCCGCCATCAGCGTTTCTCACAGGTTCGCGTTTAAAGTCTGTGTAAAGAGGATGGTGTCGTCTTAGCGGCCTCTAATTTAATAACAAATGATCGTTGTGATGGAAGCGAATCAATCAAAACTAACTTTAGCTGGAAAATAACTTTATTAAAGAACCGCTATAAAGTCAAAACAATCTGTTACCATAAATGATACGTTTATCTCTGTAAAGCTGCTTTGAAACAATCTTAATTGTTAAAAGCGCTATATAAATGAAGATGACTTGACTTGACTTGAAAACAAAAGAGGAGCAAGCATAGACCCTTGAGGGACCCCACAGGTACGTGGAGCTGAAATAAAAAAAGTTTGCCAAACAGTCCTCGAAGTCCAACATAGAGCTCCAGATGAGAAACAAAGATCATCTATTCTACGTTGTCAAACACTAACAAAAAAAGATCTAATAATACTAAGATTGTCGAAGCTCTGGAATCAACACTTAATAACATTTCATTATAGACTTTTAAAAGTGCTGATTCTGTACTTTGTTGTGCTCTAAAACCTGACTGAAAAAACTTCAAGGTTTGTAATCGGGTAAAAATAACTTCTCCAGAACTTTAGACAAATCTGTAGGATCCAAATGAGATTTTTTAATAAGAGGCTGCACTATAGCATGTATAAAATAAACTGGCACACAGCCTGTGACCAAGCAACAATTCATTATAGCCAGGGTACTTGGAAAAGTAATATGAAAAACCTGTTTAAAAATGCGTGTAGGAATGATATTCTGAGGACTGGCTGTAGGCTTCATGTATTCAACAATCTCTGCCAGGGTTGTAAAAGAAACTCAAACTGATGAAAGACAGCAGAGCATGTTGATGGAGCTGGTTGATCATAATCGGGTAACTAAGTAGAAGATCGAGCATCAGCAATCTTCTCAATAAAATGTTTAACATTTTCACAAGTTTGTAGAGAGACATCAAGAAAGTCAGAGACAGGAGAATTAATAACAGAATTCAATGTACTAAATAAATTTCTGGGATTGAAACGATTTTTCAGTAATAATACAAAAATAATTGGCCCTCGCTCTTTTGACCATTTTCTGATAATCAGACAGCGACTCCCTAAAGATGTCATAAGAAACTTGAAGGTTGTCTACAAACCCGTCGGAGGCCATGAGTGGATTAACAGCAAGGCACAGGAGGGAACTTTTCAAAGCAACAGACTCGTGATCAGAGAAACCAGTCTCACTAATTTCAGTATCACATGCAGGAAAACCAAAGGATAAGACAGGATCCAGAGTGTGTTCATGTGTCGCACTGGTCACAGACATCTATACATCATTTATCTATTTCTAAGAGTTTTTCAACTCTTCAGGCATTGAAAGGAATTCAAAATGCATCCTTGTTGCAATTCTGAATAAGCAAAAGTGCCTGATGAGAAAGAAATCTTTTAATCTAGAGGGTCAAATCTGACCCTGACGCACATGATGAGGGTTTGTTTGATGTCCTGAAGCACCTGGATCCTCCTGCAATAGAGCGTTTCCAAATGTGGCCTCCAGCTTTAACAATGAAACCTCTTATCACATCTTATTGAAATGTCATCTTATCCAGTGTATAAAAAATATCACTCGACAGAACAAATTCATTTGAGTTTGGCAATCAGACATCTATCCTGTTAATGAACTCAGCCACATTCTGGAAGCATGGAAACGCACAAATAAATAAACAGGTCTGAGTAGCGTTCAACAGTGAGAAGAACAACAAAAAAATTTGTTATCTTTGTCAGGGTCTGATTGCCTGAGTCTCACAGCGGGACAGAACGAGACAAAAACTAGACTCGAACGAGAGGAATAAAGATGAGATTACAGCCTAACTGAACAAATGAACACATTAATGAAGTGAATGAAGGCAGAGACAACAATTAAAACCCTGGAAAGTTCAAGCTGAAATATTTCTACTGGAATAAAAGCCGTAACGGCTGCAGGCAGTGGACGTAATCATCATTATCGTGATTACACAATTAGACATCAGACGAAAAGTTATGCTGCATTACAACACTGATTGACCCAATGGAACCTTGGGAAACTGTAATATCATCTGATTGGGGTTAAGAGAGAGGCCATTAAAGAAATGGTTCCCCCATAAATCTAATTGGATACTTCGATTTAAACTGATCAATCCAGACTAGTCTTTTTGCTCTCTGTTGCTGCTTTCAAAGACTAAACATAAACACTGGCTCATCTCTCGTCCGCTCCTGCAGGCCATCCAAATCATCTCAGGAAAATAACAATAGAATCAAAACACAGTCCAATCAATTGCTGAGAAAGGAGAATGACAGGTATTATGGACTCTTCCATCAGAAAACATTCACTCTGTTATAGTGAGCTGCCTTGATGTCTACATCCTACGTAGACAGCTGCCTTCTGAGGACATATCGGCATCTCATCAGTGACTGATTCAGATGCAACAAAACAGGAGACTCAACTTGATACCAACAGAGTTTAAAGGCACAATATGTAACTTTTTTGCTTTAAAAATAGCAAAAATCTATGTTATATATTTTTTTTAGTTGTGTACTTAGATTATCCTGACTGTTTCCAAAAACTTTCAAACCAGGAGAAATGTGTAATTTAATTCGAGGACACGTCACGTTTCTTTATTTCCGTTTTGTCGCAGTCAATGGCGTCATATCCGCGTTGTCCCGGGTTTCCGCTCGTCCTGCCATGGTAACCAGAGCCCTCCGATAGTAACCAAGGCGACAGACGTGGACAACATTAGTTCGCAATGTCTATTTGCACGCTGTTGTTGTTGTTTCGTTCAAACATTATGGACCATGGCAAGCAGACTTTGGATAAAAAAGGAGAACGTACTCGGTTACTAACGTAACCTCGGTTCTCTCTAGAAGAGGGAACGAGTATTGCGTAAGTAGCTTACGCATCGGGAAAGTCTTCTTTCTTCGAGATCTGAAGCCAAAAAATTATCCTTAATTTTGTATTCATTGTCAACGCAGTGCAGCAGCCGACAGACCTAGGCAGGCTGTATAAGCGTGCTCATTGGCTGCTCGGCTGCAACTGCTTAAGCCTATCGGTGAGCGCTATGAACGCGGCAACCAATGAGGGCGCTTCGCGCCCTCCGCGCCCTTCTAACCGTCAGAATGGGCGTGGCCAGCGTGTATATATTCAGCGCTCACAGGCTAAAATTCTGGTTTTCGCAGTCTGAAGCGCAAAAGCTCGTGGCGCGACACGGCAGGTTACGCAATACTCGTTCCCTCTTCTAGAGAGAACCGAGGTTACGTTAGTAACCGAGTACGTTCTCTTACGAGAGGTTCTCTCGTATTGCGTAAGTAGCTTACGCATCGGGAACCCTTTGTCAACGCCGTGTGCGCCGAGCATCCAGCCCATGAATCCCAGGGGAACCGGGGAAAACACTCTGCTGGAAAATGTGGCCGGTCGAGAGACGGGCCAGCGTAGTACATGCACTTCATGCAGCATATGAAATAGAGCGGCGCGGCCGGTCTATAAACATAGCAGTACAACAGTAGGGCCGGCGGAGCGAGCCCAAACAGTACATAAGCACTCATAAGGGTAGGAGAAAACGACATAGTCGGTCTCACATGAAGAGAAAAATTCCCACGCGGCAGAGAATAATGCGGGCGGCCAGCAGCGCGGGCCAGCACCGATAACAGCGCGTAACGGGAAATAGGAAACAGAACGGATCAGCCGGTCTGAGTCAAACACTTCACCCTGAGTAGTTACCAGAATAGCGCCAGCATATGAACGTAGTCTGCACACGGGAGCTGGGCAGAGCATACATGTCACTTATACTGACAATATTTTTGCCTGTAGGGCAGGAACTTCCAGGTTATAAAACCTCACGAATGTAGACGGGGAGGCCCAGCCCGCCGCCATACAAATGTCGTGGATAGAAATTCCGCTGGACCAGGCCCACGACGAGGCCATGCCTCTAGTGGAATGGGCTCTGATGCCCAGAGGGCACTGCAGGTGTTTGGAGGCATAAGCTGCTGCTATCGCGTCCACTATCCACCTGGACAAGCTCTGCTTCGAGGCGGCAAGACCCTTGGTGCGTCCGCCGAAGGAAACAAAGAGCTGCTCTGAACGCCTGAAAGCGGCGGAGCGCGTGATGTAAACTCTCAGCGCCCGGACAGGGCATAGGAGGTTATCACTGTCCCCACCATCGGATGCTGGCAGAGCCGAGAGGGAAATAACTTGTGCCCTAAACGGGGTTCCAATCGCTTTGGGGATGTAACCGTGCCTCGGTCTGAGAATGACTTTCGAGTCATTCGGCCCGAACTCGAGACATGCAGGGCTAACAGATAGCGCGTGCAAATCACCCACTCGTTTGACTGAAGACAGAGCTATCAGAAAAACGGTTTTAAGCGACAGATACTTTAGATCCGCGGATTCAAGCGGTTCAAAGGGAAAAGCCTTTAGGGCCGCCAGGACCAAGGACAGATCCCACGAGGGAACCGAGGGGGGCCGCGGGGGGTTCATCCGTCTAGCTCCTCTGAGGAAGCGGATAATGAGCTCATTCCTTCCCATTGCCCGGCCGAGCGTCGTCTCAGCGAACGCTGTAATAGCGGCCACATATACTTTGAGCGTGGAAGGGGATCTGCCCTTTTCCAACAGCTCTTGCAAGAAGGAGAGCACCCGCGGAACCCCGCATGCGCGCGGATCCAGGTTTTGAGTAGCGCACCATTTAGAAAACACCGACCATTTAGACGCGTAGAGCCGTCTCGTGGAGGGGGCTCTAGACTGCGTGATCGTGTTCACGACCCCTTCTGACAGGTCAACGGGTATCCGTTGATCACCCATGCATGCAGCGACCAGCGCTCTGGATGGGGATGCCAGATCGATCCAGCGGCTTGGGAGAGGAGATCCTTTCTCACCGGGATCGGCCATGGGGGTGAGTGCGACAGCCTCACTAGCTCTGGGTACCAAGTTTGGTTTTCCCATCGCGGGGCTATAAGCAGCACTGAGTGGTGCGTTTCTCTGATCCTCTAAATGACCTGTGGCAACAGGGAGATCGGAGGAAAAGCATACAGCGGGAGGCTGGGCCATGTCTGGGACAGCGCGTCTTCGCTCTTCAAATAAAACTTCAGGCATTGAGCATTGTCTTTCGACGCAAAGAGGTCGATTTCCGCTCTGCCGAATAGGCGCCAGAGAAACTGGACTGTCTGGAGGTGCAGAGACCATTCTCCCGGGGGAATGTTGTCCCTGGACAGTCTGTCTGGACCGACATTCAGGTGGCCCGGTACGTGCGCGGCTTTCAGCGAGCGCAGCGAGCGGTAAGCCCACACGAGAAGGCGTTCTGTCAGCCTGCACAGATTCCTGGATCTGACACCGCCCTGTCGGTTCACATAGGATACCACGGACATGTTGTCCGAGCGGACTAGCACATGGTGATCCCGTATGAATGGGAGGAAGCGCCTGAGCGCGTTCTCGACCGCTATCATCTCCAAACAGTTTATGTGGAGGCATTTTTCCCGGTCTGACCATAGGCCAAAAGCCGGTTTGCCCTCGAACAGAGCGCCCCAGCCTGAGGTGGAAGCGTCCGTCGAGATAATTTTGCGGTGTGAGATAGCTCCCATTGTCACTCCCCGCTGGTACCAGTCGGCCGCTAACCAGGGCTTCAGAGCTGAAACGCAGCTCTGAGTCACTCTGATGCGAATACCGCCGGAAGCCCATGCTCTGTGAGGCACTCGGGCATTCAGCCAGCATTGTAGCGGGCGCATTCGTAAAAGACCCAGCCGAAGCACTGCTGCGGCTGAGGCCATACAACCCAGTAGCCTCTGAAATGTTTTGAGAGGTACGGTGCTGCCCGGCCGGAGAGACGCGGCCAGGCGTCGAATGCAGCGCGCGCGCTGTGTCGACAGACGGGCCGTGTACTGATATACCTGACCGTCGAAGGAGAATCTCAAGAATGGCCTGTGACGGGGTATTATCAGGATCTGAAAAGCACGCGTCTTTTAGATCGAGAGATATAAACCAGTCCCTCGGGCGAATTTGCGCGAGAATTTGTCTGGTTGTGAGCATTTTGAACGGTCTTCTCATAAGAGCCTCGTTCAAACGTCTCAGATCCAAAATTGGTCTGAGTGCTCCGTCCTTCTTGGGAACGAGGAAATAACGGCTGTAAAAGCCCGACTCGCTCATGGAAGGGGAAACCGGTTCCATAGCCCTTTTGCACAGAAGTGTATTTCTGCTCGAAGTAGATGTGCTACTTCCCCATTCACTCTGGTCTCGATACGCGCTTGAAAGCGCGGAGGGCGGCGAGCGAACTGCAGAGTATAGCCCTGTTTTACTGTGCTTAGCACCCGTTCTGATGCGCCTGGAATAGTTTCCCACGCTTTTGCGTGTGCAGCCAGGGGCAGAATGGCCTCCGGGCTCCGATCGCCGCGCATCGCGGGCTCGAGAGCTCGAAACGGAGGGGCGGGCGCGGCGCGCGCGCTCTTGGTGCTTAGATACGGCAGATCGCACGCAGCGATAGCTGGCCGTTTTACACACAGTGTCCCGGTGGCTTTAGACGGGGAACATAAAGTGTGAGGCGCGACGCGCGATGGCGGCGTCGGGGCGAAAATGTTCGTTAGTATGTGTGAGCGCTCGAGGGCGGGCACAGGAGTTACATTCAGGGGCGGGCGCGGCGCGCGCGCTCTTGGTGGTTAGATACGGCGGATCGCACGTAGCGATAGCTGGCCGTTTTACACACAGTGTCCCGGTGGCTTTGGACGGGGAACATATAGTGTGAGGCGCGAAAATGTATGTGTGAGCGCTCGAGGGCGGGCACAGGACTCACATTTAAAACATGACCGGTCGTGCAAGGCCGTGTGACAGAGCGGGCAGTGAGTAGGTGTGGGCACGGAGAAGTGGACACGTGACCTACTTTTAACACTAAAGCGGCTTTTGCCTGCTTCATGAGAGTGGGCTCTGTGAGAGACACGGGAATTTATAGTGCTTGTGTACAGGGGTGAGCACAGAACGTGGGCACATTCACTGTACTAGAAACACATACGGCGTCAGCCGTGCAACCAGACATTATGCTCTTTTGACATTTTCTGGGTTGCCGTGAGAACGGCGGATGCGCGCAGGCGAGCGAGTAGATACCGGCTCGTTGACTGCGGGGTAAACAGCTGCAGTAGCCGTGGCAACGGGGACTGACAGAGCGTTAAGCTTCGACGGTGGTCCAGCCGCAGGGCTGCGGGATTTAACCGTCTTTTCTTCTCTCGTGTTTAGACGCTCAAAAAATACTCGAGCACTCTGAGAAGGTGTGGTGCGAGGGGCGGGTTCGCTTTCTGTAAGTAAGAAAGACTGGCCGCGAGCTCGGAGAAGCAAGCAGCATAAATTTTATTTTCCCCGAGAGCTGGGATCGAACGCGGGTCTCTCGCATGAAAGCGTATGATTCTGCCACTGAGCCACAGGGGAATCACATAGGCTTTCAGTTAGCGCGAGCATATAAAAAGCGACCTCTTGTGTCGCGTCGGCGTTCGTTTGCAGGCGAGCGTGTGTTTAAAACAGGCTCGTTTACTGCAATAGTAATATTTCCAGTCGCCTGAACTTAAGAGGGGACTGAGAAATGTGTGAGGATTGGCGGTTGTCCAGCCGTAGCGAGACTAACACACTCTCTTCTCTTTTCGCCGGTGAGTGAGGCGCGCACGCTGAACGCTGCTCGTGACCGTCCGCTTTGTCATCCCTTGAACGGCGCAATCTGCACGGCCCAACGAGGGAGAGAGCGGGCTTGTTTTCTGTATGTAAGAAAAACTGGCCGCGAGCTCGGAGAAGCGAACAGCATAAACTTTAACTGCCGCGAGAGCGGGGATCGAACCCGGGTCTCTAGCTTGACAGTCTAGGATTCCGCCACTGAGCCACAGGGGCGAATACATTAGTATGCGGTTAGCGTCATCATGTCTTGTGACAGCGTTTGCTTGCAGGCGAGCGTGTATTTATAACAGGCTCGTATACTGCAATAGTAACAATTCCAGTCGCCTGAACTTAAGAGGGGACTGAGAAATGTGTGAGAATGGAGGTTATAGTCCAGGCCACGGCGGGACGAAAACACTCTGTTCCCCTTTCACCAGTGACGCGCGAGGACGGAGTAGCTTTCTTGTAACGTAAAGAAAGCTCAGACCGTCCGCTCCTGCCATCCCTTGTGAGCGGCGCAGTTTGCGCGGCTCGAACAGAGGGAGAGGAAACTCGCTCCGAGACCGTCCGCTCCTGCCATCCCTCGTGAGCGGCGTATTGCACGGCTCGAACAGAGGGAGAGGAAACCCGCTCCGAGACCGTCCGCTCCTGCCATCCCTCGTGAGCGGCTCAGTTTGCGCGGCTCGAACAGAGGGAGAGGAAACTCGCTCCGAGACCGTCCGCTTCTGCCATCCCTCGTGAGCGGCTCAGTTTGCGCGGCTCGAACAGAGGGAGAGGAAACTCGCTCCGAGACCGTCCGCTTCTGCCATCCCTTGTGAGCGGCGTATTGCACGGCTCGAACAGAGGGAGAGTACGGGTATCTATCACATTCACCTCATCTCCTGACGCGGCGGCGGCGCGGGCAGAGCCGGCGGTTGAGCGGCCGGGAGGGAGAGGGCGAGAGAGAGCTCGAGGGAGAGGTTCCGGCGAGCTCCTCAGTCACAACAGTCTCCGGTGGTCGCTGCGAGCGGCGCTTCTTATTGCGCGGCCCGGCAGGGACAGGCGGAGCGACAGCTTGGTCGAAAGCTTCAAGTCGAGCCCGCAGGGTCGACATTGAAAGCTCTTCGCACTCGGAGAGTGCGGTGGCGGCGTGCCCGCGGCCCAGTCGGAGAGCGCAGAGAGGTGGCGGTCTCCGTAGCTGAGCGGGGCGCGGCACGAGCCGCAAAAACGAGGCGTTTTTACAAAAACGCCTCGTGCTCTTTTAGAGTACACACAGAAACAGTAATAATGTAAAGGATATGTCGCCGGATAGCGTAGCAGGCACGGATGGCTGAAGGCGGCGAAGACGGCCGGCTTCCTCAGGCGCTGTCCTAAGCTTGCTGGTCGCTGGTTTCAACGGCGGCGGCTCTCAAGATCCAGCGATGCGAAGAGCGTCGCTGAAGACAAGAAAATCAGAATTTTAGCCTGTGAGCGCTGAATATATACACGCTGGCCACGCCCATTCTGACGGTTAGAAGGGCGCGGAGGGCGCGAAGCGCCCTCATTGGTTGCCGCGTTCATAGCGCTCACCGATAGGCTTAAGCAGTTGCAGCCGAGCAGCCAATGAGCACGCTTATACAGCCTGCCTAGGTCTGTCGGCTGCTGCACTGCGTTGACAATGAATACAAAATTAAGGATAATTTTTTGGCTTCAGATCTCGAAGAAAGAAGACTTTCCCGATGCGTAAGCTACTTACGCAATACGAGAGAACCTCTCGTAAGAGAACTAAAACGAGAATCAATATCAGCGCGGTGTTTTCGAGATGCCGAGAGCTCCCATAGACAGTATATAAACGAGAGCTCCACGTCCGAGACTTCGACCACTCCTACATGTACTTTATTAAACAGGTGAGCACATTTACATAAAACTAATCAGTGTTATATAGTTCAACAATGATAAAATGTTAGAATATGATCTGTATGTCATTCTAATGTTGATCTAGCTTACTGCTAGTCTCATACAGACAAACTAAAACATACTTTTCAACACATTCAAATGCAGTTTAGTGTGATAGTGTAATGTTAGACCAGGTGAAACAACGCTGCGTTACCTCACAAGTTTAATTTGTCTAATAAACTGACCTGTGAGTAGTAATTCTGCACTTGTGTGTAGTTCGGTAGAATGAAATGTCCATATTCCTTTTATATCCGCGGGAGCTCTCGTCGCGTGTGGAGCTGATAGCTGTCTCTTAGCAATCCCGAACTGCTTCATTTCACAGTCATGATAAAAGCATCGATGTATTCAGTCATCCATAAACATTATTAGATCGGTCAGCTTGATGTTGACGACAAGATCCATAATTCTTAGCAAATATTGCTTCATCAATCTATGCCTTTGTTATTGTAAATAGGTTAGCGACCCCTAGTGGCGAAAAATGCCATACTGTCCGTTTAATGTTAAATATGGTAGGAGGATCCTGTTGTAGAACAAGAAAATCCACATCCAGGCACTCATAGTTAGAAAGGTAAAAAAACTTTTTTGTAAGACAGGCCTACATCTTAAAAAACACCAACGTGTATCAGCCCGAACAGGCCTTCGTCAGTTTAATGTTAGTCTAATGTTCATTAGATTGGAGTCTACATTGAATTTGTAAATTAGTACTTACTTTTCACATTTGAGCTTGGAGAAATGCAATTTCTTTCTGCTGTATTGTTCTATGGTTGGAATGACAATAAAGCACTTGAACTTGAACTTGATATTTGTCAAACATGACAGTAAAGATGTAAATGGTGCCAAATGATTTCCATAAAAATATGAAGCAGCACAACGGTTTCGAACATGGATGATAATCAGAAATGTTATATGGAGTAATGATGGAGAAAATTCAGCTTTGCCTTCACAGGAATAAATTACATTTAAAAAACATATTAAAATAGAAAACAGCTATTTTAAACTGAAATAATATTTCATAATATTACTGTATTTTGATCAAACTACTGCAGCCTTAATGAGCATAAGGTAATTAAAAAAACATTTTAAAAATGACTTAAACATTTAAATAAGTTTAGGTGACATATTAACTGAACTATATATATATATATATATATAAAAAATGTTTCTATGTTTTCTAATGTTTTTATTACTGACTGACAAGCATATTCAGTATCATCAATGATCTCTCACAATTTCTGCCATCTTGGATACATTTTTCTCACAATGCATTTCAGACTATTCTTGACTGCAAAGAATACATGCAGTGCTTGCTTAGAATTTGGTTAAAAATAGTGTGTTTTATAACTTCTGGAACAGCCTTAAAATGTGCCCCTTAAAATGAGCTGTCTGGGAAGGCAGATCACATCATTTCAAAACAAAATTGCCAGTTGCAAACACAAAACTATGTCCAAACGCATAACTCATACATTCCTGTAGCTCAAACAGTAGAAAATGCCATGAACCAACTGAAAAGGTATACCCATATGCCAAATACATAAATGTCAATGTAAATAAAAAATGTAGAGTAAATCACAATTGTTGCATGAAAAAGTCTTGAAAATGTTTGGACACCTTTAAAACCTAAAAGGGATATTTCACCGCTGGAAAGATGAATGTGTATTTAAATTGGGCCATTTATGTATTTTTAAATTTATTTTAGAAGTTGGTGCCTTCTAGACTGAGAAAAGCCAGAAAATATATTTTTGGCTCATGTGGATGAAAGACAACAACTCCCAGAATGCAGTTGCTCTACAAGGCCACTCCCAAGCCACGCCTACCGATTACAGAGGGCAGTATCGGAAGAAATGATACAACTAGGCCACTGGTTGACTCGAAACTGAAAAGACGCCGTTTTATCGTGAGATCCCCCTATAGGCGGGTTGAAAACATGCGGAACGAGCTCCCACTACTGGCTGTAGTCTCTCGCCTCTGGCCAAAAAAGTTTTTTTTTTCCAAACACACAAATACAGAAATCTCTCGTCTCAGGGGGACATGAGGGAGGGAAGCAAGGCCATTCGAAAATACTTCCGGGTTTCTACTGATACAAAGCTTAATGCTATTCGGTGAAGTATCCCTTGAACCTGCCAACTGAGTCTTAACTGAGAAGATGAGATACTAAACATCGCTAAACATTAAAAATATGGCCTTGCATATCATAAGCAATGCATATTAAGTTCAATGCCCATACTAACATTTTACACCATTCACCCTGCACTAGTTGAGCATTTAAAGGAAGCCAAGCACTGCATGCATGTACATATAAAAACAACTAAATGCTAAACAATATGATTCGGTTGTTTAAAGCACAATGTTTGGAATGAACCCTTTTGTTTACTTTACAACTCACGCCTGAAGCAAAAGTCGTGTCCTCTTTATTTACCACAAAGCAACAGACACACACACTGGAGACCAAGCTGTTTGATGTCAGGATGTCGAGTGCTATCAGGCAGACAGATGTCAACTGCCTCACGCGCACTACGCGCCTCAATGTTATCTCTCACTCAGACAGACGCCGGCCAATGCGGCTAAACGGGCTAGTCTCCACGGCAACAAGTGTTCCACCGATTTTTTAAGATGTCACGATATTGTTCCCACGGCGAGAAACAGAAACACGAATACTAATATTCTGCATTTAAACATGCACATCTCATTGTGTGAAGTACTCCCAAAAATAAAAGTCCCTAACTATTTGGAATTCAAATGACGTGTTTGCATTGTATTTCACAACTTCATCTGAAAGTAAACCCAGCCTGCATTCCCTCGCCGTCTTTGTCGAAGAATCCGTTTCAATGAAACCAGACGTCTGACCAAACAAAAGCAAATAGAAATGTCTGGATGTCACAGCAAGAAATCGCCACCACAAAAAAACTGATTTTACAATGAAGACGACTCAGGATGGAGAATTTGATGGAAAATTGCCACAGATCTCTCTTTTTCTCTTTTAATTGGTTGTGCAGATTGATTGCAAAGCTACAACTGCTAACAAACAGACATCCCCAAGTGACCTAACTTTACTGGAATAGCACGACTTTCTCGTGTACTGACATTTCTAAATGTTGCTTATCTTCTGTAGCCCTCAAAATACTCTAAGATTGGGCAAAATAACCAGTACACAAAAGTATTAACCAGTAGCATGAAATTATTTTAAGAATCATGTTTTTAAGAAAGAAAGAAGCATATTGTGGCAAGCCGGGTGGGGCCGAGAGCCGTGGGAACGGAGCGGCACACCGGTCTCGAGTCCCACGGAGGAGCTCCGGAAGGATAAAAGGAGGAGTGATGACAGTGCAAGACGAGAGAGGACCAGGCCAGGACTTTTTGTTGTTGTTTTGTTTTCGTTTACTTTCATTTGTTTATTATTAAGCTACGTTGATCGTTTGCCTGTTCCCGCCTCCCTCTTCCCTGAGTCTTGAACATTGTTACTAAGTTCAGCTAATTCTTTTATTATCATAATGCATTGATTTTATCAACTAATAATGATCTTTGATATTTTATTGATGCATTTTATTAAAATGGTGAAAAAGAAATGCTTACAATAGCAGGACTGAAAATGTACACTTTTCTGTATATATTTATATAAATATGACTTTAAAATCTCGATGTACATTAAAAAAAAACGTTTCTTTTCTTCATATGACCTGGATGGGGCCTGCCAGAGCAAATAAACTTAATTCTAGGCTCATACACATTTGATAGCTGTGATATTCATCAGTCTGATCTGTTCCTGAGGCTTCAGAACCAAACAGATGCATTAATCACAGCAAGCAAACAGAGGATCCAGAGCCAGAGCTGACAGAGATAATGATTGCTCAGTAAGGACAGATCAGTCAGCATTAAGAGCTCTTAGCACTAACCTTTAGCACAGCGGACGATGAACTCAGACAAGTCACCGGCTGAATCTCTATTCACATACATCCACAATACATTTGAAGGGATAGTTCAACCAAAAATGAAATTTAGCCCATGATTTACTCACCGTCATGTCATCCTACATGTATATGACATTCTTCTTTCAGACGAATACAATCAGAGTTATATTAATAAATGTTCTGGCTCTTCCAAGCTTTAATAGCAGTAAATTGTTGTCTCTGTTTTGAGAACAGAGGCTCCGGGGGGTTAATACAGGCCTTCTGAAGCGAAGCGATGCTTTGTTTAAGAAAAATATCCATATTTAAAACTTTATAAAGTAAAATAACTAGCTTCCGGCCCAACGAACATATGGAATCCACTTAAGTCTACAGCGCAACCTCTGCGAGTAATGCAAAATACTGCTGATATTTACGCTACTTCCGACGTCACAAGTTGCGCTTTAGGCATAAGCAGAATTTTACTAAGTAGAAGCTAGAATTTTACTTTGTAATGTGTTAAATATGGATTTTTTCTTTTACATAAATGCGTCGTTTCGCTTCAGAAGGCCTTTATTAACCCCCTGGAGCCATGTGGAGCACTTTTATGACAGATAGATGCACTTTTATGGCACTTTCACTGCCATTGTAAAGCTTGGAAGAGCCAGGACATATTTTAATATTACTCCGATTGTATTTGTCTGAAATAAGAATGTCATATACACGTAGGATGACTTGAGGGTGAGTAAATCATGGGCTAATTTTCATTTTTGGGTGAACAATCCCTTTAAACTACACATTTTGCTGACGAATATATTTTTGAGTGTGCAGTAAGAATGCACCAGTTTTTGGACGTACCATGTCCGAGCATCTCACTATTCATTATTACATGACTCTTACATTTAAGAGTCTGTCTGTCTGTGAGTCAATCTAATATGACACATATTTTGAAAAGAACTAACAAGGGGTCTAAACAGTGTAAACTGTTGTGTAATGACATAATGTGTGGGAGACTGGAAGTGAAGAGTAAAACAAAATGTGCGTTTTATTGTTGATAACTCCTGACAGATACCACAAGTATCTGAAGAGAATTAGTTGTTTTTTCCTGCTATTTTTGGTCATGAAGATGGCTGATGCTAACATGCTTTTTTCAGAGTTTTCTGCCTTGCCCCGGTGAGGCTGCTATGCCGTTAAGCACATTAATATAGAGAGAAAGAGCAGTCGACTTGTTATCCGAGAGCAGCGCATACGTAATGACAGCTAAATAAGATTCATCTTTTATTATAATCGCAAAGTCTTAATTTATTCATCATGTTAGATTTCATTTGGTATGGTTTTATACTTGGAAGGGTTGCGTTCATTATGCGCACACCTGTACACGTCTCTGAAGCAGATTTCTGAGAGCTTCATTAAGCAAGACGAGAGGGGGAAAAGGCACAAACAAACACAAAGCACATTTGCATTGAATTAGCATGGACTGAACATGATGCTAATTATACCTGCGTATGGATATTTGATAAATGACAAACTGAGACAACAGATAGACAGACAGACAGACAGACAGACAGACAGACAGACAGACAGACAGACAGACAGACAGATAGATAGATAGATAGATAGATAGATAGATAGATAGATAGATAGATAGATAGACAGACAGATAGATAATTCTATTGATATTTTTGTGATTGAATAAATATAAGTATAAAATATAAAATTATACATATATTTCAATATTTTTAATTACCTTTTGAAATAATTTAATTAAATGAATTCAACAAATGCTTTCAACTTAAATGCTTTGAGTTACAAATAGTGTTACACAATTCCACAGATTTCCCAGCATAATCAGCTAAGAAAATATAGATGTAAGAAAACAAAGAAAAAAGAAGTGAGCTGAAGTGGGTCTGCTCCTAGCATGAACTCATATTTATGATATAGGGCAACATGCTCAAAGTCAACATGAAACTTTGTTCACAAACCATTACAGTTCTATAATATGATTGTGAAGTGGGTAAAACAAACATAAATGTAGGGCAGGACTTGATTTCATCCATCTGGAATTGATTCGATGTTGTGTCTCTGAACAACAGGTGCTGAAAAATAAGAGGGCTTGATGCCATCAGCTGAAAAAGAAATACACTGGTGTACAGACAGAGTTTGTGTTGATGTGGCCGGACAGCCAGAAAAGACACACCTGAGACCAGGAAAGAGACAGAATATGTCTGTTCTTACAGTTCTCTCACTCTAAACGACCTTAAATCAATCACTTTTCCCCTTGTCTCTTTCTCTCGATCTCTAAACCTAAAAGCTTCCAGTTCTCTTGAGCCGAGCGTTTAGCCTCAGGACTCTGCTAAGACAGACAAACATCAATCACGTCACAATCTCTTTGTCTTTCTTTTGTGAAGGTTTGTTCACGTGTGTGTGTGTGTGTGTGCTTGCCGTCTCACATGCATTGCGTGCATAGAGCAGATGGCCATGTTCATCAAAAGACACGCTACATTCTGCCATGCCACCAGCGACCGGCCAGTCACACGCAAGGGGTTCAATGATTGGCCAATCACAGTGTGGACGTCCGTGGAGCCATCAGCGGACCTTTTACAGCTTGAACAAGAGCCACTTCACACCACATGACAGAGTGAACGGTCCTGAAGGAACAAATCATATGGAGCTGATTTCAGTATTACTCAGTGAGGCGGGAGGAACTTTGACCCTGAAGAAGAAATGCAGCCAAAAGCTCTAATAGCAGAGAGATACAGGACTTCTGCTTAACAAAGTCGCCCTGTTACTACACTAGTGCGCCTCCTCGCTGTCTACTGCCTACCTAGGCCACTCACGAGGCCTTGTCCTCAACATCACGGCTGAAAGGGTACCAAAAGTGATTTATTCTAAAGTATAGATAGATAAAAAATAAATAAAACAATAACTATATTATTGTTATTTTATTGTTATATAATAATAACACTTATTATAGCCAAAACTAGGTATTGGCCAACCATTGCGCATCAAAAATTACTAACACTGTAAAAACAAATATTATACTACTCAGTGTCTTTACTCTCAATGACACTTTACAAGAATAAAAATCATTAAAAAATAAATGTATAGAAATCTAAACAAACAAAATATCACTAGATATCAATCAAGAGGCACGTGAGGTCTCAGAATGCAGAATCTTTCATAAGTTGCATTCAAAACTGAATGTTTGTCTTATTGGAGATTTATTTACATTAAAAAGTATAACTCCTGTAAATCTATGCATTATTTTCATTTCAACTATTGCTGCCTGCCATATAAATTAAAATGCATCTTCCTTAAATACTCTGTAAAAATCCCAGAATTATAAACAAATAAATATTATTCAAATATGAATTAACATTAGCATTTAGACTGATCACACTTGACCAGTAGTCTCCGCCTTCTCTATCCGATTATTCTCAAACTCATGGTGCACACTCAACAGAGTTCTACACAACATTCTCAAACACCCGGCACAACATATAACAGATTGCCAATACTGAGAACATCCATAAACCTTATGGATGATTCCAATGAAATGTGTGGCTAGACATCAGCATTAATATTTCAAAGGGAAAAATTATTCCAATCATTTGCTGAGGAGCTCAGTACATTTGTTTTGCCATCAAATATTTAAGAAGCTAAATGCAGTGGTTGACATCCTCGTGGAGAAAACAGCGATAAAACATGGAAGAATAACCTACAGGCACAGATCAATACGCCGGGGTTCTGCACAAAAGATTACGTTTCATAAATAGGCCCGACATTCAATAGTCATCAGTGACACAAAGCACAATTTCTCACTGTGTTTTGTTTGTGATTGTGCATTTGACAGGCCACATGCAGTATGCTGTCGTGTATTTGCCGTTTGAGACATCTGCTAATGTCAGTCTAATGCTTACTATTGTTATTTATTTATTGCAACACAACTAGGGCTGGTTAAATCGGTTTCTGCGACTGCCATAAAACGAGACCATGAGCAAAGAGACACATCAAGTGTGGGACTCAAACCAACAACTTTGAGGTTAAGAGTCTCTCAGGGAGCTTTCACGCCGGCAGTTTAGTTGAACAGAGTATGGATTGCATAAAAAAATGATAATGTGAAAGCTGTCATGCGGACCCGGGGCCGAAAGTTCGCTTGTTCTGGAATTTCTGAGTTCGGTTACACTGGAATTTCACCAGGAGCAAAGTCCCTTTCAAGGAAGGTCAAAATCAGCAACAAAAACTGATATCAACTGCCCCATAAATGTTGTTTCTTATGCTCAAATAGAGTTAAAGAAGCTTATTTTTCAGGCTAGACCCGCCAATGCGAATATGCTGTCTTAAAGGAACACTCCACCGTTTTTTTAAATAGGGCTTATTCACCTTCTTTCCTACATTTAGATAGGTGGGCGAATACATTTTTGTCTCAGTGCATGCATTGTTTTAGTTTGACAGGGTCGGCGCTAGCTTAGCTTAGCATAATGAATGGAATCCTTTGTTGCCAGCTAGCATGTCCTGAGTAAAAGTGATATATATATAAAAAAAAACACACCTAATTACTTCTTGTGGCCTGCGTATTCACAACAAGTACAAATAATGATGCAGATTAACACTAGGCAATTTTCTAGGCAGATAATGACTTATATATTAAGGACTATATTAGGGGGAAGCACAGGCGAAGCACTGCTACTTGGGCGAAATATCTCTGCGCCCAAGTTGCAGTGCTTCGCCTGTGCTTCCCCCTAATATAGTCCCAAGTCAATATCTGCATAGGAAATCGCCTAGTGTTAATCTACATCGCTATTTGTACTTGTTGTGAATACGCAGGCCACAAGAAGTAATTATTTTTTTTTATTTTTTTTTATAGCACTTTTACTCAGGACATGCTAGCTGGCAACAAAGGATTCCATTCTTTATGCTAAGCTAAGCTAGCGCCGACCCTGTCAGACTAAAACAATGCATGCACTGAGACAAAAATGCATTCGCCCACCTATCTAAATGTAGGAAAGAAGGTGAATAAGCCCTATTTCAAAAAACAGTTGAGTGTTCCTTTAACAGAATCTCAAAACTCTGACTATTTATATAGCTTGACAGGCGCTGCAGTGACACGATGACTTTATTAATCAGCAAATAGCTCTTTTGTTTAGAAGGAGGGACTTAATCCACCATATTAGGCATTGCACTTTCTCCCATTCATAAGGAATATGAGTGGACCATCTTTGTATACGCCAGGAGTCAGGAATCAAGCGAGTGGATTCGGATTGGGACCGCAGCAAACATTCCCAGTGTGAAAATCCCCTAAATGAGCTAGCTGGGCATGAAGGTATGAAATCGGTTTCATCCGATGCCATGATTGAGCAATCAGAATCTAGTCTTTCAGAGAGCCATTTAAGAAACCTAAAAGCTTTTTTGCCCCATAATGATGTACTGTATGATTCTGTTCATAAAAGGTAGAAACATGTTCATTTGTTAATCAGAAAGCATGTGCTTTGAATGCGAGTGTAAACGTGTACTTGTCACTCAAGTTGTCCTGTTGTAGTGACTCTAGTGTGACCAAAAGGTTAACCTTTGTGTAGAAAGGAGGCTGTTATTTAGTGAAGCAAAGATCCCCTTGGCTGTGTGTCTGCATGTGTGTGCAGATGTGTTGATTTGATCGATCAGGCTGCACACCGTGATTATCTCACCTGCTGAATTCAATTAAAAACTCACACACAACAGCCACTCCTAACTGTGTGTAACGCTGCGACTGGAGATGGAACAGACAAAATCCCAACTACACATACATCTAACGACTATTAATAGAAGTGCATTAGTCTGTCATTTACAGTCAATAAAACCCAGAGCCATTAACTCACAACATGACGGCAATCATCAAAAAGCCCTACGGACTGAAACCTCCATGATTTATTGAAGAAAAAATTAGATTCTGTGGTCTGATAGGTTTACAGGAGGAAAGCATTTCCTGTGAAAACAGGAACAAGATCTCCTGAGGTGGAGCAGCAAGACATCGCCTGCGTCCGAAAGCTTTGCTGATTTGTCTGATGAGGCAATGACTTTTCCGGCAGTGTATGTGCAGAAGGTACATCACCTCACAAAACTTATTTGAGGCAGCATAACAGGTTAATGATCTACAACAAAATAGAGAGAGTTTTGGTGATAACTTCAAGTATTTGATTACTTAAATTCTAATTTCTCACGAAAAATGTCATCAAAAGTGAAAAAGTTGGTAAAACATTCACATATACACACACAAACTGACCAACAACCACAACTTTCAGATGGTATATTTATTTTTTCTAGCTCAACTGTCATGGCATGGAACGCACAGGATTGTAGGATATCAAAGGTATATGCATCTAAAATATGGTTTGTTCAAAATAATAACGAGTAAAACAGACAGAGTTCAGCTAATGTATGTATCTGTCGATGGATACGCATTCTGGCAGCCAAAAAAAAACTTGGACAAAACACTCACTCTTTATAAACTTTGTTCAATGCGAGAGCCGTACGCTCTAATATGTGACCCTGGATCACAAAACCATTCACATGTCGCACGGGTATATTTGTGGTGATAGCCAACAATACATTATATGGGTCAAAATTATCGATTTTTCTTTTATGGCAAAAATAATTAGGATATTAAGTAAAGATCATGTTCCATGAAGATATTTTGTACATTCCCTACCGTAAATATATAAAACATTTATATTTGTGAGTGAATGCAGAACAATTGTGAACATGAATGGAAAACTTTAAAGGCGATTTTCTCAGTTTAAATTTTCAAATCCAGTTTTCAAATAGTTGTATCTCTGCCAAATATTGTCCTATCCTAACAAACCATACACCAATTGAAAGCTTATTTATTCAGCTTTCATGTCCAGGGTCACATATGACCAGTCATTTACGCCGTCACCACCCGGGTGTAGATAGCGCGCGTTGCTATCTGTGTTTAAACTAAACTCATTTGCTTGTGTTTTTTAAGCCTTGCTAATGTAAATTTGTGTCTTAAAGTGACAGGAGCCTAATATTCCTAATGTCTGTTTTTAACGTTAATCAAACAACAAAAGGCAAGGAAATCACTCACTACTCTTGACTGAATAGCTTTTCTAACTTTAATAAGGATTAATATTTAGTTTATATAGTGAAATAAGCAATGCTATTTTACATTTGATTACTTTTTAAAATTTCTGTACCTGAAAACTACTGTTAGACCAACATGAAAACTGTTTATTTCATTTGTATCTTTAGTCTATGATGCTTATTTGCGCTATTGATTGTTATTTGTTCTTATTTTCTTCATTTTTATTTGTCCCTTTCCCTGAACATGGCACAAACCGAACCATACCGAGACCTGAACCTAAAACTGTGAAACAAACCAAACCGTGAGTATTTTTAATCATGACACCCCTAATACACGTTATACTTTATGTTATAGAGATGTTCAGGTACGCGTTCACACTACCAGCGATCTGCAGTTAAAAAAGCGACCATGTGTCAACTGGAACGTTCTTTAAGAAAGAAGCTGCTTATGTAGGCAGCAGACAGAAAACCTTTTGACACATCAAGACCTTGATGTCTTCAGCCGCATTTACTCTGCAATTCCAATTTGTTGACTGTATCTGATTTTTACACGACCAGCTTACGTCTTCTTTTAAAAGTGCCCCATATCTGATATCTGCATTTACACAATACATTTTTATCCACTGTATCTGTGCCACATGGGAGTAAAAACGTCAGAATTGGGTGATTTGAACCATGTAATGTAAATGCGGCCTTTGAGGACCTGTTGATGGGTGTTGTTGATGTACCGCCCAGGATGGAGGGGTGAACCCACAGCTCCTAGACTATCTAAATTAAGAACAGCTGATCTTATGCGCCCTCCACGAGTCGCTGACATCAGAACCGCTGATCGATCTAGCCGTCCAACCATTAACAACGAGAGAGAGCGAGAACGGAGCAGATAATAGACCCCTGGGTGCAGACAGGTGGATTTAATTATGGTATGTAATCAATGCAGGGCGATATTTCAGCCGCTCAGAGTGATCAACAACCGTCTTGTACGATCACATGGTCTGTCAACCCGGTATCGTATTCCTCTTGCATGGTTGCAGCAGAGTTTTCATTAATATTTAAATAATTCATTTAGAAATAAACGAATCAAACGATCTAATCAAACTGTAGCTGGTGGAAGCATCCTTAAAGTACAGCTCAATCTGTTCCTACATCAAACAAGACCCGACTGAGCGTCTCCGTCGGAGAAGAGTGACTCCTGCTGAGGTAACAGGTATTATCTAATAAGGCCAATTACTCTCATTAAATTTCTGATTAACTAAATATAATTTACTCACAGCAGCTGAGTCGAGCTCTGCAATGGTGCACTGAAAAGCAGATACGCACTGATCATTTCAGTCTATACTGATAGGCAGTGGATTTAAATGCTCTTAAAAGTGGATCGGACTGAACAGCTCAACACACTTGCAGCCAATTCAATCATGATGGGGGAGGAGAGAGAGAGAGTGAGCAAGAAGGAGATTTGAAGAAAGACTGAAGAAAGAGAGATGGATGAGAGACATTAAAAAAAAGAGAAAAGGTCATAGGAATATAACCGGAAAAAGAAGGGTGTGATCAGGGAAGATCTTTGGGACCCTCGTTAATATCAGAAAAGCTTTCCAGCGCTGGAGAGACCTAAGAAGGAAGGCCTGAAAACGGACACAGAGGTAACATTCGTCTTGCTATGTTTCACAGAACCAATATTGTTGTAATGTTAAGTAACGGGACAGTTTGGAGTTATATTGTCTGGAGTTGCTGATGACTAACAACCAACTCTTGCTTGTTAACACTCTTGTGTACTGTATGTCAATTGTTTGGTCTTTTTTTCGTCATACGTTCGTCATCTTCACTTTATTTTTTGCAAAGCATTATTTTGCTTCACTTCAGCTATGAAAAGATACATCCACTCTTGCATTGAGTGTTTGTGCACTTTGGGGGCGGAGCAACGAACGGTGTGATGTTTGGGTTGATTTCAAATATCAACAGTGTTTCTCAGAAATCGCTTACTGCACCTTTAAGTTAATTTAGTGCAAATGAATATACATTTATTGAGTTAATCATCTGTGCCCTCGGACAGACAGACAGACAGACAGACAGACAGACAGACAGACAGACAGACAGACAGACAGACAGACAGACAGACAGACAGACAGACAGACAGACAGATAGACAGATAGATAGATAGATAGATAGATAGATAGATAGATAGATAGATAGATAGATAGATAGATAGATACAAAAACATTATATAAAAAATATATATATTTGATCCCTATATTGATCCTTTTCATATCAATAATTCAAAATCGTTTGAGTTCAGACAGTGTTAAAATAAATAATCAGTATTGGTTATATGAAGATGCCTGAAATATGTGCAACCACATAGAGAATGAAAGAGTGGCGGTGAAAGGCAGTGGGAGGTTGGTAAGAGGTTTTCAAGAGGCTGGTCTTACAGCTTCAGATGCCCAGGCTGGCAGATGGCAGAACGGCCAGGCTCTAGCACGCTCACAGGGGAAAGTCATGTGTACACGGGCCCTCACAGCATGATCTTTCATTCCAGCTCTACAACTTCCAGCTGGTGGCCTTAATGCCACCCCTGTCTCAGAATGCCCTATTCTGCTGACTCAACAGCCATGCTAATCAAGCTTTCCCTGATTGTCGAAGTTTGTTTCCAGCAACTCTAATTATGCCTGGAAAGTGTCACTGGAAAAATGCTATAAAAACATATTTATCCCCCAGCGCTGGCTATTTTCAGCTTCTCTGCGAGTGGGCTGATCATTAGCATGCCGTGCTAAGACATTGAAGATGTGACTATGATGTCTCGTGAAGCACGTGCCCTATCGTGATGCATAAATCATGGGAGGAGGTGTCTGGAGCCGCCTGTCACTTTGACGGATGGGTGCTGTGGGCGGAGCCAGACTGATTTATCTGCTTGTTTTCCAGCACTGTTACCCAGGCAGCGTCCATCATGACAGAGAGAGAGCAAAGCGGTTGAAAGACTATTTCTGGAGCCTTTCTGTCGCCTCGGAGTTTGATTTAGAGATGAACCTCTGGTACAGCAGCGGTGGAAGGTTGGATGTGTTAAGCACATGATGATGAGGTGTTCTAACCCCTGAAAGACACTCACACTGCTGATAAAAAGTGAGGAAAAGTGTTTCAAGAAATCTTCACGTGACAGAGAAACAGACACGGTGTAAATCTGTATGCTAATGCACAGTTTCTTATTGCAGCATTTTAGTGCACTGAAAACCAGCATCCATTCAAAGTCGTCCCTGCGGTAGCCATGCATATGAGATATATGATTCACTCTCCTATATTGAGGCTAAACACGTCAGAAGTACCGCACGTCAAGCTCAGGGAAAGAAACACCAGAAACATTGACTCAGACAGGATAATTCACAGTAAAAGATTTTTTTGTATACCATGATGATGCAAGACCGTTACTGAGTTTTAAACATTCATAATTCATAGGTTCTGTTCCAAACCCCATTGAGCTGGCTTGCTGCCTACAGCCTACATAACCAGCTGTCTTCTAATGCAGAATATAACCGTTATGGAAACGTATAGAGGCTAATCTGAACACTGTACATAGACAATGCTTTTTATTTGAGATTTTGACACAAAAAAGTATAAATATTGAATTATGTAGTCACCTTTTAACTAGATAAACAATATTACATTGATACGTTTTGGTATTAGATAAAGTACACTACTGTTAAAAAGTTTGGGGGCAGAAGGATTTAAAAAAAACAATTTTTTATTAATACTCATAAATTCATTCAATTGATTGAAAGTGACAGTAAAGACAAAGTTAAAGACAATGTTGTATTTTAAATATATTTTTATTTTAAATAAATGCCTCAAAGTATCCTAAAACTGGTTTTCGCCAAAATATTAAGCAGCAAAAACTGTTTTCAACATTGATAAAACTAAGGGGCCCTATTTTAACGATCTAACCGCATGGTCTAAAGCGCAGGGCGCAAGTTCACTTAGAATCCACTTTTGCTAGTTTAACGACGGGAAAAATGGTTGGCGCGCCAGACGCATGGTCTAAAAGGGTTGTCCCTATTCTCATAATGAGTAATGGGTGTGTTTTGGGATTAACATGCGTTAAACCAATCAGAGTCTCATCTCCCATTCCCTTTAAATGCCAGTTGCGCTCACGCCATGGCAGATTCGCTATTTACATGACAGAATTTGATAGTGGAAAGACCGAATGCGTCTCCAGAGCGCAAACGGATCTGCTCGTGCGGGAGGTAAAAGTGCGCAAGCAGATCATCTACGGGACAAGCCGGATTCCACCATATCTTCATGTACACAATAAAAATCTTTTACATTGTAATCCTTTTATTTTAAATATTTGACATGTTTGTGTGCTGTTGTGCTATTTAAACAACGTGGCGCAGGACGTGAAAATGATAACTGCGTCGGACTGAAACTAGCAAAAAACACTTGCGTCGTGCCTGGCACCGCATTGCACCGGGTGTAAGACAGGGCTCAAGAAGTGGTTCTTGGGCAGCAAATCATCATATTATGACTTCTGAAGGACCATGTGACACTGAATGAGTAATGATTATGAATAATGATGATGTAATGATGTTGAAAATTCATAGGACTTGTTGTTGGCTTTGAATTTGGCCAAATAAGTTATTATAGCGGCAGTTTAATTTTATCCACGTTTTGGACCAGCTTTCACATCATATGTGAGTTTCTGATGTCTAACAGTACTGTCTACTTATAGGCAGCACACAAGGTTTTGGATTGGATTGGAACAATAAAGAGCTAAAATAATGTATGCAACACACTTCAAAATACAGTTTAACTGTTTAACTATTTAACCACAGATTTAAGTCAGCAGTAACTATTTTCAAAAGGAAGAATATTTATTAAAAGTTGTACCTTGTTACCTTGCAAAATGAATAACTCAAATTCACACCTGCCTGTATGACTCTCTAATCGTTTTCAACATTCATAATTCATAGAGATCTGTTTAAATAATTCATGATGCATAATTTATGATAAATATGGCTGATGATGTTATAATACTGAAGTATTGAATCAAACAAAACTGAAAAAATCAGTTTGCAAATGCAAATGCAACATCTGAATCGTTCTCTGTGTCATCTTTCACTAGGTGATATAAGTGTGTTTCTCTGGTTCTCCTTATCTTTCTCTCGCTCTCTAAACCTTGTATTACAATGCTTTGTTTTTTTTGCTCGCATTCTAAATGAAACAGCCTCTCCATTGATTTCCTAGGAGGAAACAACAGTCTCCCCTGAGGCTGCTTTTTCATCCCTAAAAGACAAATTACCTGACATTTCTAAACTTAACAGTTGTGTGTGCGGTTACAGGCCTCTGGTATAGTTCTTATTTGTTTAAGCCTTAATGTGCTTTGTTAGGGTGTATGTCCAATGTGTGTCCTCAACAAACCCTGAAATCACAGACGAGAACACTCTGAACTTATTCTGATCACTAAGTTCATTCATTCATTTCGTTCAGAACAAAATGTACTTTGTAGACTTATTCTAATATTACAAAGTTCCATCCCAGTCCATCCAGATCGTTTATTGCAGCTAAACTGCAAAAAAAAAGAAAAAGAAAAAAAAAAGTCATTCAAAATCCATTTTATGACAGTATAACCATCAGCTCACTTACACTACAGATTCACCTATTCAATATTCAGCAACTTGAATGGTAGTAGTATGCAGATGCTGGCCAATTGCAACAGAGGTCATTTACATAAATAAATCTTATAGGCTCTAGTGTGTGACAAACAAAGATTGACTTAGTTTATTTCTCAACTAAGGCCAACTGCCAGATAAAATGTGCTTGTTTGACCTCTGATCTGTGTGATTAGTGGACATTGACAGAGATCTCAATGGACCAGATCCTCAATGCGAACTACTTCCCACTGCAAACACAATCGCAGCTGACGGACTTGGAGTCAAAGTACTGTAAACAGTAAAATCTCCACCCCGGAGGAGGTTTAACATCCATTGGTTTGGATACAGATCAATAGTATCATCACTAGAGCCTGCCACATACTTAAGGCCATGATTGCACTGTTTAAAGCTGTTAGTGAGGTGGAGAGAGATTGATGATAGCTTGTCTTGAACATCAGACAGCACACCCACGGGCCGCCCACTGGCCGACTCATGCATGTACAGCACAACAGGGACCGCCCACTTTTTCAGTCTCCTTAACTCCAGAAAATTTTCCCCATTCATTTTTCTCCATAGGGGCTTTCAAACAAAACTTTAATAAAGAACACAAAACCATTAACCATTTATTATAAATTAATGTATAAATCTATGGACTATCAGTCATTGATTATAAGTGTAAAATACAAAAAATTATTTTGAAAGGTTGCTGCAAAATAGTCAGAATTAGCCACTGTACATCACCCAGACAGCAACATACATTAGTGTCGGCCCAGATACGGCCCACATCTGGACTGTGTTAAAGCGGACTCTGGTGCGATTGTGTTTGAATGAGTGAGAACACTACCATTCGAACCTTGGTGCGAAAACAAGAGGACCGATGGGTCTCGATCTGCTTCCAATCGAACTGCGGTTCGACTGAAATATGAACGCAACGTGGGCCAAAGACATTTGTTTTCCTCATCATAGGGGCTACAGGTACAGGCATCAGAAATGCCATCTCCTCGCAGCAGATCTTCATTTGTGTGTGTGTGGGAGGGATTCCTGCCGCTGTTTTCCGCTGTGACTCCTTTATACATTTTATAAACTATTCACAAGTTCTCAGATGGTCAAAATACCATAGGCTACGCACATATAACGAGTGCATTTAGCCTAGCACACAGCATAGTTTGGGATGTTTGGTAAGTTCCGTCACAAGTTTATTTTATTTTTTTCGTATCTTTAGGTTAGGTCTTAAAAGTGACAGTGTGAATGCTAAGCGAACCAGGATTTAATGTATTATTATTATTTTTTATTTTTGGTCTGGACCAAAAGTACCAAGAGAACTGAACTACAAACACACCCTCAATGCCATGCCAGCTTCTTTAGTTATTTTCATGGCAAAAAACATAATTGAGTCATTAAAGTTCAACATCCTAAAGGGATCATCAAGATTCTGTGAATGCAACAGTCAAACACATAATAATGGGCATGACTATTCCATTGGAGACGTGGGATAGAAAAGGAATAACACACACTCACTGGAAGAGTATCAGGACCAAAAGTGTTTGGTGTGTTTAAACGTATCAAACAGGTGAGGTGACTGATTCACACATCACGCCTGACCGGCCCCAGGAGCCCTTCTGAAGCCCGCCCAGTGGGTGAGAGATGATGCATTTGATTGGTGCTGGCAGCTGTCCGTCACTCACAGGATGCAGGGTTAATGCAGGAAAAGTGAAGGGAGGAGGGAAAGTCAAGTGCTCTACGGTGAGTCTGACTGTTGCTATGTGACAAGAGCTCATTTCAGCTTTTCAGCAAGTGCCGAATCTTATTTTTAGAAAGACAACACACACAGACACACACACACACTATGTCATTACATAGAGCTATTTCTCTGTCTTCCTCTGTATTCAAAGAGGAAAAACCATGGACTACAATTTTTGTGCATATTCAGTTGTATGTCTGCTGATTAACTAATAAATCTTCTCTATTGTTTCTCCAGTAAAATGGTGTGTAACTCGTCCTGCACCTACAACCAGAAACACCCTGGCAACATTCTAGCAACTGCAAAACAAAATGCTAAAAACCTAAAAAAAAAAAAAAAAAAAAAACACATATCTGTAAAGCAACATAGCAACACCCTTGCACTCTAGAATTCTAGAGCAACCACAAAGCCACCAGGTAAAAACTTAAAATCAAACTGCATAGCAACACCCTGGTAACCACCTCCAAAACCAGGTAAAAATGTCAAATCAACTCTGAATGCTTTAGCGATAGCAACACCCTGGTTACCACCTGCAACACTACATCCGCAAAGCAACCAGATAAAAATGTAAAATCCCTCATGAACACATTAGCAACCGCAAAGCAACACCTTGGCAATCATTCAAAACACCTTTGTGGCTGGGACTTTTGCATGAGCAAGCACCACTCAAACTCACAGAAATGTGTGTGTGTGTGTGTGTGTGTGTGTCTGTTTATCTTGTGTCAAATTAACGGAGTCCGTGACTCTCTACAGGGGGCAGATCCACTCAGAGTCTCCTTACAGAGTCAACACACACGCCATAATCAATGCTGTCATTTACATACGGTAGGAGAAACACTGAGATCGACTCACCAGGAGTGTGTGCAGATATTTGCTCAGGATTTATTTTATAGTCAAGTTTAGGGACATGAATGATGAGTTTCTTGAAGATTTTAAGATTTTACTGAAATGTTAACTAGATAGACAGAACGATAGATAGAACGATGGATAGATGGATGGATGGATGGATGGACGGACGGACGGACGGACGGACGGACGGACGGACGGACGGACGGACTCTCTATCAAGACTCTCATTCTTACCTGTCGGGTGTATAACTATTTCAGCGTTGTTTGCTCTGTTCACTCACGACTGCTCCGCTCCGGCAGCGTCATGCCGTCTAGAGTCAAGTAAATGCTCATCTTTCCATTTGATGGAAGCCCTTCATTCCAGATGTGTACAGATGATGGCTCTTCACTCTAGCTATGTAAATTAAATTACGCCACCGGCTTCCATTTCAGTCTCCTGGGTTTTCTAGACATCTTTTTGGTGGATTCTTTTCACATGAACAAGATTTATATGATAAAACAGCCCATATATCTACTCAGCAAATTTGAATATCAGTCTTCCTAGCACTTCCTCATGAATATTTACCTTAACTTGCTTAACAGGAATAGCAGCAAAAAAAAAAGCACAGAGGATGGACAGTCTCTCAGACGATCTTTTGCTCTGATTGAGTGTCTTGTCCAGTTTTAAGTGGCACGGCTAATTACAGTGAAATCAAATTTGAGAACCGCCAGCTGGGTTCACACTCTCCTGTCAGTCATTTGGGAAGATTACTATGAGGACAATAATTATTTCATGCCCATTTCTCTCCTTTACCTCATCATCACTCCATCTTTGTTCTCTTACCCAGACCCATCCATTCTGGTATTGGTGGATACTAAAGGGTCGTTCCAGTATTTGGAGCCAGACTCATCGTTTGTCTCCGGTAATTTGCTTGGGCAGTTAGGGTTTCTTCTTCAGAAAGAATCGAGGAATAAAAGATAAGAAACTTGTAAGTATGACAAGACACAACAATCTCACCATAGATAAACCATTACACGCTCATGTTGTATTATGCTCTTTTTCTTTTTGATCCAAAAGACATGAGTTCAAATAAACAGCCTAGAGGAGCAACAGCTGTTTTTCTTTTTCTTTTTTCAAACATCAAAACAGAGGGTTGTAGTGTTGTTTTAAGATGTCCCTGTACGTGCATTTATAAAAACACTGCCGGAATCTCGGCACTATTACTATTTATCTGCTACCCTGTACTATTTTTTAGTGACTGCATTTGCAAATATCAAATTCCAAACAATGGCATATATTTTCGAGCATAACTAGAAAAAGTGTATATTCACTATAAAATCTTTCATGACTTTTCCAGGCCTGGGAATGTAAAATTCCCTGATATTTTCATGATCGTCCTATGAACATACTACTTTCACCATTGAAATACCTCGCAAAAGCATGCAAATTGAAATGTAGCTTCTTACTGCAGAAACAATAAAACAAAAACAAATGCACTTAATAAACACTTAATTATATATATATAATATATAAAATTAAATACATAAAAAAAAAAAAAAGAGGAAGGGGGAGAAGTAGAACTCTAGGATGGGTATTGGTTGCCTATTGTGCTGATAACTGTGTGGTTCTTCCATTACGTTTGTTGCTTTCTGGTTTCAAAGCTTTAATCACCACCTGCTGAGAGCAAATAAGACAGATAGCATAATTATCATGTACGTACGTCTGCACAGACGGCCTAATGATTTCACAAACCAGTGAGCAGAAACCCTTTCACTCAAAAGACCTGCGGACCACACTAATACAGACGTGCAACAAGACTGTATTCATGTCTGCCACACACGGGGGAAAGAGTCAAACAATGGGAGCGTACGACTGGACAGAAAACCTATTGCTACATCACAATGGCTGAAGAATCGCAGAGATGCTGATTGGACAAGACATGTCACTGTTGTTGATTATCAGACAGAGAAATGCAATAACAGACCCTCATTTAAAATCATCAGAAAGGAACTAGCCGTACCGAATTTTAATCCTTCAGCTCAAAGGAGCTTGTTTAGGAATTGTGCAGCGTGACAAAATTCTTTGATAATTCTGTGCCGCGCCAACACAATAGCACAACAAGGATCAAATGTGTTTGTATTGTGCTGAGCCAGATTAGCGGTTCCCCTCAAGCACTCACATATGTAATGTGTTTCACCAGTATTTATTAACATTATAAAGCGTACACAAAGTTGCTGCTAACATCTAATTTATGTCAGAACCACAGAGAAAAAGCATATTCCCTTTTGTAAAAAAATATTTAAATGTGAACATCATTAATCCTCAACTGCACACCCTGACCTTTCTTAAGAAAAAGAACAAACGAAAGAAAGAGAGAGAGAGAGAGAGAGAGAGAGAGAGAGAGAGAGAGAGAGAGAGAGAGAGAGAGAGAGAGAAAGAAAGAAAGAAAGAAAGAAAGAAAGAAAGAAAGAAAGAAAGAAAGAAAGAAAGAAAGAAAGAAAGAAAGAAAGAAAGAAAGAAAGAAAGAAAGAAAGAAAGAAAGAAAGAAAGAAAGAAAGAAAGAAAGAAAAATCACATTTGGTGTCTACATATGATGTTTAGAGTACTGATCTGCAAACAGTTACATCAGCAGCCAATGAAACGCAAGACAAGTCACACAGCAACCAATGAAACACAACCAATGAAACGCAAGACAGGTCACACAGCAACCAATGAAACGCAACCAATGAAACGCAAGACAGGTCACACAGCAACCAATGAAACGCAAGACAAGTCACACAGCAACCAATGAAACACAAGACAAGTCACACAGCAACCAATGAAACACAACCAATGAAATGCAAGACAGGTCACACAGCAACCAATAAAACGCAAGACAGGTCACAAATCTACCAATGAAATGCAAGACAGGTCACACAGCAACCAATGAAACGCAAGACAGGTCACACAGCAACCAATGAAACGCAAGACAAGTCACACAGCAACCAATGAAACACAAGACAAGTCACACAGCAACCAATGAAACACAACCAATGAAACGCAAGACAGGTCACACAGCAACCAATGAAACGCAAGACAGGTCACACAGCAACCAATGAAACGCAAGACAAGTCACACAGCAACCAATGAAACACAAGACAAGTCACACAGCAACCAATGAAACACAACCAATGAAACGCAAGACAGGTCACACAGCAACCAATAAAACGCAAGACAGGTCACAAATCTACCAATGAAATGCAAGACAGGTCACAC